>NC_133326.1:525525848-525848620 GCF_042186555.1 Aquarana catesbeiana
TTTTCATGTTCGTATCCCATAGACTTTAATAGGGTTCGCATGTTAGCACAAATTTTTTGCCTGTTCGCATGTTCTGGTGCGAACCGAGCTAAAGGGGTGTTCGGCTCATCCCTAGTCTTCAGCATATAAGTGGTTTATGTTTTGTTTTTCTTTTCTCTGGGCCCTAAATCTATATTGTGTAGTTTAATCTCAATCTCCTTATACTGAATGCTGGATATGCTGTATAATTGACTTATTATTATATATTATAATTGATTTATTAGGCCATGTCAGGATTAGGGATAGGCTTTATGTTCGGGTCAAACAGGAGTTCGACTCGAACAGGAGTTCGACTCGAACATTGGCTGTTCGCCCGTTCGCTGAATAGCGAACAAATTCGAAAGCCGCGGAACACCCTATAAAAGTCTATGGGAGAAATCAAAAGTGCTAATTTTAAAGGCTTATATGCAAGTTATTGTCATAAAAAGTGTTTGGGGACCTGGGTTCTGCACCAGGGGACATGTATCAGTGCAAAAAAAAAAGTTTTAAAAACGAACGTTTTTTCGGGAGCAGTGATTTTAATAAAGCTTAAAGTGAAACAATGAAAGGGAAATATTACCTGGGGGGTGTCTATAGTATGCCTATAAAGTGGCGCTTTTTTCCCCTGTTTAGAATAGTCTGACAGCAAAATGACATTTCTAAAGGGAAAAAAAGTCATGAAGTAATAGTGGCTATAGTGAATTGTCGACTATAGTGAATTGTCTATGGGAGAAATCAAAAGTGCTAATTTTAACGGCTTATATGCAAGTTATTGTCATAAAAAGTGTTTGGGGGCCTGGGTCCTGCCCCAGGGGACATGTATCAGTGCAAAAAAAGTTTTAAAAACGGGCGTTTTTTCAGGAGCAGTGAAACAATAAAAGTGTAATATTCGTTTAAATTTTCGTATCTGGGGGGTGTCTATAGTATGTCTGTAAAGTGGTGCATTTAAAAAAAAAAAAGGCATGGGGGTCCCTCTCAAAATCCATACCAGACCCTTCAGGTCTGGTATGGATTTTAAGGGGAACCCCGCACCAATTTTTTTTAAAAAAATGGCGTGGGATCCCCCCAAAAATCCATATCAGACCCTTATCTGAACACGCAACCTGGCAGGCTGCAGGAAAAGAGGGGGGTCCCCCTCCTGAACCGTACCAGGCCACATGCCCTCAACATTGGGAGGGTGCTTTGGGGTAGAGGCCCCCATGTCGATGGGGCGAAGGGCCTCATCCCCACAACCCTTGCCCGGTGGTTGTGGGGGCCTGCGGAATCGGAATCTGGAAGCCCTCTTTAACAAGGGGACCCCCAGATCCCACCCCCCCTGTGTGAATTGGTAATGGGGTACATATGTACCCCTACCATTTCACAAAAAAGGTTAAAAAAGACAAGAGATGGTTTTGGACAATTCCTTTATTAATTTCTTTCTCTTTCCCCGCTTCTTCTTCCATCTTCTTTCTTCTGGTCTTCCTTCAGTGGTCTTTTTCTTCCTCCATCTTCTTCTTCCCCCGCTTCTTCCTCCGCTCCTGCGTGCTCGAATAAGGGTCTGGTATGGATTTTTGGGGGGACCCCACGCCATTTTTTTTTTTCATTTTGGCGCGGGATTCCCCTTAAAATCCATGCCAAACCCTTCAGGTCTGGTATGGATTTTGAGGGGGACCCCCATGCCATTTTTTTTTTTTTTAATTTTGGTGCGGGGTTCCCCTTAAAATCCATACCAGACCCATGGATTTTGAGGGGGACCCCCACGCCATTTTTTTTTTTTTATAAATTGGCACGGGGTTCCCCTTAATATCCATACCAGACCTGAAGGGCCTGGTTTGGAATTTGGGGGGACCACCGCACATTTTTTTTTTTTTTTTTTTTATTTTGGTTCGGGGTTTCCCTGTAGGGAAATCCCATGCCATTTTTATCAATTAACTTTTATGTGTATTGCTGGATCGACAATTCATTATAGCTGGCACTAGCACTTTTAAATGACTTTTTCCTTTAGAAATGTAATTTTGCACTTGGACTGTTCTAAACACAGGAAACATGCACCACTTTACAGACATACTATAGACACCCCCCAGGTACGAAATTTATAGGAATATTACACTTTTTTGTTTCACTTTAAGCATTATTAAAATCACTGCTCCCGAAAAAACCGCCGTTTTTAAAAGCTTTAAACTTTGCACTGATACATGTCCCCTGGGGCAGGACCCAGGTCCCAAAACACTTTTTATGACAATAACTTGCATATTAACCCTTAAAATTCGCACTTTTGATTTCTCCCATAGACAATTCACTGTAGCCGACAAATTCACTATAGCTGCTATTACTTCATGACTTTTTTCCCTTTAGAAATGTCATTTTGCTGTCAGACTATTCTAAATACGGGAAAAAAGCGCCACTTTAAAGGCATACTATAGACACCCCCCAGGAATGAAATTTAAAGGAATATTTCCCTTTCATTGTTTCACTTTAAACTTTATTAAAATCACTGCTCCCGAAAAAACGGCTGTTTTTAAAACTTTTTTTTGCACTGATACATGTCCCCATGGTGCAGGACCCAGGTCCCCAAACATTTTTTATGACAATAACTTGCATATAAGCCTTTAAAATTAGCACTTTTGATTTTTCATGTTCGTGTCCCATAGACTTTAATGGTGTTCGCGTGTTCAAACAAAGTTTTTGCCTGTTCGTATGTTCTGGATGCGAACCGAACGAGGGGTGTTCGGCCCATCCCTAGTCAGGATGTGATGCAACATAAATTCTCATTCTAGTACAACTGAATGTATATTATTTATAGCTCTTTGTCAGCTCACTGATTGTCTTTGTACTTTGTTTTTTTTAAATAAAACCTTTTCTGATAAAAAAAAATAGCATTATGGTTAGTGTTAGGGTCAGTATCAGGATTAGTTTAGCATTAAGGGTTTGCTTTGCTTATTAATAAAGTCACTGACCACCATTTCAATGCTGATAACATGATCACATGGCTTTGGTAGTCTTCATAGGAAACTTGCAATATTAAAAGACTTTACATAAAGTCTCAGAAATCTTTTATTAAGGTCTTCATGTTATATAGTTTAAATACCATGTCATAGATATATTATTTATCATTGTAAAAGAACATTTTCAACTCTTCTTTCTTTTTTTCCAATTTTTAGCATTAGGGTTTGCTTTGCTTATTAATAAAGTGACTGGCCACCATTTCAATGCTGACAACATAATCACATTGGCTTTCGTAGAAACAAAACCATGTGAATTTTTTTAAAGCTAATTTTGCCTGAAAAGGTATATGCACGGTTTGACTGGTCCAGGTACGGTATATGCATAATTACATTGGTCCAAACTGGAGGGATCCTGCAGACTTCAGGTCACTGGAGCAGAGGTAAGTATTACAAACTTTAGTTCCACTTTAAATCATTTAAGTTTATGTGATATACAGGTTCACTTTAAAGTGGCTGTAAACCCTTACATACCCAGTAAAGTGACTGGCCTCAGGTGATACACAGAGATGAACCAAATCCTCCTACATAAGTTGTATCTGTTTATCTACAGTTTTCTCTTCTCTACATCCATTCAAAGTGCTGAATTAAAAATCTTGTCCAAGGGTGTCGAAAAAAAAAGGGACGGGGAGCTGAAATCACACAGTGCAGAGCTCAGGGAAGAGAGCTCTGAGAGCTGATTGGAGAGAAGAGACACACCCCCCTCCACACAGCCCACAGGAACAGAGCTGAGGATGTCAATCAGCTGGAACTCCCTCCCCTGTCACCATTTTTATGTTACTGTAAGGAAATTTTGCCAAAAGTGATTCATGCAGATAGCAGAGAAGACACTTAAAAACGAGACTTAATGCTTTTAGTAGAGACAAGTACACGCTCTAGAGCAGTGATGGCGAACCTTGGCACCCCAGATGTTTTGGAACTACATTTCCAATGATGCTCATGCACTCTGCAATGTACTAGAGCATCATGGGAAATGTAGTTCCAAAACATCTGGCTGGCCAAGGTTTGCCATTACTGCTCTAGAGGGATTTGTTCTGTTTATATTTCATGTCTGAGGTTTACAACCACTTTAATCATTTAAAGGGGTTGTAAAGGTAAGTGTTTTTTCATATTAATGCATCCTGTGCATTAAGGTGAAAAAAAACCTGGCAATGACCGCCCCCCCCCCCCCCCTGTTTTACTTACCTGAACCATCGAGCTTGTCCCACGGTGACGCGCCATCTCTTGGCTAGGGGGTTCTTGGCTGTTGATTGGATAGATTGATAGCAGCGCAGCCATTGGCTCCTGCTGCTATCAATCAAATCCAATGACACGGCCGCCGGGGGGCGGGGCCGAGTCCTGCATTCGTGTCTATGGACTGGACTCGGGAGCGCGCCCGCAAGGTAACCCCCTGGGAGAGCGCTTCTCCCAGGGGGTTATTTAATGCTGGGAGGAGCCGAGAGAGCCGCCAAGGAGCAGAAGAGCAAGTGCGGGACCACTCTGTGCAAAACGAGCTGCACAGTGGAAGTAAGTATGACATGTTTGTTATTTTTTTTTAAAAAGGAACCTTTAGTATCACTTTAAGGACCAGCGCCGCAGTTATACTGCGACAGGTTGGCTCCTCTGGGCAAATTGCAGTAACTGTACGCTGCTGGCGGCGCGTCGACGGGGCTGCTGCATGTGCTCGGAGGCCGCGATGTCAGCTGGGCACGCGCGATCGCTCCTGAGAGAGACAGAATGGAGGTCTGTCAATTTAAATATACAGAGCTCCATTCTGTCAGGGGGGAGGAGACAGATCTGTTCATACTGGTTATGAACAGCGATCGATCTCCTCCTCCAGGCAGTCCCATCCCCCCACAGTTAGAAACACTCCCTAGGACACATATTTAACCCCTTAATCGCCCCTAGTGTTAACCCCTTCCGTCCCAATGACCTTTATACAGTAATCAGTGGCTATTTTAAGCTGTGATCGCTGTATAAATGTCAATGGTCCCAAAAATGTGTCAAAAGTGTCCGATCTGTCCACCGCAATGTCGCAGTCCCGCTAAAAATCACTGATCACCGCCATTGCTAGTAAAAAAAAAAAAAATTATAATAAAAATACCATAAATCTATCCCCTATTTAGTAGATGCTATAACTTTTGCGCAAACCAAACAATATACGCTTATTGCACTTTTTTTTTACCAAAAATATGTAGAAGAATACATATCGGCCTAAACTGAGGCAGAAATTTGTTTTTGTTTTTTTAAATTTTAGGGATATTTATAATAGCAAATAGTAAAAAAATATTGTTTATTTTTCAAAATTGTCGGTCTTTTTTTGTTTATAGCGCAAAAAATAAAAACCGCAGAGATGATCAAATACCACCAAAAGAAAGTCCTATTTGTGTGAAAAAAAAGGAGATCAAGTTTGTTTGGGTACAACATCGCACGACTGCACAATTTTCAGTTAAAGCGACGCAGTGCTGTATCGCAAAAAATGACCTGGTCATTAAGGGAGCAAATCCTCCGGTCCTTAAGTGGTTAAAGAGGAACTGCAGTCTGCTCTCATAATTTTTAATAAAACATCTTTGCCATTCTGAAGCTTCCCTCCAACCACTTTGCATATTATTTTATATATACTGTGATTCTGTACTTGCCAAATATGCTGCAGATTTCTCCCTCTGCTAAGTCTGGCTGCAGCCATTTTAACTGTGGGCAGCTGAAGCTGCTGCCTGTTCCCTTCCTGAATTTACACAGACACGCAGAGGCACACCTCCAGCTCTGCAGCTCTCATTGGCCCTCTTATGACTCATTCCCCCTCTCTTCCTGACAAACTCTCAGGAGGTTGAAAGAGAGCTGTGCATGATGTCTTAAGCCTATGTTTTTTTACCAGAAAAGAAACAGGAAGTGGTCTGTATAAGGTATTTACTGGCAGAAAAAAATGTTTAAAGTTAGGTTAAAACAACAAGGGCAGAAGATTTAATAGATGGAAAGTTGAAAAAATCACTAAAGGTCATTTAAGTAAAGTGAACATGTACTAGTGAATCGCAAGCTCCTTTGGTTATCTGACCCAAATACGTATGCTGCATTGGCAAAATAGGAGGTTGTTGATTTTTACAATGGCCTTATCATGGAAATATCAGTTTTGAACCTTCCTTTGAAATTAATCATTCTTTTGATTTCTTCTCTTGCTATAAACATAGGATGCATTAAGGTGAAAAAACACAAGCCTTTACAACCCCTTTAAATAACAAAACTGTTTGTGCAGTAATTGTATATGTTCTATCAATGTTTTAACAAAAGTGGAGCTACCCTTTAACTGTTATTAATAATAGAGTTAAATTTGGCCTTTCACTTCCAAAATTACTTAATGTTCCAGCTTGGTGGAAGTGAATTATCCAAAGGCCTTTTAAACTAATTTATAATTCATCAACCTGATCAATATGTAAGACATGTTGCAGGATTCTCTCAGCTGTACAAGTTGAAAGGAAAACTATTCTAAGAGGAAGGTTTAGGCTGCCATTGCTAACCTCCTCATTGCCTGGCTGTTTTACTGACCCTCCAGTTTCAGAACATCTTGAGTCACTGACTTATGACAAGTATGCATATCAGGAAAACCCTTATCTGCATATTTGTTACGGATCAGTGCCTCAAAGTGTTGTATGATGGGTGTAGGGGCATGCCGCTATTCTGCACTTTGACAGATGCCAATGCGCCTCATTCTTGCTTGTGTTCATAACCAAACTGTCAAACCATCAAATGGCTGGTGTCATAACTAATCACATTGGCAGCAGCAGATTAACCACTTAAGGACCGCCCACCACATATATACTGCGGGTGAGAGGCCCTATTGCTCCAAAGGACGTACCCTTACGTAGTTTCGTGCACGAGACACTGCGGCGCGCGCCCGCTGCACAGTGGGCAAGACCAATGCACGGGTCCAGCGACCCCGATGTCCACCAGCCACACGCGATCACTCCTCAGATAGGCAGGGATCTGCCAATGTAAACAAAGCAGACCCCCGTTCTGACAGGAGAGTACAGTGAGATCGTCTGTTCCTAGTGATCAGGAACAGCAATCTCTTTGTATTCCCAGTCAGTCCACTCCCTCCACAGTTAGAAACACCTCCCAGGGAACTCATTTAACCACTTGATCGCCCTCTAGTGTTAACCCCTTCCTTGCCAGTGTCATTTATACAGTGATGAGTGGATATTTTTAGCTCTGATCACTGTAATAATGTCACTGGTACCAAAAAAGTGTCATATCGGTCCGCTACAATGTCGCAGTCCCGCTAAAAATCGCTGATCACCACCATTACTAATAAAATAAAAAAAAATAATAATAATAATAAAAATGCCATAAATATATCCTCTATTTTGTAGACAGTATAACTTTTGCCCAAACCAAACAATATACACTTATTGAGATTTTTTTACATACATATTCGCCTAAACTGATGAAGAAATTCTTTTTTTTAAAATTTTTTTTATTGGATATGTATTATAGCAAGAAGTAAAAAATACAGTTTTGTTTATCAAAATTTTCAGTCTTTTTTTTGTTTATACTGCAAAAAATAAAAAATTGCAGAAGTGATCAAATACCACCAAAAGAAAGCTCTATTTGTGAGAAAAAAGGACATCAATTTTCTTTGGTACAACATTGCACGACCACGCAATTGTCAGTTAAAGTAACGCAGTGCCGTTTCGCAAAAAATGGCCTGGTTATTAAGGGGGTAAATCCTTTCAGGGCTGAAGTGGTTAAGCAAAGGCTAAGATAGTAGCTTCCTTGATTTAGTTATGCTTTATATATATCTTCAAGTTTAACAAACTTTTAAACCGAGCACGCCTCTACACCCATCCAAAGTACTCTGTGGAGCATCTTTTCCTACACTATCAGAGAGGGATCATCCATATACCTTGACAAGGATCGCCTATACCAGACCTTAATTGGGTACAGACCCCCTTGAAGGGCAACTTAGCCCACAGCGTTTGAATAAATAGCTGAACCAGTAAATGGTCTGCTATGTCACGCACATCGGATTCAAGGTGTCAAAGGCAAAGGACTTCATTGCATGCCAGATAGTATTTTCAGAAAGATGGTAGCCTCCATGTTTTTCTCATGACAGGTTTCTTTAAAGAAGGCGAAGATTAAGAAAGAATGCATGTTGGAATGAGTTTCTTTAAGACCTTTCACACTGGGTGGTTTTCAAGCGCTGGAAATAGCCTCTGCTAAACGCCTAAAAACCGTTTCATTCATTCAAGTGAGACTTTTCACACTAGTCTTGCAAGCAGCATCTGAAAAGTTGAAAAGTCCTGCAAGCAGCATCTTTGGGGCGGGTTGAGAGCCGATGTATTTAGTGCTCCCAAAATGCCCTGCCCATTGGACTGAACAATACAGGAGCTTTAAACCCCTTCTTTGGGGTTAAAAGCGCCCCGTTAGCGGCCGAAAAGCGCAGCTTAAACAACGGTAAAATCCGATTAATACGAGCGGTGCTTTACTGTAAATGCGGCTGCAGCCCCAGTGTGAAAGGGGTCTAAAGGAGAAGTATGGGATAGACTAACTAATTACCAAATAAGAGCATGATCATGAATCAGCTGTTCTTTCCTCCTTCCTATTGTTTTTCCAGCACAGGCACTTCGTCTGTCGTGTACATCCCAGTAACGATCTGTTTGTCAGTTGAAAGCTTAGAGAGAGTGGTTACAACTTCAGAAATTCGCCCTCTCTTTCTGTCCCTCTTCCACTGAGAAGCTTGACAAGTTTGATATCTATTTACATGACAAAACCTCATCTTTATATTTTACCAAAAATGGGGTAATATATGGTGCTTGTGTGCATTAAAATAAACTTTAGAGTATTTTTTTTACTGAAAATATGGATTTGATAAACCATTGTGCTACGATCATCTGAGCTAAAAAATCAACTACTACTACTATTATTCTCCAGGGTCTCTGCTTTCAGGAATATTTTTATTATCCCCTTCCCGACGACCGTATGCAGATGTGCGTACTCGGCTTTCTGGGGTTATACCGGGATGATGCCCGCAGCTGCAGGCATCATCCCGGTACCATTGTTTAGAGCCGGCAATTGGCTATCCGTGTATAACAACCGATGCAGCTAAAAGCCGCTCGGCTGTTATACCGGAGCAGCGGGAGGGGACGTCCCCCCCTCCCGCCACCTCCCGCCACTCTTACCGGGCCTCCCGGTCGATCCGGAGGCTCGGTGACCAATCCGATGCCTCCGGCGGCTGGGGGCGGACTGGAATGAAGCTGTGGGCGGCTTCGTTCCAGCCTTCAAATTGTAAACGCGGAAGCGACGTCATGACGTCACTTCCCGTTTACTCGGCTGCCAATGGCACAGTTTTTAAAAAAGTACACAGTATTCAGAATCGTCGTTTTCGGCGATCTGAATACTTTGAAGTGTAAAGGAGGGATGGGGGGTCTTTTAGACCCCCGATCTCTCCATAAAGAGTACCTGTCATCACCTATTACTGTCACAAGGGATGTTTACATTCCTTGTGACAGCAATAAAAGTCATCACATTTTTTTTTTTTAAACACAATTTATGAATTTTAAAATAAATTAAAAAAAAATTTTTTTTAAAGCGCCCCCATCCCCGCGAGCTCGCGCAGCAAAGAAAACGCATACGGAAGTCGCGCACGCATATGTAAATGGTGTTCAAATCACACATGTGAGGTATCGCCGCGATCGTCAGAGCGAGAGCAATAATTCTTGCACTAGACCTCCTCTGTAACTCTAACCTGGTAACCGTAAAAAAAATTTAAAACATCGCATATGGAAATTCTTAGGTACCGTAGTTTGTCGCCATTCCATGAGTGCGTGCAATTATAAAGCGTCACCTGTTTGGTATCTATTTATTCGGCGTAACATCATCTTTCACATTATACAAAAAAATTGGGGTAACTTTACTCTTTGGATTTTTTAAAATTCATGAAAGTGTCCCTTTTCCAAAAATTTGCGTTTAAAACACCGCTGCACAAATACCATGTGATATAAAATATTGCAACAATCTCCATTTTATTCTCTAGATTCTCTGCTAAAAAAAATATACATAATGTTTGGGGGTTCTAAGTAATTTTCTAGCAAAAAATACGGATTTTAACTTGTAAACACCAAATTTCAAAAATAGGCTTAGTCATGAAAGGGTTAAACAGGATTTATATAGCGCCGACAGTTTACGCAGTGCTTTACAACATGAGGGCAGACAGTACAATTACAATACAATTCAATACAGGAGGAATCAGAGGGCCCTGCTTGTTAGAAATATATACTGTGTTGGGGTTATGGTGCAATCTAAAGGCCTAAAAAGTAAGCCCGGAGCCAAAAGACAAAAATGAAATAGGCAGAGGGCGGGCATGACAGGGTTAATAGGGTTACTTGCTAGGTGGGGTGGTTGTAAGGAAGGGTGTGGTTGGTGGGGAAGAGGATGGGGCGGAACAGAGGGAACTTAGCTGGGGGGAAGATCCCGCCCAAGCTCAGTGGTGTCGTAGGAACAAGCGTGTAAGCATGTCAGCGGTGGAGGACCTGTTTGCCCGTTTAAAAGCGGAGGCGGCGTCCAGGGGACCTGGATGGCTGGAGGGCCGGTTAGCAGCGGCGCTGGGTGAGGCTTCCCCAGCGGTCTCGGCGGTGGAAAGGGAGTCCGCGAGAGGTAGGCGAACCAGGCCGCCTACTCGCTTCTTGCCTGATGCGCCTAGCCCAGTGAGGACGCAGGCGCAGAAGGGGCGAGCGGGTCGGCCGGTTTCTGGGCCTCCCGCGAAGAGATTAGCGGCGCGCCAGGAGCGGGGTCAAAGGGGATCGTCTCCTCCGGTCGCTATGGAACTTGGGAGGGTAGAACAGCGGGATGTGGCGGGTCGGTCGGAGGCAGGGCCGCCCGTGAAGAGGACAGCGGTGGGGAGAAGCAGGAAGCAGGTGGATCATACCCAGCCCACACGTTCAGGTGATGAACAAGGACAGCAGGGCAGGGCGGAACGCACACTACAACCGGTGGGGAGGATGGGGCACAGACAGAAGATCAGCAGCGGCAGTGGCAGTAATTCAGAAGGGAGGAGAGCCAGCAGGCCTTGTGCGGATGCTGGTGAAGATAGTTCGGGCCCTGAGAGCCAAGCCCCAGGCAGATCCACGGCAGGGGCGGGGTTTCAGCACAGAATGGACTATGTTGCGGCAGCAGGGCACGCTGGCACAGCGGTGGGTGGCCCCACGGTGAGAGACGAGAGAGAGAGGGCTGCGGGTAGTGGCCTTGGGCGGCACTACAGGTACGAGGTCGGTGGGCCAAGAAAGGCGAGCAATAAATCGGTGGGCGGATCATCTGTGCGGAGGAGGAGTGGGGAGAACGGAGCATTCGCGGCATCCAGTGGCGCAGCTGCTGGAGGGCCATCGGTGAGCGGAGAAGAAATGGAGGAAGACAGGTCGGAAGGAGAGCTGTCGCAGTCGGACGGCGATGGGCAGCAGGAAGAGCCGGCGGTGGCGGTGACGGGACCTTCGGCTGGTGGACAACCTACCAGGCAGCAGGGTAAGAGGACACGTCTTAATAATTCTGTTACTGTGGAGGGTGATGTGGGGGCGGGGGGTAGGGGGGAACTGGCAGTAGCGGGGCGGTTGACAGCGACCGTGCCTTTTAATCTGGCCGCGCAGGTCGCTGACCGCGCATCGGCGGATTCAGGGTTGCAGGGTTTTGTTACAGGTTTGAAGGAATTATTAAAGAGGTTTGAGCCAGGGCCAAGCGGGAGCCAGTCTCCGGCGGCGGCATGGGTTGATCCCAGGGAGGGGCTGGGGGTGGGCACGGGGACTGTTATTGGCCCTAGTGTTGCGGCGCCCGTGGGAGAAGTCACAGGGGCGGCTGCGCAAGCGGAGGTTCCTAGGACACAGGACGGGGCTGCGGGTGAGGGGGCAAAGAAGCAGGACTTAGTGAGGCTGGCGGACGCCGCAAAATGCGAAGTTTATGTGTGCTTTGAGGGTCCGCTTGGTGCACATTTGAAGCCTGAAGTTAGAGAAAAAATTTGGAAAGGGGAATACGTAGAGATTTTTGCTCTATTGCCCCTTGAAAAGTTTAATTTAGATAGAGTGAAGCCGGAGGATACTAAAAAAGAGGATGAAGAAAAAAGGAGGTATAGGCTAATACCTAGGACATTTACGAACTGGCTACAGGCGTTTGCAATCATGGCAAGCGTGATTGGGGAGAAGAATCCAGAGCACTGTTCGGCATTGTTCTGCTACTTGGACGCCGTGGGAGAAGCTTATAGAGTCTACGGGGGCACGGCTTGGCTGCGGTATGATGAGCAATTCCGACAGCGGAGGGCCATCCGCCCGGCGTTGAGGTGGGACCACAAGGACATCAGCCTATGGATGCGTCTCATGACTTCAACTAGGCAGACGGGTCAGTTTTTTCAGGGGGGGGCCGGTGGATCAGCTAACTCCGGTCAATCGGCCACAAGAAAAAAAGGGGTTTGTTGGCAATTCAATGAGGGGTCATGTAGATTTGGAGGGTCGTGCAAGTACAAGCACGAATGTTCAGGCTGCGGGGGGGGGAGCCATCCGCTATCGCGGTGTTTTAAACAAGGAAAAGGCCGTGCCGGAGAGTCTATTAGTAAAGGGGACAACACCGGTGAGAGTGGGAAGGATGGAGCCCTTCCTAGATAGATACCCGGATAAGGAGGCAGCGCGATTACTAGCTCGGGGGTTTTCGGAGGGTTTTAGAATACCTTCTCGCTTAGTTGACACGCCCCCGAGGTCGCGCAACTTGAAGTCAGCGTTGCTTCATGAGGAAGTGGTGGGGGAGAAGTTACAGAAGGAAGTTAGGTTTGGGCGCATGAGTTGTCCTTTTGCAGAAGTGCCAATACCGGATTTAGTAGTGTCCCCGCTGGGGGTGGTGCCTAAGAAAGAGCCCAATAAGTTTAGGCTGATACACCACTTGTCGTACCCAAAAGGGGAGTCGGTGAACGATGGCATCGATCCGGAAGAGTGTGCGGTGTCGTACACGTCATTTGATGCCGCAGTTGTTTGGGTTAAGAAATATGGGCAAGGGGCATTGTTGGCAAAAGCTGACATAGAGTCGGCTTTTCGCCTGTTACCAGTTCATCCCGAAAGTTTTCGTTTACTGGGTTGTTGTTGGCAGGACGAATATTACGTAGATCGTTGTTTACCTATGGGGTGTTCGATATCCTGCGCGTTGTTCGAAAAGTTTAGCTCCTTTATTGAATGGGTGGTCCGGGACGTCGCGGGATTGAACTCCATCATCCACTATTTGGATGATTTTCTCTGCATCGGCCCTCCTAGGTCGGAAGTTTGTGCGGTCCTGTTGGCAACGTTGGAGCATATGGCGGAGAAGTTTGGAATCCCGTTGGCTCCGGAGAAGACAGAAGGTCCCAAAACGGTGTTGAGTTTTTTGGGCATCATTCTGGACACTGAGGCAATGGAGTGTAGACTACCTGAGGATAAGCTGACGGCGTTACAGGCGGAAATTCGGTGTATCAGCGGGCTGCGGAAAGTTCGATTACGGGCGTTACAATCATTGCTAGGTAAGTTGAACTTTGCGTGTCGAATTTTGCCTATGGGAAGGGTGTTTTGCAGGCGGCTGTCTGCAAGTACGGCAGGGGTGGAATCTCCAAGGCACTACGTACGTTTGCTGAAGACTCACAGGGAAGACCTACGAGTTTGGCACACGTTCCTGGCTAAGTTTAACGGCAGGGCGTTGTGGATGTCAGGGCCAGTGAGCAATTTCGACTTGGAATTGTACACGGATGCGGCAGGATCAGCAGGTTTTGGAGCATTCTTCAGAGGACAGTGGAGTGCAGGGCCTTGGCCGCAGTCGTGGAAGGACGCAGGTTTGCTGAAGAACATGCTGCTTTTGGAACTGTTCCCGGTGGTGTTGGCAGTGGAGTTATGGGGTGAGTTGTTTAGGAATTTAAAGGTTAGGTTTCATGGGGACAACCTGGGAGTGGTGCAGGTGATCAATAAGGTATCAGCGGCTTCACCGCCGGTGATCAGGTTGCTTCAACACCTTGTACTGAGATGCTTACAGCTAAACGTGTTTATTTATGCGGTGCACCTCCCAGGGGTGGAGAATGTCGTGGCTGACGCTCTGTCTCGCTTTCAGTGGGACAGATTCCGGGAATTGGAGCCAGGGGCGGAGCAAGACGGGATCCTGTGTCCAGACTGGCTGTGGAGGATTGCTTTGGAGGACTAGTAGGATGGATCAAACAGTCGGTGAGCGATGCGACGTGGGCTGCTTACAACAGAGTATGGCAGGAATGGGCAGCTCTGCTGAGACAGGTGGATGAAGGACATGAAGACCGGGAACTCAGGTTGCTAGTTTTATACTTCGTTGCCAGGAATTTAGAGGATGGGGTGTCGGTGTCTGGGATCGAAAAGAAATTGGCAGCTCTATCATTTTTGTTAAGATTTCAAGGCTTACCTAATTTTACTAAAGATTTTTGGGTGAGGCAGGCATTGAAGGGTTACAGACGGGCTAAGCCGGGGAGAGACTCCAGACGGCCAGTTTCGTTCCAGTTGTTGGGTCGGATTGTCGGGTGCTTGGACAATGTATGTTCGCCAGGATACGAGGCGGTGTTGTTCAAGGCGGCATTCGCATTAGCGTTTTTTGGGGCATTCAGGATTAGTGAGTTAGTTAGTCCCTCCAAAAAAGAAAAAGGGGGGTTGGGAGGGTCGGATGTCAGCTGTTGGGAGGACAGGTTGTCCATCCTGGTAAAAAAGTCAAAAACGGATCAGCGGGGCAAAGGTAGGACTGTGCAGGTTTTCGCGCTGCCCGGCTCTCCTTTGTGCCCAGTACAGCTGGTAAAAAGGTTGGCAGAGATACGCCCGGGAGGGGAGGTCCCCTTTCTAATACATCAGGATGGGTCATTTTTATCTCGCTTTCAATTTATTGCGATTTTCAAAAAATGTTTGGGGATATTAGGTTTGGAAGGTGAGAAGTTTTCATCCCACTCGTTTAGAATAGGGGCCGCTACTGAAGCTGTTCGGTGGGGATTGAATGAGGGGGCAGTAAAGAGGATTGGGAGATGGGAATCGAGGCGGTTTAGGTCTTATGTTCGCCCGCACTTGTTGTAGGTCTATATAATTAAAAAAAAAAAAAAGGGTTTTCGGGTGGGTTTACAGTAATGGGGGAGTATGGTATTATGTATTGTTATGTTGGTAGATGGTTGGGAGGTATTGACGTTTTGGGGGGTTTTTGTTTGTGTTTCCTTCTTGCAGGTCGACAGCAATGCCTTGTGTGGATCGTTGGCCACTCGTATGTCTGTTGGGGGGCCAGGAGAGGGGATGCTAGGAGGGATGGGAGGCAGCTGGGTTTTTCTAGGCAGGAAGTTTGTTTAAGGTGGTTTGGGGTGCCGGGCATGCTGTGGGGTAGGACAGTGTCAGAAGTTCACAAATTGGCACGCATAGACAGAGCGCCGGACGTGTTATTATTGCATGTGGGCGGCAATGATCTGGGATTGAGGTCAATGTTGGATTTGGTGAAGGACATTAAGTTTGATTTTTGGCAGCTCAGGATGTCTTTTCCACGCATGCTCATTGTGTGGTCGGATATCGTGGCGCGTACCACTTGGAGATTGGCCAGGTCGGTTGACAAGATCAACCGGGCAAGGAAGAAGGTCAACAAAGAGATTAGCAGCTTTGTAGTGAGGAATGGAGGTCTAGCGATAAGGCATTTGGAATTGGAGGTGGATACCTGGAGATATTTAAGGAGAGATGGGGTACACCTGAACGATGTGGGGACAGATTTATGGGCATTGGGTCTGCAAGATGGGATCCAGCGAGCTTTGAGGGTGTGGCAGGGCACACAAGGGTAAGGTTTTACCCTGGTGTGTGCTGTGGCGTGATGTTGGCCTTTGCGGGTGAAGGATTAAACCCCAGATATGTAAGAGATCGGGACCCATCGCTAGTATGAGGCCCGTTGGTGAGATTTCAGCTAACAAGGGTTTTAGCTTGAATTGGTTATTGGGGCACTGTGGGCTATTGGTTGATTGTCTCCGAGCTAGCTTGTCAGCTGGAGGCCTAGTTTATAGTTATAGTACCGCAGTGCCTGAGTTTCTTGAGTTTGAAGTTTGGTGGGTTTTTCCCCGCAAAGACCAACGGGAGTGGTAGTTAAGAAAAAGGATATGTCAGGTGTTTTATACGGTTTATATGATGTTGATAAATTATTATTATTAATGGTTATATTTTAATAAAGTTAATTGGCTGCTACGGCCAATATTTTACTCCATATGGTGGTTGTCTCAATTATTGGGGTAAAAGGTTGGGGTATGCAGCTAGTGGGTGGTGGTTATGAAAGGGGTGGCAAGTGACATCTGTTATACAGTAGTCAAGTAAGCCCGGAGCCAAAAGACAAAAATGAAATAGGCAGAGGGCGGGCATGACAGGGTTAATAGGGTTACTTGCTAGGTGGGGTGGTTGTAAGGAAGGGTGTGGTTGGTGGGGAAGAGGATGGGGCGGAACAGAGGGAACTTAGCTGGGGGGAAGATCCCGCCCAAGCTCAGTGGTGTCGTAGGAACAAGCGTCCCACCCTCCCTCCCTTTATCATGTGGTAAGTTGGGTAAGTTAAGAGATTAAGTGGTGGTACTGTATTGTAGAGAGGCAGTCGTGGCAGTGGCGTGATGTTGGCCTTTGCGGGTGAAGGATTAAACCCCAGATATGTAAGAGATCGGGACCCATCGCTAGTATGAGGCCCGTTGGTGAGATTTCAGCTAACAAGGGTTTTAGCTTGAATTGGTTATTGGGGCACTGTGGGCTATTGGTTGATTGTCTCCGAGCTAGCTTGTCAGCTGGAGGCCTAGTTTATAGTTATAGTACCGCAGTGCCTGAGTTTCTTGAGTTTGAAGTTTGGTGGGTTTTTCCCTGCAAAGACCAACGGGAGTGGTAGTTAAGAAAAAGGATATGTCAGGTGTTTTATACGGTTTATATGATGTTGATAAATTATTATTATTAATGGTTATATTTTAATAAAGTTAATTGGCTGCTACGGCCAATATTTTACTCCATATGGTGGTTGTCTCAATTATTGGGGTAAAAGGTTGGGGTATGCAGCTAGTGGGTGGTGGTTATGAAAGGGGTGGCAAGTGACATCTGTTATACAGTAGTCATGTGCATTTTAACGTGTGCAAGAAAAATCAGGATCTGGCAGCGAAGGGGTTAAACTGACATAAAATGACAAGCAGCGGGTAAGTAGTCTTCCTTTTTTGGGGGGGGAGCACAAAGCCCCCCTGCACTTTATATGCACTTGCACACCACCCTCACGAGTAAGCTGTGCTCCAGTTTTGGAGGGGAGCATAGGGTCCCCATGCACTGTACAGAACTCACATGCAACCTTTGGACTAGCTAGAGACTGGCTCACCACTTGCTGGGCTCAACCTGAAAGGTCTGAAGAAGTCCGCCATTGGACGATACACGTGGGGTTAAAGTCATCATGCTTAGATTAAGCATGGAGTGAAGGAGCAGCTGGTTAGCCAGGCTAGTGTCATTCATGTGGCGGCTTTTCATTTATTCATGCTTCTAAAAAACTGATGCATGTGAGTGTTTTTATACCTGATTCCTTTAAAAACTGTCAGTGAGCGCTATAAGAGGCTTTATTTTTGATGTGACTTCTAAGTGGATGAGGCACCCCTGTTAGCTGCTTTACCTGTGGGAGCTTTGTGGAGGAGGCAATTATCTTCATATTATGATCCCAGGAGGGTATACGTGCGTTTTGCTGACCTCTGTATAACCTGACCTGTCAGTACCTTAAAGTAAAAATTTTGGAGTGATATGGGAGAGGAGTTCACCACCTGAGGATTGTTTTCTTCACAAGAAGAGTGTTTCTGCATGAATTGCACTTTGGATTTTATTGAGTACTTACATAGATTGCACAGTGTATGGTCACATGGAATGCACAGAGGACTTTAGTGTGTGTTCATATTGTGGCACATATTTTCATGATTATTATTGCGCTGTGATTTTAGATTTTATATTCACCCTGGATATATTAATTGCCTTTTTTTGTGTATTTGTATTGATTGTGCTTCCTGGGTTTTTCTTAGTGGATTTTTCCTGCCTCTGACCCCCTGGTCCTATGTGCTCTAAAAGGGATGGAGACCCAGACCCTGAGGGTTCTTTTTGCTGTTCTGTCGATTTGATTCTGGCCGTTTAGTTTTGGCCAGACCCATCTGCTGCCATTGCCGGAGTCTGGATTCCCAGTGACAATGAATTCTGCAGCAGTGTTAATTTTGTCAACAAAAACATTTTTGTCAAAATTTTCATCAGCTGCCTTTTTACAGTGACGAAAACTAAAGGAAAATATACCACATTCATCTATTGATGAAAACTATGACGAAAATAAATTCCTTTTTTCGTTAATAAAGCGAAAATGGGAGGGAGGGACGTTTTACGGTATCCACAGAGCTCCATGCTTAGCAGTTAGCACTGTGCAGCATCACAGGCCTCCTCAAACGATTGTCCAGAGCTGCACTGTGCATTACAGACCTCTCGGTGGGAGTCCAGACTCACGACCATCCAGAGCAGAGCACATTACAGGCCTCCCTTCAGACCCCCGCCAGAGCACTGTGTGCATTACAGATCTCCTCTTACCACCGACATGCAGAGCACTATGCATTACAGACCTCCCCTCAGACCACCATCCAGCACTGTGCATCATTACAGGCCTCTCAGACCACCATCCCAGAATACTGTTCATAAATCACCCCTGGAGCATGTGGGTGATGTATTTCATTGGCCATCTGAAGAGTATAATTCAATTGTTGTGTTGGTAGACTGTCTCACCACAATGGCACACTTCCTTTCAACAAAGGGTATCCCCTTCAGCTTCTGCCACTGCCAAAATCTTTCCCAGGGAAATTGTGATAATGCACTGAGTACAGAATGACATTGTTTCAGAAAGAAAAGTCCAATTCACCTGAAAATTTTGGCAGGAAATGTGCAGCAAATTGAAGATCCAGTCCTCCCTGTCAATTGCTTACCAAACAAATGATCACACTGACAGAATGAACCTCAGATTACCTCAGATACTTGTCCACGTTATAGGACAATTGGACCTTGTTAATCCTTTTGGCCGAGCTCAACTAAATTTTGCGGCCTCTTCCCAGTCTATGTTCTATCACCAAATATTGATACCATCCTGCTATACTATCAAACTGCTCCTCTGAATTTTCTGTCCCCAAAAAGACCATGTTGCATCCCTAGCCTCTAAACCAGGGTTTCTCAACCAGGGTTCCTCCAGAGGTTGCTAGGGATTCCTTGAGCCATAAGTATTTCTCTTTCGTTCATTGACGGACACAGCTCCATTCTCTTGACTGTAGGGTTATATCTTCCTCCTTTCAGGAGAGACTAGGCAGAACATGCATTGCATGCGAAAAAAACAGAACTATACAGTTCCGCCCAGGGGGCGGTCCCTCTGATATAACCCCTCAGCCTGCCTCCTGCAGCTCAGCTCACTTTTTTTTCTGCCTAGCAAAGGAGAAGGACCTAGGCTCCTTATCTGGACCATTGGTCCTGAGGGTTTTTTCTGGATTTTGCCTTTTTGCGCAAGATTTTAAGATCCTGTGATCTTCTATCAACAGCCGGCTGGGTGACAGGCTGGATAAATATAGATCCTTGTAGTCTCCCCAACCTGGCCATCGAGCGTGTGCAGGCCCTAGCTACGCGCTGGGTCAGCCACGACATGCCCCTCAGGCTCCAGGGGCGGCCCGTGAGCTCCAAGCTCCGGGGAACACATATGACCGGACTACGGATATCTTTGTCACAGTGTGCCGTGGCCCGCAGCCACTCCGTACTGCTCAGGTGTGGGTCTGTGATGGGATGTCCCTAGCTCGTCCGGAGGGTAAGTACAGCTCTTCCTGTCTCGGCAGGACTGAGCAGCTGGGCATTCCCTAGGAGGTCGTTTAGGGGGTCCCTCTTCTCCCTTTCGTCTCTCCCTGTCCCTGCTCCCCCCCCCCCCCGTGGGGGATGCTGCAGACTAGCGGGGGCCATTTTCCCTGTGTTTTTGTCCTATGTACAGGACGCCCGGTGGTCATTTTCTTGTAGCCTGGCGTGCTTTTTCTCCACACAGCGCTGTTCCCTGGGCTCAGAACAGTGCGGTTTTCGTTCCAGGATACCTGTGCATTCTCACAGGATACAACCAGCAGCATCAGCACGGTACATCACTCGGTCAGGGTGGTGAGTCCTGTGGTGGGAACCCCTCAGTCTGTAGCAGCTAGGAGGGTAGGACTATACACCTTGTCCTAAGTCACCAAGGGTGGCAGACAGGAAGGGTCAGCATGGCGTCAGAACCTGGTATTTCTTCCCCAGATCTCCCTGCAATTGCAACTGGCTCACCTGCAAATAGTGCAGTGCCTTTGGACGCTTTGTCGGAGGTCCTTGAATCGTTCGTTGCCAGGGTGGAGATGGCGTGCGGGCGCAAGGGGGGTAAGAAACAGCCCCTGCCCCCCCGTCCTCCGGGGAGAGCTCTGATTCAGACTCGGGCCCCGCAGTGACTGGCGGCCCCTGTTCTGATGTGTCAGAGGACACTGACCAGGACCGATCGGACAGTGAGGATGATTCCGTGTCCGGGTCTGCGCAGGAAAAAGTGCTAGTTGGAGCACTTATCACCGCTGTGCATGATACCCTGAAAATACAGGATGCGGCAGGATCCTCTGCCGAGGTGGTGGTCCCTTTTGGGTTCCGTAAGCCAGCCCGTTCACCTAAGGTGTTTCCGTATCTGACTTACTTTGATAAGTTCATATACAAGGAATGGGGTAGCCCGCAACTTTTTCGGTCCCAAAACCAATGGCGGTGCGTTACCCTTTTGAGGAGAACCTTCTTAAGAAATACTCAGCTCCCCCGGTCGTGGACCCCCCCAGTGTCCAGGTTAAACAAAGTAACCACAATCCCGGTAGAAGGGACTCCTGCATTTAAGGATCCTACCGACAGGAGGGCCGAGGCAGTGGCCCGATCCATCTTTGTGGTAGCGGGGTCAGCGCTACGACCAGTACTGGCCACGGCATTAGTTTCGCAGACCCGCAGAATGGAATGAGTTTGCTCCGTAGTCACTGCACTCCATCAGGGGGACTCTCTGGCTTCTCTGGATATCCAGGACAAGTACCTGCACATACCCATATGCCTCAAGCATCAGAGGTTTCTGCAATTTGCAGTAGGGGAAGACCACTACCAGTTTGTGGCTCTCCTTTTGGTCTGGCTTCAGCACCCCGAGTCTTTACCAAGGTATTGGCTCCAATTTTGGCGTTGTTGCGACAATGTGGGATCGCATTTGTGGGTTACCTAGACGATCTCCTTCTGAGAGCAGCTTCCGCCTCAGAATTAAGGGAGAATGTGGCGATCACCATGCACACTCTACATGAGTTTGGGTGGGTGTTGAACCTCAAGAAGTCGGTGCTAGTGCCGACTCAACGTCTGGAATACCTAGGCTTACTGCTGGACTCCGTGGAAGCGAGAGTGTTTCTCCCTTCAGACAAGCTCCAGACTCTCAGGACCGCAGTGAAGCGGTTGAGGAGCCACAGGTGATCGTCTTTGTGTTTCTGCATGCGAGTTCTGGGCCTTATGGTGGCTTCCTTCGAGGCGGTACAGTACGCCCAATTTCACACTAGAGTCTTGCAGAGGGAGATATTGTCGAAATGGGACAAATCTCCATTATCCCTGGATCGACAGATTCGGGTGAGCCAGTTAGTCAGGGACTCTCTTCTCTGGTGGCTGAGATCTCCGGCCCTTCGGTCCGGGAAATCGTTCCTACCTCTTCATTGGACAGTGGTCACAACGGAAGCCAGCCTGACTGGCTGGGGTGGAGTATTGGGAGTACAATCGACACAGGGCCTCTGGTCGAGGGAGGAATCCCAGTTACTGATCAATGTGCTCGAGCTTCGAGTGATCAGGCTATGCCTCTCCACATTGTCGATGAGACTACAAGCACGTCCGATCAGGATCCAGTCAGACAACGCCACAGCGGTGGCATATGTCAACCATCAAGGAGGAATGAGAAGCTCGGGCCGCAGCACGGGAGGTCGCTCACATCCTTCGGTGGGCAGAGCGACATGTACCGGCCCCATCGGCTATATACATCCCGGGAGTAGAAAACTGGCAGGCGGACTATCTAAGTCGTCAGATGCTGGACCCAGGAGAATGGGCCCTGCATCCGGAGGTGTTCAGGCTTCTTTGCCTGCGGTGGGGCACAACAGATGTGGACCATCTGGCATCTCGGCTCAATCGAAAGGTGCGGAGGTTCATGTCCAGGACAAAAGATCCTTGGGCGGACACGTCAGACGTGTTGGTGGCTCCATGGGAGCAGTACCAGCTGATGTACGCCTTTCCTCCGCTCAAACTGTTACCACGTCTGCTCCGCAGAGTGGTGGCCGAGGGGATCCAAGTCATACTGGTTGCCCCGGATTGGCCTTGGCGTCCTTGGTACGCGACCTGATATGACTGGTGGCGGATGCTCCTTGGCAGTTGCCGGTGTGGGAGGACCTCCTATCGCAAGGTCCGATACTTCATCCTGCTTTACCGTCGCTGGATTTAACGATGTGGCTGTTTCAAGCCAGGTGCTAAGGAACCGAGGTCATTTTCACTATGCTGAGGGCAAGGAAATCTTCTTCCCCGAAGATATATCATCGTACATGGAAGGCTTATCTCCATGTGTGAGGAGATGGGGTGGCACCCAAGTACTTATTCGGTGGCTAGAGTCCTGCTATTCTTACCGGCTAGGAGTATATCAGAAGTTGGCTTTGAGCACCGTTAAGGGACAGATTTCAGCTTTGGCTGTTTTTTTCCCAACGACCCCTGGCGTCTCACTCGTTACGCACTTTTGTGCCAGGGGTTCGGCATGTAGTTCCTCCGGTGCGTCCACCTCTACCTCCGTGGGATCTGGACCTGGTGCTGTCGGCGCTTCAGAAACCGCCATTTGAGAACATCAGGGAAATTCCCTTGTTGACGCTGTCTCAGAAAGTGGTCTTTTTGGTGGCTATTACATCTGCCAGGAGGGTTTCAGAGCTGGCGGCCTTGTCTTGTAAGTCGCCCCATTTCTGATTATCCACAGGGATAAGGTGGTGTTGTGTGCGCAACCTTTTTTTTTTTGCTGAAGGTGGTTTCGGCCTTCCACCTCAATGAAGACATTGTGTTACCATCTCTGTGTCCTAAGCCAACACATCCTAAAGAGGTGGCCCTCCATTCCCTGGACATGGTCCGGGCTCTAAGAGTATATCTGTCTGCCACGGCTCCCTTCCGGAAGTCAGATTCACTGTTTGTTTCGGTGGGCAGAGCGACAAGGGCTAGCGGTCTCGTCAACTACCATTTCCAGGTGGATCAGACAGATCATGGTCCAGGCTTACGCCTTGAAGGGGCAGGTGCCCCCCTTTCCTGTCACAGCCCATTCCACTAGGGCAGTTGGGACTTCTTGGGCTTTCCTACATCAAGCATCAGTTTTCCAAGTGTGTAAGGCGGCGACTTGGTCGTCTGTTTACACCTTTACCAAGTTCTACAAGGTTGATGTAAGCGCATCTTCAGATGCTTGCTTTGGCCGCAAAGTTCTGCAGGCAGCCGTGTAATGTTGCAATTTACATTCTTTTCTTTTGTTGGACAAAGTTCATGTTGTTGTCCATGCAGTTTAATGCATTTGTTGCCCGCAGATTCTACTAAGGTTGATTCAGAGGGTAACTCCTCCGTTTGGGGAGCACTTCTGGTTGTGGGTGAAGTTCTGTTTTGCTGTTCCCACCCCTCGTTATGACACTGCTTGAGGATGTCCCTACGGTCAAGAGAAAATGAACGAAAGAGAAAATAGGATTTTTGTACTACTGTAAAATCCTTTTCTCTGGAGTTCATTGACAGACACAGCACCCATCCCTCCTTTTGATTACGTTATACTGCTTGTTGACGTACTGAGCTGCAGGAGGCAGGCTGAGGGGTTATATCAGAGGGACCGCCCCCTGGGCGGAACTTCATAGTTCTGTTTTTTTCACATGCAATGCATGTTCTGCCTAGTCTCTCCTGAAAGGAGGAAGATATAACCCTACAGTCAAGAGAATGGAGCTGTGTCCGTCAATGAACTCCAGAGAAAAGGATTTTACGGTGAGTACAAAAATCCTATTTTTTCGCTTCTCAGATAAGTTCCAACTGACACCATTGATCTTTTTAACTATCTGTAAGGGGGTAATTCTTCCCAATGACTACAAGTGTAAGGAACATTTTCTCACTGACCATCACACTAATATGTATCATAAATTGTAGATATTTAGAAATAAATATATATGTAGAATTTAAAGCAGGGGTTCCCTGAGAACAGAAAGTTATTTCAAGAGCAGTGTTATTTTGATGTCAAATTTCTATTTCGTTTTAGTAATAGTCTTTTGACTAAAATGCCATTTTAGTTTTTGTTGTATTTTAGCCATCTGAATTGTTTTAGATTTAGTCGTATTTTAGTTGACTAAAATCTGCAGTACATTTTTGTTGACTAAAATCACCAGTACATTTTTGTCGACTAGAATCTCCAGTACACTTTAGTTGACTAAAATCTAATGGGTGTAGTTAAAGTGTAATGCATTATTAAGGCTCGGTTCACACTGGAACCGGCTGCGGATCGCACAGGTACGCTGTGCTTCCCCATTCTCCAGTTCAGGGACAAATCTTTGCCTGAATTTGGCCCTGAAACGGAGCTAAAGACGCACAGCGTTTCTGTGCAGTGCGCTCCCCATATAGAGCTGGTCACATTCTCCTGCTATGCGAATTGGATGCGGGGAAATTCGCATCCAATTTGCATAGGTGTGAACCCAGCCTTAAGCATTTCTCTAGAATATTCAAACTTATATATTCCTGGAGTAAAAATCAAATAACATGTTATTATTTTTGGTATTAAGGTTTGAACAAACTACAGACACAGATTTTGCCGTTATATAAAGCGGAAGTTCACGTGGGTAAACATCCCTCCCTCACATTTTTCGATCCATTTCCGAAAATTGGAATTGATTTTCATCATTATTTTCGTTTAGTTTTCGTCACTAGAAACATGCTGCTGACGAAAATTATGATGAAAATATTTTCGTCAACTAAATTAACATAATTCAAGGGTTCCTCTGTGTTGAAATGTTGAGAAACGCTGCTCTAAATTAACTGCAGAGGTTCCTTTCTCAAGCTCAGTCCAGGGCAAAGATCAAGGCTGTTTAGAAGGGAAAGAAGGATATTGCTTTTCTGAGGATCTAGTGCAGCTTTTGACGAATAATCAAACTACATTGTCCCTACAAGAACTGTGTCCTAAGCTCATTAGCTCATTTCCAATTCAAGAGATTGTCAATTCTGTAGCAGTTAAGCAGGCCCACGGTGACATTTGCAAGCAGGTGAGTGTTCCACTGTCTGCACGTGTCCTCCGTAGAGATCCTGCTGTTTGGGAGTTATCGTCAGTGACATGAACGCTAGTGTGACAAGACCTTAATGCAAAGACCCAAGACAGTTTTTCATGAAGAAGTGGACATCGGCAGGTTTTATTTGTAGTGCTACTTTGAAGCAGCAAAGAAAGGAATTTATGATTCAAGCTGAAATAAAAAAATAAATCTCTCTCATTGCTTCTGTTTTGCACTGCCATGTGGTGCAGAAAGATTGATTATTCACCCCAGCGCTCTTAAAATATTGTCTAGCAAACAAAAACTACTCATTTGATTCACAAATATTGCTTGGTAAAACAAATCCAAAACTTATGCTTGATAGAATTGCTGATTTTTGCGGAGGTCCATTTATTATTATACAAGTTCGCTTCTGGGTTGTGAGGTTTCTTTTAAAGTGTTTGTTAAGGCACAATTAAAAGTCACTGGCAGCCCCTCTATTATACTTAGGCATAGCACACTGTATATGTGTTTTCTAAAAACGGGGCTTGTAAATACATATTTTGAGCTATCTTCAGGCCGGTTACATGACTCATGGCCGCTTTTCAGCTCTGATACATGGCTTCTGCAAGAGGGGCTGAGATCTCCGTCTGACGTCAGTCAGGGAGATCATGTGGCCGCTCAACCCCTCCCACAGAAGCCTTGTCTCGGAGCTGTAAAGCGGCCGTGAGTCACGTGACTGGTCTGAAGATAGCTTGAAATAGGTAGTTACAAGCCTGATTTTTAGAAAACACATATACAGTGCACTATGCCTGAGTATCACAGAGGGGCTGCCAGTGACCATTTAAAAGTTTTGGATTAGTAATAATAACGGCAGGGGGCGGGGGGGTATACGGAGACACACAACAAGGAGCTGAAAGGCGGATAGGAGGAGGGGATGAGGGGGAGAGATGAGAGTAGTGCAGGGCTGCGGATGACGCAGGGACATCTCAGACAATGAAGGTCAGGGCTCAGCAGCCCTGATTTTTGTGGTGAGCGCAGAGAGGGGGATACAGGAAGTGGCAGGTTCAGGCAGGTTTTTTTTTACAGTTTAGAGGGGGCCGTGAGTCACGTGACTGGCCTGAAGATAGCTTTAAATAGGTATTTACAGGCCTCATTTTTAGAAAACACATATATGATGTACTATGCCTGAGTATCACAGAGGGGCTGCCAGTGACCATTTAAAAGTTTTAAATTAGTAATAATGGGAGTGGGGGGGGGGTGTAGATGGAGACCCACAACAGGGAGCTGACAGGCGGATAGGAGGAGGGGATGAGGGGGAGAGATGAGAGTAGAGCAGGGCTGCGGATGACGCAGGGACGTCTCAGACAACGATGGTCGGGGCTCAGCAGCCCTGATATCGTGGTCAGCGCAGAGAGGGGGATACAGGAAGTGGCAGATTTAGGCACTTTTTTTTTACAGTTTAGAGGGGGGCAGATTACACAGCACAAGCACTGTGCTATTTAATCTGCTTTAAGGGACCAGGATATCAATTTTTTTTTGGGGGGTTAACAAACACTTTTATTTTATTAAGTGGAAACAAGATCACGGCAAAACAATGTGCAAGGGCCCTCCTCCCCCTTGTGAACATTAGTGTAATTAGAAATGCAATGTTTACAAGAGCTTTTCCTGAGAAGGTTGGGCCAGTGGTATAGACTTAGGACAGCCTGTAATTAACCTGATAATGTATTGACAAGCAACTCATAAATGTGTATATAGCTGACTAGTGCTTATGCAGCATTATACAACTGTACGTTAGAATGTTTGAGTGCTGCCGGTCTGCAGGCTGCCAGAATATTAGCTTCTCATCTACCTCAGATGTATATGAACCTTTTCTAGTATTTTACTATCTCCAAAACAGCAGCACTTAGACTGGCAAAGAGGAAGAGAGCCAATGATATGAGCCAGTCAGACTCTGTTACTGCACGTGGCCTGAACTTATGAGGGCAGAGCAGAGAGATGACATAGAATGGTAGTGGGCTCTTTTTTTATTTTTTACCTATAGGTAAGCTTATAATAAAGCTTACTTGTAGGTAAAATTAATATCTTCTAATCGTGCACCGTTAAGGAGATATTCTACTGAGCAGCAGCCAGTGAGGTCACCTGCACACGCGCTCTGAAGGAGCGAAATACCCATGCCGTTCTTTCAGAGCTGTGTGCCGCAGCCAAGACTCCCATGCAGGGGAGTGACGTCATCACGGCTCGGCCAGTCAGACGTTCGGAGTCCCTAAACCCGGAAGGAAAACCAGGTGAAGATGGAAGCCTCTGCAGCGGTGACAGCGTGCCACTGGGATGCTTAGTTTTAAGGTAAGTCTTTCATAATGTGCTAGAACATTACATTTTTTACCGCTTGAATTAGCCTGCTGCTCCTCCCTAAGGCTGGGTTCACACTGGTGCGACATGACAGCCGTCCTACTTTGGATCCGACTTTGCCCTGCGACATGAAGCCGGCATGTGTCCGATTTTCAATGAACGGGGATCCGACTTGGATCCCCGCCAATGCCCGGCACTGTGTTTGGTATGAATCTTTAGGGGGAACTTCGCGCCAAATTTTAAATAAAAAGCCGGCATGGGTTCCCCCTCCAGGAGCATACCAGGCCCTTGGGTCTGGTATGGACCTTGAGGGGAACCCCCTACGCCGATAAAAACGGCGTGGGGGTCCCCCCCAATCCATACCAGACCCTTATCCGAGCACGCAGCCCGGCCGGACAGGAATGGGGGTGGGGACGAGCGAGCGCCCCCCCCCTCCTGAACCGTACCAGGCCGCATGCCCTCAACATGGGGGGGTTGGTGCCTTGGGGGAGGGGGCGCGCTGCGGCCCCCCCACCCCAAAGCACCTTGTCCCCATGTTGATGAGGACAAGGGCCTCTTCCCGACAACCCTGGCCGTTGGTTGTCGGGGTCTGCGGGCGGAGGGCTTATCGGAATCCAGGAGCCCCCTTTAATAAGGGGGTCCCCAGATCCCGGCCCCCCACCCTATGTGAATGAGTATGGGGTACATGGTACCCCTACCCATTCACCTAGGGAAGTGTCAATAAAAAAAACCACAGTACACAGGTTTCAAAATTAATTTATTGGGCAGCTCCGGTATCTTCTTCCGACTTCTCCCGGTGTTCCGCCTCTTCTCCCGGGCCCCGCCGCTATCTTCTTCCAGCTCTATTGCCAGCGAGGGGCCCGGTCTGCTGCCGCTGTCTTGGCGCCGCTGTCTCGCCGCTTCTTCTCTTCATCTCTTCTTCCGATGTTGACACGACGCTCTCCCCGGCTGGAATGCTCTCTGTGCGCTCTGCTCTGACTTATATAGGCGGTGACCCCGCCCCCTTATGCCGTCACAGTCCCTGGGCATGCTGGGACTGTGACGTTTTAGGGGGCGTGGTCATCACCCGATGACCACGCCCCCTTATGCCTTCACAGTCCCAGCATGCCCAGAGACTGTGACGGCATAAGGGGGCGGGGTCACCGCCTATATAAGTCAGAGCAGAGCGCACAGAGAGCATTCCAGCCGGGGAGAGCGTCGTGTCAACATCGGAAGAAGAGATGAAGAGAAGAAGCGGCGAGACAGCGGCGACAAGACAGCGGCAGCAGACCGGGCCCCTCGCTGGCAATAGAGCTGGAAGAAGATAGCGGCGGGGCCCGGGAGAAGAGGCGGAACACCGGGAGAAGTCGGAAGAAGATACCGGAGCTGCCCAATAAATTAATTTTGAAACCTGTGTACTGTGGTTTTTTTTTATTGACACTTCCCTAGGTGAATGGGTAGGGGTACCATGTACCCCATACTCATTCACATAGGGTGGGGGGCCGGGATCTGGGGGCCCCCTTATTAAAGGGGGCTCCTGGATTCCGATAAGCCCTCCGCCCGCAGACCCCGACAACCAACGGCCAGGGTTGTCGGGAAGAGGCCCTTGTCCTCATCAACATGGGGACAAGGTGCTTTGGGGTGGGGGGCCGCAGCGCGCCCCCTCCCCCAAGGCACCAACCCCCCCATGTTGAGGGCATGCGGCCTGGTACGGTTCAGGAGGGGGGGCGCTCGCTCGTCCCCACCCCCATTCCTGTCCGGCCGGGCTGCGTGCTCGGATAAGGGTCTGGCATGGATTGGGGGGGGACCCCCACGCCGTTTTTATCGGCGTAGGGGGTTCCCCTCAAGGTCCATACCAGACCCAAGGGCCTGGTATGCTCCTGGAGGGGGAACCCATGCCGGTTTTTTATTTAAAATTTGGCGCGGAGTTCCCCCTCAAGAACATCTGAGCACAAGTCGCGTGCCGAAGTCGGATCATGCAAGACGGCAATCCGACTTTTGACTTCAATGATAGTCAATAGGCTGAAGTAGGATCAAAGTCGGACCAAAGTAGCACAGGGAGCATTTATAAAGTCGGAACGACTTGTGTCGGACCAGTTAGGACGGCTCCCATAGGGAAACATTAAATTTCACACGTCATGCGACATGAGCTCCCAATGTCGGAGCGTTTGTCGGACCAGTGTGAACCCAGCCTTACCATCCAATCAGCAGACTGTGGGGTTGATTTATTAAAACTGGAGAGTGCAAAACCTGGTGCAGCTCTGCATAAAAACCAATCAGCTGCCATGTTTTTTTGTCAGTTAAATTAAACAAGCTGAAGTTAGAAGCTAATTGGCTACCATGAACAGCTGCACCAGATCTTGCACTCTCCAGTTTTAGTAAATCAACCCCTGAATGTATGTTTTGATCAACGTTCTTTAGCTAGACGACACAGCACTAGTGCTGGAAATACTATATATATATATAATATATATATATATATATATATATATATATATATATATATATATATATATATATATATATATATATATATATATATTACAAACATAGGGAGGTCATTAGTGCCAGGTGTGCCCAATGCCACAATCCCCCTGCAGATGCATTAAGGTAAAAAACTATCTGCATTTATTACATTTAGTCCCCCCCCCCCCGCTTATACTTACCTGAGCCAAATCTCGATCTATCGATGTGCACAAGAACAGCGTTTCTCTCTGCTCTCTCCCCTTCATGGACGCAAGCTCCTGTGTCGATCCAGCTGCTGCCGCTGTGATCCTCCCCCTCTTCCCTCCTTCCTCCATTCTCCAGGCCGCTTTAGATCTCAGCTCAGCTTGGACAGGGTGCGGGGCGCTCCGCTGACAGCTCAGCTCGGGCGGGGGGCAGGGCGCTCCTCTGACAGATGGCTCAGTTTGGCTTGGGTGGGGCGCTTTGCTGACGGACGGCTTGGCTCGGGCGAGGCGCTCCGCTGACGGATGGTTTGGCTTGGCTCGGGCAGGGTGCACTGCATGGTGACATAAAGGCGCCTTTTTAATAAAAAATTGAAATGTGCTGCAAGCAGGAGGAGCTGGAGGACAAGAGTATCAATTCCTAGCTTCAGTGCCCTGGACTGCACTAGAAAATTAGGGCCAGTGCATGACCGCTCCACGCCACAGTCAGACTGCCCTGCCATCTGCTAAAAATAATCTGCAGGGGGTCACTGATGTAAGAGGAGAGTAGGGATCCTAAGATAAGGGTAATCTGCAGTCTCTGATTATTATTATTATTCAGGATTTATATAGCGCCAACAGTTTACGCAGCGCTTTACAATATAAAAGCGAGACAATACACTTATAATACAGTAAAATACAAGAGGATTAAGGGGGCCCATGCTCAGAAGAGCTTACAATCTAATAGGGTGGGGCAGGTGGTACAAAAGGTTGTAACTGTGTGGAATGAGCTGATGGAAGTGGTAAAAGATTAGTTAGAGACGTGATAGGCTTTCCTGAAGACATGAGTTTTTAGGGACCGCCTGAAGGTAGCAAGAGTAAGGGATAGCCGGACCAGTGGAGGTAGCGAGTTCCAGAGGATGGGAGAGGCTCTGGAGAAATCCTGGAGACGAGCATGAGAGGAGGAGATGAGAGAGCTTGAGAGTAGGAGGTCTTAAGAAGAGCAGAGAGGACGATTTGGGTGATATTTGGAGACAAGATTGGTGACGTAGCTCGGGGCAGAGTTGTGAATGGCTTTGTATGTTGTGGGTAGTATTTTGAATTTAATTCGCTGGGTGATTGGGAGCCAATGTCGTGATTGGAGGAGAGGCAGACACTGAGCGGTTGGTAAGGTGGATAAGTCTGGCAGCAGCATTCATGATAGACTGAAGAGGGGATAGCCTATGGAGAGGCAGGCCAATGATAAGGGAGTTGCAATAGTCAAGACGATAACAAGGGAGTGAATGAGGAGCTTGGTGGTTTAATTTGTTAAAAAGGGGTGAATTTTAGAGATGTTACGAAGGTGAATTCTACAAACTTTTGATTGGATTTGAGGCTGAAATGACAATTCAGAGTCTAGGATTACACCTAGTACCCTGGCGTGAGGGGAGGGACTGATAGTTGCATTGTCGATTTTGATGGAAAAGTCATGGAGGGGGGCACGGGCGGGGGGGGAGATTTAGTTTAAGTAAGTGGTGCAACATCCATGCTGATATGTCAGTTAGTAAGTTAGTAATGCGAGAGGAGACTGAAGGAGTGAGGTGAGGAGTAGACAGATAGATTTGGGTGTCATTGGCGTATAAGTGGTATTGGAAGCCGTGGGGGGTTATCAAGTGACCAAGGAAGGAGGTGTAGATAGAGAAGAGAAGGGGTTCAAGAATAGAGCCTTGGGGGACTCCCACAGAAAGGGGCAATGGAGAGGAGGAGACAGAGTTGTAGGTGACACCGAAGGAGCGCTGTGATAGTTAGGCAGAGAACAAGGATAGAGCAGAATCTCGGGGGCCAAGGGAATGAAGTTTATTGAGAAGGAGCAGGTGGTCAACAGTATCAAAGGCCGCAGAAAGGTCAAGAAATAGGATTATGGAGTACTGGCTGTTGGTTTTAGCAGTTAGTAAATCATTAGTGAGTTTTAGTAAGGCAGTTTCCGTGGAGTGCTGTTAGCGAAAACCAGACTGTAAGGGGTCAAGATGGTTATTTTCACTGAGGTAGGAGCTAAGCTGATTATCTCCTGTAGTCCATCTGCAGTCTCTGGTTATCTCCTGTAATCCGTCCGCAGTCTCTGATTATCGCCTGTAGTCCATCTCTAGACTCTGGTTATCTCTCGTAATCCGTCCACAGTCTCTGATTATCTCCTGTAGTCAGTCTGCAGTCTCTGGTTATCTCCTGTAGTCGGTCCTCAGTCTCTGGTTATCTCCTGCAAACTGTCTGTAGTCTCTGATTATCTCCTGTAATCCGTCCGCAGTCTTTGATTATCTCCTGTAGTCCGTCTGCAGTCTCTGATTATTTCCTGTAATCCATCCGCAGTCTCTCCCCCTCTGCCCTTAAGCCACTCCCACAATACATTTTTGACCACACCCATTTTTTTGCGGCACGCAGTCATTCTCTCCTTGGCATGCCCCTCATTTTCAAGTTCAAAAGTTCAGGGGTGTGTTTTGCATGTATGGACTCTGCACATTACCACTTCTCTTGCCTGAGTATGCTGGGTTAACAAAAAATCAGTTAGTGTGCTGCCTTCCACAAGATGGTGCCCTTTGCACCTGCCCAGTAAGATTGGCTATTACAGTGCACCACCTAGTGATAGGCAGTCCAGTGGCTGAGAGCACTGACCGCTGTGTTCTGGTGCATCCCCTGTCAGAACACAATAGCACATTTGGGGAGATCGCTGTACTAACACTGTGTGTGTGTGTGTGTTAGTACAGTGATCTGTCAGGTTTTTTGTTTTTAAAAAAAGTGTGAGCTAGGTCTTAGACTAGACAATAGCCAACCTCACTGGGCAACATTCATAAAAACTGGAAGATGGCAAAACTGAAATCGGGTTCAATTTTCAAGAGGTTTTGAGAAAATAGAATTAACAATGTCATTGCTTACTATGAGTTACACATCGTTTTTTTTCCTTATTCCAGTCTTTGTGAATTTGGCGCAATTTTTTTATTTATAAAGGCTTTTACCTAGTTCCTGCTGCTGACCCCCCCAGAAAAAAAAAATTATCTATGGCCCTGCTCCCCTTCATAGGCTCAGAGACAGCAGCAGAAGCCATTAGCCCCCGCTGCTGTCAATTAAATCCTGTAACGAGGAAGCTGGGGGGGGGGGGTGAAATCGTACCTGCAGGTGTGCCACCATAGGAAGTGGCTTCCTATGGTGGCACACTGAGAAGAGGAGGATTCAGGAGCAGTGGCGGATAGCAGAGGAAGATCGGGACTGCTCTGTGCAAAACCATTGCACAGAACAGGTAAGTATAACATGTTTGTTAATAAAAAAAAGAAGCATTCTCTGCCATAAGTAAAAACCTTTGAGCCCAATCTTGATCCAGCACTGTGCCTGTCTGGAGCAGCTCTTCTTCGCTCTTGCTCTACTCACAGACTTGGCAGCAGCGGGAGCTATTGGCTTCTGCTGCCGTCAGTCAGATCCTGTGAGGAAGGAGCGGGGACGGGGATGGAGCCTGCACAAGTGTCCCCATAGCAAGTGGCTTGTTATTGGAGCACTCGGAGAAGAAGAGAAGCCAAGATCGCCAGTGAGGAACCCCAGAAGAGAATGTTCAAGGCCAATCTGTGTAAGTATCAAATGTTTATTATTTTCAGAAACAAAAAGAGAAGCTTTACAACCGCTTTAATGTTGATCTCTGATCTGCGTAACAGTCAATAATGTGAATGTTTTTTATGTTGCAATTTTGTTCTCTTTCCAAAGAATCTTTGTGATTATTTACGGTGCTAATATACAGCAGAATAGAACAAAGCCTCCAGTGACCTGAATTTGCTTCATCTTCTGTGCTTAAATTACCTCCTTCTTATTCAATGAAAGGAAACTATAACACACAGACAGGAGAGAGCACTTTCAATTCCGAGTTCCTCTTTCCAGCAGAATTACCCCATCTGTGCACAATCCCAATTCATCTTCAGCTAAATTGCAATTTAAATAAGTCGTGAACCCAATAAGTGTTTTCTGCCTGATGGAATACCTCCTCGCAAGGTGAGACCATCCTCAAAGCTGTGTTATATGTTAAAGCTGAAATATAATCTGATTTTGCTTTACCTGCCCACTCCCATCACCAAGCTAATGACATTTTTACATAAAACCTTTGTTCTTTCATGACATAACTTATTTTAGACCCAGTGATGTCATCACCGGGCCTCTGTACTTCTCTGTAGCAGCCGGGAGTGTGTGTAAGAAAACCCTACTGCTGCTGAGGTATGACGTGTCTGTGGCAGCGAATGGGTTTAAGCAGTCACGAACCTTGAACATAAAATGATAATCACTCAGATTTAAAGATAATCTTAACAACTCACTATTATTTAAACGTTTGTAAGAGTGTGGAAAATTCTACACACTTAGGCCATACAGTGGCAAAGCGGTTCCTCTGCGCAGGCTCACGCACCTGTACGTGATCCTGCACTTCCGTGTCTGGAGCGTGCAAGCGTGTCGCCAGCGACCCACTCCTGCCGTGATTAGACACAGCGGGAGCCAATCAGCGGGTCCAACGGACGCGATGTCCACCGGGACCTGCCGATCATTCCCAAGAGAGAACGACAGTCTGCCTATGTAAACAAGGCAGATCACCATTCTGTGAGAAGGAGAGGTAGTGATCCTGTGTTTCTGCTAAGCAGGAACACAGATCTCTGCCTTCCCACAGTACAAGCACCCCCCACACAGTTAGCAAGCACTCCCTAGGAACACATTTAACCCTTTGATTGCCCCTGATCTTAACCCCTTCCCGGTCTTTATGGACCTTGCTTTGTGCACTGGTGTGCAGTCATGTTGGAACAGGAAGGGGCCATCCCCAAACTGTTCCCACAAAGTTGGGGGCATGAAATTGTCCAAAACGTCTTGGTATGCTGACGCCTTAAGAGTTCCCTTCACTGGAACTAGGGGGCCAAGACCAACCCCTGAAAAACAACCCCACATTATAATCCCCCCTCCACCAAATAATTTGGACCAGTATACAAAGCAAAGTCTATAAAGACATGGATGAACAAGTTTGGGGTGGAGGAACTTGCCTGGCCTGCACAGAGTCCTGACCTCAATCCAATAGAACACCTTTGGGATGAATTAGACAGGAAACTGGGAGCCAGGCCTTCTCGTCCACATCAGTGCTTGACCTCACAAATGCACTTCTGGAAGAATGGTCAAACATTTCCATAGACACACACTCCTAGACCTTGTGGACAGCCTTCCCAGAAGAGTTGGAGCTGTTATAGCTGCAAAGGGTTGGCCAACTCAATACCGAACCCTACAGACTAAGACTGGGATGCCATTAAAGTTCATGTGTGTGTAAAGGCAGGCATCCCAATACTTTTGCTAATATAGTGTATCTCACTCTATCTCACTCATGGATGTGATTGAGGATATTTATGACTAGGCAAGACAATATTCACTATCTGAGGGGAGACTACAAAAAACCTTGGAGATGTGCAGGGGTTGATTTACTATAGGCAAATAGACTGTTAACTTTGCAAGGGAATTTCCTTTAGTTTAGTGAACGAGGTGAAAGTCTGCTGACTTCTATTATCCAATCAAGTGCAAGCAAAAATACTGTTTTTTAAAATGTATTTTATTCCTTTTTTTTCTTGCACATTATTGGGTATTTTTTGCAATTTAAATTTGAAGTTAAGGTAAAATTCCATTGCGAAGTGAACAGAATTTTTGCCTTTCCATATTCAACCTTATAAAATATAGATGAATTGAGATTTACCCAGTGGCCACTTTACATAGTGGGATGATTGAAATGTGTAATAGGATCTTCTCCAGTTTGTTGGAAATGATTTGGTGTTGATTTAGTAAAGGCAAATAAACTGTTTGCTTGGAAAGTGCAGTTTGACTTTACAAGGGAATTATTACTACAGCTAAGTGAATAAGGTAAAGTTCTGCTGCCTTCCACCTTCTAAACATGTGCAGGTAAGCAAAAATGCTGTTTTCTTTTTTCCTTGTATGTGATTGGGTGTTCTTTGCAAGCACTGGGACGATTTCCCATTCAAAGTGCAACTTCCCTTGCAAAGTTAAAAATGTATTTGATTTTAGTAAATAAACTCTATTGAGTCTTTATATTGCTTTTCACTTGTCCCTTGCGGTCTCCTATCTTCTTCTGGATATGGGGGGGTTAAATACACATGGATGGCATATGTGATTTTATATTGGCTGTTCTTCAAATGGTTATACACTAATAATTATTTCCCATGTTCTCCTGAAAAAGTGAATATGGTTCACGATATGCATTGAGAGTACTGTACAGTCTAATCAGTAATTGCTTCCAAGTTGCTTAAGATGAACTGACATATTTACTGTACATCAATAATGGGACCTGGGGAAGATGGTCCTGCAAGATAGGATTGTAATTTGTATCAGCGTTTATTTTTTTTATCAGGTTTTAAATTATTATTAAGATATAGGGCTGCAACTAACAATTTTTTTCATAATCGATTAGTTGGCCGATTATTGTTTTGATTGGATAATAACCTTAAAAAAAGTGTGGTGTAAAATTTAGCGTATTTATCAGCGTATTACCTTAAAAATAGAGGGTAAACCGTGCCTGTGTGTTATACGCCGATATCATTTTTTTCTTACCAATGGGCGGCGGAGATTGGGCGGACCGCCCCGGGTGCCACCCATTGGGAGGTTGTTAGGCCGGCCAGTGCTGCCAGTATACTTTAAAGTTCAGAAAATATTACTGCAAGCCCTTTGTGATACACCGCTCCTCCTGTGTAACGCTCAATGTAAATCTAAGCCTCTAAATCCCTCAATTAATGCTGCTCGTTGTGGCCGCTCTCCTCCTCCCACTCCGCCTCCTCCTCAAGTGTAGCTTTTGATCGGAGGAGGAGAGCGGTCACGTGACCATCAATGAAAGATAGTAAAGCAGTCACATGACTGGGTCCGGCGTAAATGGAGGTATTTAGAAGCTTTGATTTACAATGAGAGTGACAGGAGGTGCGGTGTATGAGAAGGGGTTGACAGTGACATTTTCTCTGCTTTAGAGTATGCAGCGCTGTCCCAAGAGACTGGGGGTGTTGTGCAGGGGGCTGTGTACTATGCAGGGGGCTGTTTGTTGTGCAAGGGGCTGTGGAAAGTTTTTTCCTGAAACTTCCCTCTTAAAGTTAAGGTGCGTGTTATACACCAATAAATACGGTAGTTAATATGTAAAGTATAAAAAAAAGGCAATTTATTCTTAAATATCTATATGCCACGGTAAGTATAAATAACCAACTATTTGGTTAGGGAGCAAAATCTCTAACCCACTCTGAGAATAACAGAAAGAAGAGATATATATTATATATACTATTAGAGGTTGAATCTGGTAAATATCATCAGACTCAGATCAAATTTTTTATTTAAAGGGAAAAAAAATATTAAAGGCGGTTTTGCAGATTTTCAGACAGAACTGTAATATATTATATGCTGGCCATACAAAAACAATGTCTTCCTTAAAAAAAGTCATTTTAAGAACGTTTGTATAATTTTCTAATCGTTAGTGGGGTCAAATCAACTAGGTAAGTATGAATGGGCAAAAAAAACCCATACTCTCTTTTAATTTACCCACAAAATCTCGCAAAAACTTTTTCTTTGTGTAACTTTACCTAAACACTAACTTATGGTAAAGCTTTATCAGTCCCTTAAAATAAATTGAAGTGACAAACATGTACAATAAAACATATCAATCTAACAATTAAAAGGTTGAAACCAACCTGACATAATCATAATCATAGACAATCTAAACAGAACACTCGATTGAAATAGCCAATGAAATCCACACATCACAGTGATTATTAGATCAAGATGCGGCTGAAGTTATATGCAAATCTTATAATTTCCTGCAAATGTTGAGCTCATCCCCACCTCTCCCACCTCCTTGGCCATTTTGTTGGTCTCTGAGCAGCCTAACTGGCCAATAGGGATGTTAAAGTGGTTCTAAAGGCAGAAGGTTTTTTTTCATCTTAATGTATTCTATGCATTAAGATAAAAAAGCCTTCTGTGTGCAGCAGCCCCCCTCAGACCCATTAATACTTACCTGAGCCCCATCTCGATCCAGCAATGTTGCACGAGAGCCTCGGGTGTCAGGGTGAAGGGAAGTGCCAGGAGTGCCGGCAGGGGACGCGAGAAGAGGAGAATCTAGGCTGCTCTGTGCAAAACCAATGCACAGAGCAGGTAAGTATAACATGTTTGTTATTTTTAAACAAAAAAAAAAACCAAGACTTTAATATCACTTAAAGGGACAAGGCAAAGTAAGGCTTAGTTTACATTTGCGGTTGGGTGGTGGTAAAAATAGGCACTTGAGCCATGTTTTTAACAGCCCATTTCCCCACTTAAGCTGCAACGACAGCCAGAGAGGGGTGTACTTTTTCCGTGGCCACGGCACTTTGTGATGCAGAAAAATCCCCCCCTTCACATTCCCCAACAGTACTCTCTGCCTTTTGGCTAAGAGCAAGTGTAGTATCTCTTCTTATCAGTGTCCAGTAGGGGAGCTGTGCCACTATGCTGGACTTTTGGCAGCAATGGCTGGCTGCATAGTGTTCCTGCTGGTATGATGGGGGGGCTCTGAAGACTAGTACCGGCTGGAACAGAAACCAGGGCATCCACGAGATGTGGAGCACGGGAGTAATTCCCCTGGGAAGTCTGGAGGGGTCCAGTGCCCACTGATCTGAATTAGTCTACCTGGTCTTTCTCACTGGACAGGGGGTGTGGGTCCTTGTGTCTACCCTGAAGTCTAGGGAGAGGATGTGTAGCCATCCCTTCCTCCCCTAAATTGGGGGCCTCACTTCTGTGGAGTCCCTCACCTGTACTTGTTGGTCAGCTTCAGCTGAAAATGAGGAGATGGGTTTGCCAGGCCTTTTGGCTAGGTGGGCGAAGTTCAGCCTTGCCCCTGTCAGGTGACTTGTGCCCCAGGGGGGTCATGGTCACTGGCAGCTGGTGGTCAAAATTTTTGGGGGGGCTGAAAAATTCTGCAAAAAAAAAAAAAACATCAATTGTAGCTTCACTGTGCCCATCAATTGCCGCCACTGTGCCCATCAATTGCCGCCACTGTGCCCGTCAAGCGCAGCCACTGTGCCCGTCAAGCGCAGCCACTGTGCCCGTCAAGCGCAGCCACTGTGCCCGTCAAGCGCAGCCACTGTGCCCATTGAATCCTGCCACTGTGCCATCGAATGCCACCACTGTGACCCCCCCCCCCCCCCCGCCTGCTCGCTGTCTGCCCGGCACTTACCCTGTCTCGGTGGGGCAGCGAGTGACGGTGATGAGCAGTGTCCTCCATGCATCTCCTCCCGTCCTCTCCTCCTGATAGGCATCCAATCGCAGCGCCTGTCGTTTCAGCCAATCAGGTGATGGGTAACAGACTCAAGCACCTGATTGTCAGAGAGGCGGTTCAGTGTTAGGAAAGCGAATATTCATTTGCTGTTCTAACACACCTGGGTAAACTGCGAGTGGCAAGCATGGTGCTCGCAGTTCATCTTTTTTGACCCATATTATAGTCTATGGCTCTAATCAGGTGCTTAAAAAACCCTCCCCGCCGCTGTAATTCAGGCGCCCGGTCATAGAGGGGGTGGCTGGAGAGAGGGTGCGCCCTTATGGACGGGCTGCCACTGGTCAGGGTAGAGTCCTACTCCTTTGGGGGTGGACTAGAGACACTCCCTTAAGTGCACTTTTTTGTGTGTGTTTTTTAACATTCACTTTTGTACAATTAGGTGTTTAAGTTTTAGTGCACCACTGCTGGGAAAAAAAAAAAAGACCGCACCGACGGCAAACATGACATATTCAAGTGAATGGGGCTGCACCACAAATACCAGAGTTTAAGTAGCTTGTTTGGCTGTCAAATAGAAAAAAAAACAGGCAGTATTGCCTCCTGAATGCTTGTTAACCAGTCTGAGAAAAGCGATCCACCCCAAATCACTCTTTAAAGAGTGACGCGTGTTTAAACAAGCCCTTTGGATTTTGGAGAAAAAAAGTTATTTTCACATTTTGACATCAGCTTGCCTATGTCTCTGGATTTATTTGATTATACTGACATGCAGGTAAGCTCATGCTTATACATTTTTTACCATATGCTCAGTTTGATTTTTCTGGGTTTGAGACATGTTTACTATAAATAATACAATAAACAAAAATGAATATGAAATAAAACATAAGGTATTTATTATGCATTCCATATTTACTTTCATTGAAAAAAAAAACACAAGAAACACAAATATAGCCTTCATTTACACCAAAACGCATATTTTAACACGCTCTGCATTGACGTGTTTTTGACACATTGGGGGTTATTTACGAAAGGCAAATCCACTTTGCACTACAAGTGCAAACTACAAGTGCAAAGTGCACTTGAAATTGGACTGGAAGTGCAGTCGCTGTAGATCTGAGGGGGACATGCAAGGAAAATAAAAAAACAGCATTTTAGCTTGCACATGATTGGATAATAAAATCAGCAGAGCTTCCCTTCATTTCAGATCTACCCCTCAGATTTACGCGACTGCACTTCCAAGTGCACTTTCAGTGCCATTTCAAGTGCACTTTGCAACCCCAATTGAGTTACAGATTTCATTTTAATTGAGTTCAGTGGCAAAGTGCAGGTCAACACACCAAGCCATGCAATGTAAATCAGTCCCAAAGATGCTAATTAAAAATGTTAAAAAAAAAAAGTAATTCCTAACAACCACCCAGCAAGCATCATTCAATCTTCTGACAGCTCTAAACTTAAAAGTTACAAACAAATATAGATAAGAATCATCTCTCTGGTATATTGCAGTGATACGTATGCATGTCCGCAGGGAACATCACTCTTAGTAAATCTATTCATTATGTGTTACATAGTAACAAAAAGCCTAAAACAGTAAAGCCATAAAATAAAACACATAAAAGGCCCCACAATGTAGAATATAATGATGCACTTACCCTTTACTTGTGCTTACTGTAGAAGCAGGCGACAGTTGCATGTATTCTCTGCGGCAGCCGAGCTAAACACGGTCTAATCAATGGCGTTTTTCTGTTTCTTTTTTTTTTTTCCTCTGAGAGCCCGTGGTTGCACTAAGCATGAGACAGCAGCTTTTAACGAGCATGTCTTATCATTAAGCTGACTGAGGCAGATTCTGTGGTATTATAATACTTTCAAAGAACAGTGGAGAAGGTTAAATCAACTTCACTTGAGCACCTTCCAACTTTTTGACATTACATGTCATATCAGTTGGGTACTGAACCATTGTTACATAGTCGCTAACATTGAAATAAGACACCAGTCCATCCAGTTCAACCTGTGGTGTGTGTCTGTGCATGTGTTTATGTCAGTTGTAAATCATATATCCCTGTATGTTGTGATTGTTACGATGCCCATCTAATAGTTAAACTATCGACATAATAGTAAGGATTAGGGATGGGCTGAACACACCCCCCCACCCCCCCGGTTTGGTTCGCACCAGAACACCGCGAAAAGGCAAAAAGTTCTAGCGAACATGCAAACCCTATTAAAGTCTATGGGATACGAACATGAAAAATCAAAAGTGCCCATTTTAAAGGCTTATATGCAAGTTATTCCCATAAAAAGTGTATGGGGACCCGGGTACTGCCCCAGGGGACACTTATTAATGCAAAAATACATTTTAAAACAATAGTTTTTTCAGGAGCAGTGATTTTAATAATGAAGTGAAACAATAAAAATTAAATCGTGCCTGGGGAATCCCCTTAGTCTGCCTGTAAAGTGGCGCATCTGTGCGTGGTATAGAACATGCTGCAACAATGACATTTCTAAAAAATGTAATTTAAACTTGCTCGCGGCTGTAATGTATTACCAGCTTCTCTTGTGTCTGGTATTGATATTAAGGGGAACTCTAAGCCAAAAATGTTTAAAAAATAGGCGTGGGGTCCCCCCCAAAATCCATACCCTTATCTGAGCATGCAGCCTGGCAGGTCAGGATAAGGGGAGGGGGGTAAGCGACCGCCCCCCCCCTTCTGAACCATACCATGCCACAAGCCCTCAACATGGGGGGTAGGTGCTTTGGGGCAGGGGGTGATCTGCGCCCCCCACCCCAAAGCACCATGTTGATGGGGACAAGAGCCTCTTCCTGACAACCCTGACCATTGGTTGTTGGGGTCTGTGGGCGGGGGGGCTTATCAGAATATGGAAGCCCCCTTTAACAAGGGGACCCCCAGATCCCGCCCCCCATGTGAATGGGTATTGGGTACATTGTACCCCTACCCATTTACCAAAAAAATGTGTCAAAATGTAAAAACCACAAGAGACAGTTTGACAATTCCTTTATTAAAAAAAATGAAAGTGTCCCGCGATGTACATCCATCCTCAATCACGCCACCCGACGGACTCGAAAAGTAGAAATAAATGAAAAATCTCCATCTCCATGGGAGACCTCCCGGCGACTACTGCCTTTTCGCTTTGACAGCTCTTATATAGGCAAGGGCGGGGCCACCTACTGACGTAACCGGATGACCCTGCCCCCTCTGACGTCACATGAAGTCAGAAGGGGTGGGGTCACTCAGTTATGTCACTGGGTGGCCCCGCCCTTGCCTATATAACAGCTATCATGCCAAGAGACAGTAGTTGCCAGGAGGCCTCCCATCGAGGCGCAGCTTTTTAAATTTTTTTCAATTTTTTGGGTCCATCGGGTGGCTTGACTGAGGATGGATGTACATCACGGCACACTTTTTTTTTTTTCTTTTTTTTTTTTTTTTTTTTTTTTAATAAAGGAATTGCCAAAAACTGTCTGTTGTGGTTTAAATTTTTTGACACTTTTTTGGTGAATGAATAGGGGTACAATGTACCCGATACCCATTTACATGGGGGGGCTGGGATCTGGGGATCCCCTTGTTAAAGGGGGCTTTCAGATTCCGATAAGCACCCCACCCGCATACCTAGACAACCACCAGCCAGGGTTGTCGGGAAGAGGCCCTTGTCCCCATCAACATGGGGACAAGGTGCTTTGGGGGACACCCCAAAGCACCCTCCACGTGTTGAGGGCAAGCGGCCTGGTATGGTTCAGCAGGCGCTCGCTCGCCCCCCCCCCCCTTTCCTGGCCTGCCAGGCTGCTTGCTCGGATAAGGGTCTGATATGGATTTTGGGGGGGACCCCACACCGCTTTTTTCTTAATTCTGTCATAGGGTTCCCCTTAACCACTTCAATACACTGTATTATATACTCTGCACTGACTATATATTCTCCACTGTAATATATATATATATATATATATATATATATATATATATATATATATATATACACACACACACACACACACACACACACACACACACACACACACACACACACACACACACACACACACATATACATACACATATATATATATATATATATATATATTACACTCACTGACTGCACACTACACTAACTACCTTCCTCATCTCCATCCATTCACTACATATGCCCACCATGTAAGCAGCAGCCTTATATAGTGTGGGGCGTGGACTTAGCCCCCAGCACATTGCGCTGTGATTGGCCAAAGCATACAGGTCATGTGCGTGCTTTGGCCAATCAGCAGCCATCAATGTACTGCGATCTCACAGTGCATTATGGGGTGCTCTGGAACTTTCCGTGAGCGCCCCATTTGTTTGTTCTACGAACAAACTGTGACAGACCTAGCCAGAACAGAGGCTGTTGGAGAGGACTGTATGCAAGCCTGTTGCCTTTTGATTATGGGCCCTGGATTTTCAATGGAACAATACTCTTTGTGAGGTGAATGAGAAATCCAGGCTGAACTGTACTAATCGGACTCAGTCGTGTATATATGTATATATTGTATGGGGACTCCTTACTGTAGATTTGTGTCCCTAAAGAGGGAGGGGGGTTTCCTCCAGCAGCCCCCTGCTGATAAGACTGATTCATTCTGTTGGGACACATCCTGTGAGGAGATGCTGGTGTCATCAATTCCAACTACCTGTGTTTATGTTAATTGAATGAGCTAATGACATTGTCCTCTATACAATGTAGGAGACGGGACGACTGCTATTGTGTTGATATAACTGTGTGAATCTCGGTGACCACAAGTCTGGGTGAAAGGTCATGTCTCAGTCACCTAGGCTGTATAAAGGATTAGATAATTAGCTCATGTTAATTAAGTTACAGTTGTATTGTTAGAGGAGGTTCCAACGGCATATAAAGTCTTGTAATTTTGATTCTAAATAAAGTGAGTTCTTGGTAGCAACAAGCAAGTGTCGCCTTGTTTGTGCTCAGAGAGGTTGGGATATTTGTATACAGACTGGGAGGAAGTGGTATATGACGGAAGCACTCAAGCGGAGTGTGGGATGTTCCGTGACACAAACGAACAGCCGATGTTCGAGTCGAAATTATGTTCAACTCAAAGATCCAGCCCATCCCTAGTATGTGTAGCACCCTGGAGTTTAGTCGGGGAGCTCCTCACAAATTTACTTGCAAAGAGTAATTATCTTGGTTGATAGGGATCTATTGATTTCTCCCATGACTTGTTGCACTTTTCTCTTCTACCACTAGGTGGCCGGGTACTTGGTGGTACTAGATACGAGAAGGGCAACCCAAGGTCAAGTTATGGGTATGTGGGTATCCCAGCCAATGGGCAGGGGTTTTCTTGAATCCCTTGGCCTGATGGGAGAGCCTATATATTCGGGTGAGGTCAGGTGATCTGTGTTCTGTGCCACCTGGATGGCTGTCTGGGTAGACATATGTCGTATGCCCCGGGCTGCTGGACCGGAGTTTGGGCCTATCCCGGGGGCATTTGGCTGCTAGGCTGTGTGAGGGCCTATCCAGAAGTGAGAGAGCAGCAAAGGGTTGGGATTGCGGCTCGCAGTCTAACCAGAAGTGACGGTTCTGCCGGCCGGAGAACCTGTCAGTGGTCGGAGGTAGAAGGGAAGCTATCACTACGAAGGGGCCAATCACCTTTACCAGGGACCACAGTGAGTAACTGAAGCAAGTACCCGAACCATATTCTCACCGAAGGGCATGGTGGAGAATTGGGAAACTTCAGACGGTAATCAAGTCAGGGACCCAACCAGTGGAGGAGACGCTTGCAGAGCAGCCTTGTGTGTCAAGCCAGAGACAGAGATGGTTAGCTTTGGTGAAGCTCAAGGAGTATCTGGAGTGCCAAGCTAGGGACCCAGCAGAGAAGTGGGGGTGACGCTTGAGGGAATACCACTGCAAACTTTGGAGGAGCTCAAAGGATTCATAGTCAGTGAATCAGTGGGTCTAGTGAGAGACCAGGAGCTCAGTATTGAATAACTACAAGGAGCAGTTGTAGTGGAGCTGAAAGAACTGATACGTTTGAATTAAGAACTGTTAAAGGACTGTTACTATAGGAGACAGCAATCCTGCACGTGCAGAAGTGGCACCTTGCTGGGGCCTTTCCCTGCACGGCTGTTCTCCTATTGAAGTCTCAAAGTCTGCCAATTGAGTTTGCAACTATCTAAGGGCTCTTTCACACGGGGCGGATCAGTGATGATCCGCCCCGTGAACACCCGTAAAAAACAGGTGCAGCGACGGACCTGTCAGAGCGCCGCTCTCCCCTATGGGGGATCGGATGATGACGGATCGTCATCCGATCCGAAAACGGATGGAAAAGTAGGGTTTTCCTCCGTTACACTTTTCGGATGGGAGCGGGTCGGATGTCAGCGGACATGTCAACGCTGACATCCGACGCTTCATAGGGATACATGTATGTCCGTTTTTCATCCAAAAACGTAAGGATGAAAAACGGACATAAGGATCCCCCGTGTGAAAGAGCCCTTACGGTGTCCTGGCCCTAACCCTCTTTCCCCAAAAATATATAAAAAGGACTATCAAAAGAAAACCTCTTTTACATCCAAGATGTGTCTGTCGCCCAATGACTTTCACCATCTTTGCACCCACTATGCCTCACAACCCACCACCATAGGTAAAAGACCTTGCTACATAATGAAGAGTAAAGTGTCAAATTCCAGGTCAGATTTCAGCTGCTAGTTGCCAACAGTCACGGATTTTACGGAAAACTGACTAATGTCCTGTGAAGACTTTGTCCCAGGGAGAATCCAGAGAAATGATCAATGTCCCAGACAGCAGCCAGCCTAGTGTAAAACCCCACTGCAGCACCGGGGTAACACACAGGTTAACAGGAGAGCTTTTTCAGATCCTCCCCCTGCCTCCTCCTCTCCAATAAACTTGGCATGCAAGAAGGTCAGGTGGTGCTAGCCTGTCGGTGATTTGTATGGTTCTACCCTGCAGTTTGGGCTCTCTCTGTAGCTGTCTGGTTTTTTTTTTTTGTGAGGTAGGGAGAGAGGGGGGGAGCAGTCTCTGGTGTCATGTTTGCAATCGTGTCATGTCCGCAGTCTGACCATCTCTTATACCATGTCTGCAGTCTCTGACCATCTCTTGTATCATGTCTGCAGTCTCTGACCATTTCTTGTATCATGTCTGCACACTTTCTGACCATCACCTGTATCTGTTTGATGGGATCTGCCTGGGGCGATGGTGTTTGGAGTATTTTTATCTTCTGATTGTTAAACTTTCTGGCATACACATTACTATTGTGGTTTAGGATCTGGGCCTGCCGTCCCTCCATCCCTCTTTCTTTCCTTTTTTTACTTCCTTCTCTCTCCTTCCCTCCCTATTCCCCCCCCCCCCTTTTTTTTTTCTCTCCCTCCATCCCTCTTTCTAGACATGTGCACTGCTGAAAAATTATTTTGTTTTCGTTTCATTCATTATGATCAAAATTTGTTATTTTGAATAAATTCATAACTTCGGAAAAATTTTATTTCATTATGTTCCATTCGGTATTCGAAAATTCAGAAATTCAAATATCCGAAAATCAAAAATAATAACTAACTAAGTAATAATAACTAACTATTAAATTATAGGTATTAGAATTTCCTTTCAAATTTCAAAGCAGCATTAAAATGTGAGTACCCTGATGTTCCTTTGTTTGTAAGTTTAATTTAAAAAAAAAAAAAAACGATTAAACACTATCCAGCCTCTTTCTTATTTTAACATTGAGGATATCCTCTGTGGATGTAACCATGGGATCCTGCTGAAAACTTCTTAACTCAGAGCCCAGGAGTGGTTCAACAGCTAATGTGGACCAAACTTCGTTGTGCGGTCACGCTGCTTGAGGTGAGCGCAGTCACACAAGGGGGGAGCACGTGTGCAAAGTCACCTTCTTATTGAACAGGATTTTTCTTCACAAGAGTCACTTTATGGAATATTATTGCACGTATGCACTTTAATATCTGAGGATTTGAAGATTACTGTTTTTTTGTACACATTTTATTCAATGGAAGGATTTTTTTTCACTGTGAACTTGCTTGATTAACTAATTTTTGTAGCACCATATTTTATATTCATTTCTCTTTTTGTATACTTAGTATTGATGGTATTGCAAGGATGGAATGATTCTTTTCACTGTGAACTTGCTTGATTTTCACTGTGAGCTTGCTTGAATTACCAATTTTCGTTGCACCATATTTTATATTCAATTCTCTTTTTTAGCATTGATGTTATTGTAATAGTACTTTTTTTTATCATTAAGGCTATTATTGAACAACGATGCATTCTCTTTGCTATTTTTATACAGGTTTTTTTCACACATTATGGGATTGTGATTGATGCATAGCAGCTGTCTATAGGCATTTGATTCACCTTCACACTGATTGTTTTAATCACACCTGAAGTTTATTGTAGCTTAGGGCTTGTTTAGGGTAGCTTGCAGGATTTTTTATTATTTATACTTCTCTGGAGTCTGCCTTAACCCCTGCAGCACTGGCGTAATATGACAAAAGACCAGGCTGACACTCTCCCAAGAGCAAAAAGACACTTAGGTTCTTCCCCACACAGTTCACAATGATAGTAACAGTCTCTGAGGAATAAAGATGTTACTTGCCACTTTCCCTGTGAGGCCAGATGAAATCTTTTTGTAGTTGCAATCCGTTGCCAGGGCGACCACAGCAAAAATAATACTGGGCCCCACATTGGGCGCCAAAATGTAGAGGTCTCCCCGACTTCCAAAGGCTTAATGGTGACCCCCAGAGCCAGGGAGAACTGACATTCCTCCTCAGGGTGCAGGTAACTAGGCATAGTGGGTGTGGGGCAGGATGAAAAGATTGGGCACCTACAGTATTTACAGTTAGTGTACTGCGTCCTCTGCACAGTGTGCACCTAAAGCTACCTGAAGACAATTGCTGGTGTTATCATACTAATAATACTACAGGCAGGCAGTTGATTCTGCTAGCTGCAGTATCAGTCAGTGTGTGTGTGTGTGTGTGTGTGTGTATATATGTATACATATGTATGTATATGTGTGTGTGTATGTATGTATATGTGTGTGATTTTATATATATATATATATATATATATATATATATATATATATATATATATATATATATATATATATATATATATATATATATATATATATATATAGTATATACACATCCCAGCTTTGTGCAGTTACATCTCGCTGCAGGCCATTAGTATGTCTGGAAGTCCACCAAAGAGAGGCAGACAGTCACAAGCCAATAGAAGAGGGCAAGCAGGCTCTGTGTCTAGAGGCAACAGTGCTGGTCGTGGAGACGGTGCATTCTCATCAGCACGTGGCCGTGGGACACGCTTGTCCTTTTTTTCGGCAGCTGGCCGTGTTGAGCCGCAACATGCGGAAGACTTGTTAGAGTAGATGACCAAGCCGTCCTTATCCTCCTCATCCTCTCTCACCCAGGCTCAGGGTACTTTGGCAAAGCAGCTGCTAACGCGGCCTCTTCTCTCGGCTCAATGGCATCAGTCACTCCTTCCCTAGTCCCACCATGTCCTCTGAGGAGTCCCCCGAACTGTTTGACCATAGTGTTGGGTACATGCTCCAGGAGGATGCCCAGCGTTTTGAAGGCTCCGATGATGGTACCCAGCTAGAGGAAGGCAGTAACGTGAGCCCAGAGAGAGGGGGTGCCCAAGAAGGACAGCAATCTGGCAGTCATGTTCCCCCAGCTGCAGCATACTGCCAGCTTTTCTCCAGTGATAAGGAGGGAGGGGATGATAAGGTCATTGACTCCACATGGGTGCCTGATAGGAGAGAGGAGGAGGCACATCACCAATGAGGCAGGATGCCCTCCAGGGGCCAGCTTAAGGGCAGCACACCGACTGCATCACACTGCAGAGCTCCGCATGTGCAGGGCGCTGCTGTCTCTGCACGTTATTCCAAAAGTTTTTTGGTGTGGGCCTTTTTTGAGACGAGTGCATCAGATCCCACCGCTGCTACTTGCAACATATGTCTCAAGCGTATCTCTCGTGGCCAAAACATCTCCCGCTTGGGCACCACATGCTTGACCAGACATATATTGACCTGCCATGCAGTTCGTTGGCAAGCGTACCTAAAAGACCCACACCAAAGAACAAAGAGGACCTCTCCTTCAGCTGGGATCTCCAACCCCACTATACCTTCAGTCCTCTCTGAGACCTGCACTGAGAGGAATGAAGGTGTAGAATTAGGTGTGTCACAGCCAAGTACTTGGGGGCAATCTGTTATCGGTACACCGACGTCAGATTGTACCAGACAAATTTCCCTGCCCCAGCTGCTGCACCGCCGAAAGAAGTTCGCTCCCAGCCATCCACATGCCCAGCGGTTGAATGCTAGCTTGGCTAAATTGCTAGCACTTCAACTGCTGCCTTTTCAGTTGTTAGACTCTGCCCCCTTCCGTGAGTTTGGGGAATGTGCGGTTCCTCAGTGGCAGGTTCCCAAATGCCACTTTTTCTCACGGAAGGTGATTCCAGCTCTCTACCAACATGTGGAAGGCAATGTCTTGGCCTCGCTAGACAGGGCGGTCAGCGGTAAGATGGTTTTCAGATTGGTGGTGCTTCATGAAAGTGCAAGCTTGCTATTTCACATATGATATTTTGCATTTGAGGTCCAGCCGCCATTATCCCTGGCTGGATTGGCATTTATTTATGCAAGTGCTATAGGCACAATTGTTTTATATGTTTGTTTTTATGCTGGTTCACCAATAGATACTGCACCATGAGATTTTTTCTTTTATGCCATTGGAGACTTATTACTACGAATGAGAGAATGAGATATGCTGAGCTGTTTTTACCATGAGAAATAAAACTTCCTGGTCATGATCCATGCACTTGGATACACTCTCAAGAGGGTTCAATGATTCTGGTAGAGGGGATAAATGCGAGCTAATGACTACATACACCTCTGATGACCACATACCTCTGATGACCTGGATTTTATCATATGCAATTTGCTGTTCTATTTATTAGACAGCAACTATATCTGACAGGGGAACATATAAGCCCTCTCAGCGGTGACTTTACAGTGCTGGAGGGCTTTGTTCCAAGCTGTGGTGGGACCCCCCCCCTTTTTCTGGAAGCTGAGGATAATTTGACGTTTCATCTCGCCAGACCTGGTGGTCATTAAGCTTTCTTAGACTTGTAAGACGTATGTCTTTTCAAGTCATCTAATTTTGGTAAGCCTCTTTCTGACGCTCTGGTGATGGTCCTGCCACTTATTTAGATCTTCCACCCATCTGTGATTTTTCACTTATTTATCTGACAGAAGTGAATTATTCTATTTATGAGGAAAACTTGGGACTTTTTATTATTTAAGCACTTTACTCTTATGGATTTTTTTGGTGGTGGTTTTTCATTCCACTGCTCATCACCAATATAATTTTTTATGGACTATATTTGTTTTGCCACATATATGTTTTTTTGGATTTATTATTATTGATTCACATCATTTATTCACTTTAGTTATTTCCTAATGTCAATCTGTATCACCTAATATTTTATTATTGTTTTTTCCTGCAATAGGAAATACGTATTCACTGTTTACATATACACATAGCGCTACACTATATTTTGAGATTTTTTTGGTCAGCGGTTAGATGCATATTACCGCTGACTCATGGTCCAGCAGGCATGGACAGGGACGTTACCTATCTTTCACCGCGCACTGGGTGACTATTCTGGCAGCTGGGAAGGATGCAGGACAGTGTGCAGTAGTGTTGGAGGTTGTTCTGCCACCACGCCTCCAATGGCCTCTTCCTGTGCTGATTTGACTTCGGAACCAGCGGTGCTCCGTAGGCGTTCAAGGGGCTACGCTAGCACACAGGCCAAAAGATGCCATGCGGTGCTTGAGCTGGTGTGCTTGGGGGACAGGAGCCACACTGGGGCAGAGATTCTGTCAGCTCTGCAGGGGCAGGTTTAGAGGTGGTTGATGCCACACCAACTTAAGGCAGGTATGGTGGTTTGCGACAATGGCACCAAGCTCCTCTCTGCTCTCCGACAGGGACAACTGATCCATGTGCCCTGTTTGGCTCACGTCCTTAACTTGGTGGTGCAGCGGTCCTTGGGCAGGCACCCAGGCTTACAGGATGTCCTGAGGCAGGCCAGGAAAGTCTGTGTGCATTTCCGCAGGTCATATAATGCCAGTGCTTGGCTGGCTGACCTCCAAAAGGAATTTAACCTGCCCAAGAACCGCCTAATCTGTGACATGCCCACCAGGTGGAACTCAACGTTGGCCATGCTGCAGCAGCTGCACACGCAGCAGAGGGCCATCAATGAGTATCTATGCGACTATGGCATCAGGACAGGGTCAGGGGAGCTTGTTTTTTTTTTCCCCATGCCAGTGGGCCATGATCAAGAATGCATGCACTGTCCTGTCACCATTTGAGGAGGCCACGAGGATGGTGAGCAGTGACAGTGCATGCATCAGTGACACTGTCCCCCTTGTCCACCTGTTGGAGCACACGCTGCATGGAATAATGGACAGGGCACTTGAGGCGGAACAGAGGCAGGAAGAGGAGGACTTCCTTAGCTCTCAAGGCCCCCTTTATCCAGACAGTGTTCCTGCGTGCCCGCCGATCACTCAGCAAGAGGAGGAGGAGGAGGATTGTGTCAGCATGGAACTGGGGCTTGGCACTCAGCATCAGCAGCAGTCTTTAAGGGATCATTTACAGTCCCAAGAAACCCATGGAATTGGAGGTGGCTGCGGATCATGTCGTCCTTAGTGACCCAGAGGACTCCGAACCGAATGCCTCAGAAAACCTACGCTGCATGGCCTCCCTGATCCTGCAAAGCCTGCGGAAGGATCCTCGTATTCGTGGTATCAAGGAGAGGGATCAATACTGGATAGCAACCCTCCTTGATTACAAGGGTAAGGTTGCGGACCTTATCTTGCCATCGCAGAGGGAGCAGAGGATGAAACATCTTTGGGAGGCCTTGCAGAAAGGTCTGTGCAACACGTTCCCAGAGACTGGGAGGTTACAAACTCCTGTTCCTGGACAACGTGTTGCTGAGGCTTCGGTCAGTCAAAGAAGAAGCGGTGGAGAAGGTGGCCGTCTAACTGATGCGTTCAGACAATTTTTTAGTCCGCAGCCCCAAGGTATGATCGGTTCTAGCAACCATCGTCAGCGTCTGTTTTACATGGTGCAGGAATACTTAGGGGCAAGATCTGACTTGGACACCTTTCCCACCGAAAATCCTCAGGGTTACTGGGTCTTGAGGATGGATTACTGGCCAGAGCTTGCACAGTATGCAATTGAGCTACTGGCCTGTCCTGCATCCAGCATTCTTTCAGAACGCACATTCAGTGCTGCTGGAGGTTTTGTAACCGATCACAGGGTGCGCCTGTCCACCGACTAAGTCGATCGACTGACCATCATAAAAATGAATCAGTCTTGGATCACCATCAGCTATCAAGCACCTGATGCTGATGTAACCAAATAATTTTTTTTGAAATGTCAGATCCCTTCAAGACTGCCTATGTTGATGCTGAATGACTATCCTGTTATGCTGAGTGACTATCCTCTTCCTCCTCAATGATCATGCTGATAGCTTGTAAGAATATTTTTGGTTCTGGGCGCCGCCACCAGTGGCTAAGGCCCAATTTTTCAGCCCCTGTTTAACAGGGGCGTGTAATTACAATTTTTGATGCAATATTTTACAGGAGGGCTCATTCCTGCACTCCAACTAGAGTATCTGTGAGGGGTTGCAGTGCTGTGGCACCAGTGCCTAAGGCCCAATTTTTCTGCCCCTGTTCAACAGGGACATGTAATTACAATTCTTGATCCAATATTTCACAGCAGGGCCCGTTTCTGTGCCCACCAAGAGTAACTGTGAGGACTTACAGTGTTGTGGCACCAGCACCACCACCACCAAAGGCCCAATTTTTCTGCCCCTGTTCAACAGGTGCATGTAATTACAATTCTTGATCTAATATTTCACAGTAGGGCCCGTTCCAGCTCCCACCAAGAGTAACTGTGAGGACTTAGTGTTGTGGCAACACCAACACCTAAGGCCCCAATTTCTGCAGAGTATATAGGGCAGGCCCCTACTTTCAAACATCCAACTTACAAACAACTCCTACTTGCAAACGAAAGGAGACAACGGGAAGTTAGATGAAATCTACCCTAGGAAGAGAAATTCTCTCCTGTAAGAGTTAATATGGGAAAAACGTGTCTCCTTTCCACTGACGCTTTATCGCCAATCCTTGTTTCACTAAAACCCCAAATTGTCAAAAAACATTTGTCATTGGGACAGAAAGTGAGGTAAAATCTTCTGAAGAGGTGCACAGACAGCAAAACAAATGTCACAGGGGTGGTAACCCTTCCCTATGTTTTCCAAAAAGCTTAAAAATAGATTTTTTTGGCTGGAGCTACACTTTAAAAATGTACCAGTTCAAAATTACAAACAGATCCCACTTAACAACAAACCTACAGTCCCTGTCTTGTTTGCACCGCCTGTATACTGCTGTTCAGAGGGCCTGGGACCCCACGCCTTTCCTTTTTTTAATTTGGGTGTGGGGTTCCCCTTAACATCCATACAAGACACAAAGGGCCTGGTAATGGACTGGAAAACAATGGGGAAAGTGGTGGGACTTTAAATGAGGCACATATAAAATGTGCCTCCGTCCCTGATTTCAAAGAAAATAATAGGAAGTTTGGGACTTTGAGTGAGGCCATAGACATAGGGGAGGTAGGCTGAATAAAAGTACACATTTATTGTCATAAAAATCATGAAACATGTCGATAACAGAAACCACATAGGTGAAAAAACATTGTAGTAAATATAATTTCATGTTTGTTCACACACACTATTATAAGTGTGCGTGCAATACAGGCAACTAGGGTACATCCAGGTATAGTAGCCAAGCGCCCCATAGTGGTCTGGATTGATCAGTAAATACATTCTGATGAGTACATAATGGTACAAAAGGCATGTAACCAGCATTTGCAAATAAGACAGTGAGACCATAATAAATTACATAATCAAATTGGAAGATAAATAGTAGAGTCGAGATAAAAAAGAGACATCCCGAAATGCCCAAAGTAGATGGTTGAAAGGGGGCTTGTGTCTGCATCCCAAACAATGCCGTAGTTGCTCGTTTCGTGTGTATCACACTCATCGGGGCGGATGCTAATAAGATATCTACAGAATATAATAAAATTTAGTAAAGTATAATTAGACCTATCAAAGAAGGAACAGATAGGTGTACCCAAAGTACTTACAGGGACTCACTGTAATGAGGTATGGTAAGTATGGAGTCAGGGCCAACCAATCTGTACCGGGAGCTGAGGTGATGGAGCAGCGTGCTTGCAGGGCGCACATCAAAACCTCCCCAAAACACAGGAAACAAGTTGGAAGTACATGTGATAAGACTGGGTAATGCACCAATGGTGGCTGCCAGAGGGAGTCTAAAAAAGATATAATATCATGGTGTCATATTGTCCATTCATCCAAAGATGAAAAAATAGTACATGACTCACAGGGTAGTGGACAATAATCAATGATGACTTACTTGTGTCCCTGAACTGGAAATAGGGTGGTGTGGTGGACTGCAGCGTCAAAGGTTAATGACAACAGGGAACTGCGCCTGGGGAAGCCAGATATAGTTGCCCTGCACACCTGCATGCTAGCTCCCACCAGCGTCACGCAGGCACGGCAAAAACGGGGAGGAGCTCCCACGTCGGCGGTAGACACCGCCCACGACAGACGTAATTGACTGGGGGGGTACCCATGCCGTTTGTCTCACTGATTTTCATCCATATTACTGGGACCGGACATTACATTAAAGCCGTAAGCAGTTTTAAATGACTTTTATTACTTTAAAAATGTAATTTTGTGCAGGGACTGTTCTAAGCACGGGAAACACGCACCACTTTACAGGCATACTATAGACACCCCCCCAGGTACGATATTTAAAGGAATATTTCACTTTTTTTTTCACTTTAAGCATCATTAAAATCACTGCTCCCGAAAAAACGGCCGTTTTTAAAACTTTTTTTTGCGTTGATACATGTCCCCTGGGGCAGGACCCGGGTCCCCAAACCCTTTTTAGGACAATACCATGCAAATTAGCCTTTAAAATTAGCACTTTTGATTTTGAACATTCGAGTCCAATAGACTTCAATGGGGTTCTAACGTTCGTGCGAATTTTCAGTCCGTTTGCAGGTTCTGGTGCGAACCGAACCGGGGGGGGTGTTCGGCTCATCCCTATTCTTCTAGTCTCATCTTATACAATTTTCTTAGTAGAAACCGTTTACTGTTGAGACTTAAACGCTCATGCAGTTTTTGTAATGAAGTCCACATACCTTTGGCCGTTTTCTTTGTTCTTATGTGGATAAGCTAATCATCTTCCACTAATAAGCTTATTATAGTCTATCCGTCCTGTCCCAATCCTCCATCTCTCCATTTGTTTGTATTCAGCACTTGCCACAAGTCATCCTTGCTAAGAAGCATTTCCAGTTTAAACTTCCACAGCTGGTAATTGGCAATGTTCAGCTTTGCTATTGCAAACTTCACATCTAAACCACTTGCTATCTTTCAGTAGCTTGTACACAGTACTCACTGAGTTGCAGAGTTCTCTTTTTTCAGTGCCTGGGTGCTGCTGAGTGTGCTGGTTGCCTGCTGGGCGCATAACCTGTTGTGCAGAGTACTGAAATAATGCGCTGGAAGCTTCCTTGTATACAGCAATACGCTTTTCTTTTATTGAAGATTGCAGAACATGTCTTTATCAGCATGGAAAAATTTTGAAATAGGAACTAAGAGGATACACCTACGTACACTGAGAAAGATAATATTTCCTCTGAATACATTACCATAGAATACACACTATAATGCTGCAGTGCCACCTGCTGCACAGATAGGTATAATGCATACAGTATTATCAGGTTTTTTTTTCGCAACCATGCTGTTGTTCTTTCCAACAATTAGCACCTCCATGCTTTACTGTAGGAATTATGTCATTTGGATGGTGAGCATTATTGGATTCCTGCCAGACATATTGTTTGGTGTTGAGGCCAAATAATTCAATTTTAGCCTTCCTGACCTTGGCTCGCTCTTCACCTCATCCCTGCCTGATGTTTCTGTATCTTGTTGCCTGCTTGTTGCTGACCCTGGCTGCTCCTCTGACTACACTTCTCTGCTTTGCCTCTATGTTATCCCTGAGTGCTTGCCCTGGCTATCCCTCATCTCAGCTCCAGTTGTCGCAGTGTGTTCCTGCTTCAAGCCTGCTGGGAGCTCCGACAAGCCACACATCAAGAGCCTGCAATTCCTTCAGATTACCCCTTTAACTTCAGCTGGTCTACCCTGCATTGTTTCCCTTCCTGACTCGATGCCCTACCTCACCTTTTAAATATGCATCTCCTGCTTTCAACATGCTATCTGCTATCAACATCTGCCGCCATTTGTGTTCCTGCTGTCCCTCAGCGCCATCTGTTCCACCTTCAGTGGGGCCTGGGCTGGAGATGGGGGTTGGAGGAATCTAGGTGTGCATCTAGAGTGGACTTGAAATCCCCAGCAATATATAATCTGGAAAATTGCAAGGTAGCTAGTTTTTCATACAGTGTACAAAACCTGCTGGTTGAAGGGAGGGGGAACATATACATCGACTAAAGCACACACTACCACTTTAACATCCAGCAGAAATATATTATACCTTCCTTCCTGATCAGTTCACATTAACACTCTTTTAAATGTATCATTGAGACCCCTGACATTCCACAAAATCAGTTTAAGTTCCATATATAACACCAGGGACAAGGGATAGATGTGCTAGGGAGCATAGAATTTGGGAGCAGAGTCCCGCCAATGAGCATACAGTAACATGAACAATAAAACCTTGAATCTCCCTACTTACCATGAAAAACCCCAACCGTAACTAGGTTAGTTTTATACCCCTAACCAATAACAAAGGCTTCTTAGTCAGTGAGATCTGTCCAAGAATGATTCTTCACACAAAAAAGTCTGCCACAGAAGGAGGGAGATGGGTAGTACAAAGGGACCACTGTGTGGTCACCCCCTAATGACCAGAACCCAAACAAACAAGAAAGGACTTGCAGACTGGAAAAAGGTTGGGTGGAGTGAGGTTGGTAAGTCAGGAGGTAATCCCAGGCTGCAGGTACTAGTAAGGGTTCCTCTTTATGTCAGAGGTGTGACTCCTAAGGCCCCATTCAGAGCACACAATTAAAGGTCCAGAAAAAGGAATAGAATAGGCACAATACAGGAAGCAAGTGTTTCTAAAGCCCCCATCTAAGCAGCTAGATGAAACTGCTGGAAGGCCATGAAGTAAGGGGTAAAACAACTAAATAGCATGCTACCAAGTCTCAGAGTAGAACCATCAAGAACAAGGATTATAATCCAAACAAAAATAGGTGCATACTGTGGAAATCTTACCACAGCATGGTAAGCCAGTTTTCCGCCTCGGCTGGGGTGTCATAAAATTTAGTTGTTCCCTCATACTGAACCCGCAAATGACTTGGCTAAAGCATGTTATACTTGCTGTTGTGCTCCCTAAGGCGACAGCAGGCATCATTTGAAGGTCATGCGCTTTTTCTGAGGCTCCTGCGAGAAGTCAGGGAACAGCATAACAGTGGCATATTGCAGGGTCGGGTGCTTCCTGGCTTCAGAAAGGATGCAGTCATGGTCACGATAATCCAAGAACCAAACCAGAAAGGGGCAAGGAGTGACCCTGGTGTGAGGCGACCTACAGGAACCTGGTGCACCCATTCAGCTACATACATGGCAGATAACATATATATTTAAATCTATAACGTGTCTATGGTGAAATACCCCCCACGTGAAGAAATAAAACGTGGCGCTTCCTGCAAAACTATTCCCACCTCTTACAGTGAACTAACTAATCTAGTGAGCACCTATTTACAGGTATATCCTAAAACCTTGAATATATAAATAAATAAATAGTAAACACCAAAATGAAAATACATAAAGTGACTAAGTGCCGATGCTGCTTCTATAGTTTGTATACATCAATCCTTGTGTAGCGACAACACAAAAAATGCAAACAATCAATGCTTGTAACAATCCCTGTGTGACACACAATCCCTGTGTGACAATGACATAAAAAATGTGAAATGATCCACAAAAATAAAAATAAAAAATGTCTGTGATCATGATCAAAAAGACATCAAATAATGTGCCACAGCAAGTCCTTTTAATTCCAGGGGTGTAATTATCTTCTATGAGCTCCTTCCACCACACCAGCGTGTTCAGTGAGCCCTCTCCCAGTGAAAATCCATTCACCAGCTCCTCATGCCTCCACTTTCGTATGAGGCTTTAAAGCATAGAGGTCCAGATCAACTGGAAAGGGTTAAACATTTTTCCATATGGAAATCCATTCCATATGCAAAAAAAGAGACTCCCAATAGTGTGATAACGCAACAAATTTATTAACACACACTGCAAATCACACTCCAAAAGTTCCACTCACATTGTGTAAAGAATTAAAAAGCACAGCAAATTCCACAGCAAACTGTTATCGCAGTAACAACACAGCAGTTTGGATAAACCTCCTAGGGGGTATGCGGTCACGGCGGACCCAACCACAGCGGGCGTGTATGAAGTGTCTCTCACCCTCTCTTCGCCTGCCTGTCAGATGACTCCGCTGTCTCCCCCGGTAGGCTAGCCGCAACGCTCGCTTCCTTCTGTCACTTGTACGTGGTGTTCACCTTAGCTCGGCCACGCCCCCGACATGTTTCTTCACTCCTGTGACTTAATCATGGGATAGGCCGCTCTAAACGCCAGTCATTCCTCCCATCCCTAATTTACAGAGGATGTCTCAGTGCGCATGCGTCATCTGTTCGTTCCGCGCTTGCGCTGTAGAAGTGTCCCCGTGAGCGCAAACCCCCGCTATTGGGGACCACAGCTCATCAGTTCCTGGTGTACCTTACAGTGGTATCTGATTACCTCCCGCGCCCTATCACTTTACTAATGTTAGTGGCACAACTTCCCTGTAAGGAGGGTTTTCAGAAAACGTTATCTAACCATGATATGTTAATCAAAAAATGCAAATAACTATCTGTGTATTTTTGCAATATTCCACAACATTATACAACAATGCGTAATACCATTATTTTTACATGAATAATCTAATCTTAAAAATACAACTCATTCAAACTATTAAAACCCGGTTATTACTACAACCGTATAACAATATTAAACTAAATAACCGCATATTATTTAAATAAAAAGCGTCTAAGAATGGCTGGAATAAAATGAACCTACTCTAATGGTACTAGGTAGGGTAAACTGCAGTTTTGATATTCTCAATATGCAAATTAAACATTAAAAATTTAAAAATTTAAAAATTACTAATAACATAGCAGTGAATAGGTGGTCCTTTTCCATCAATATCAATTATTGGATTGACAGCTGTCATTTTCCCCTCCCTATCACTTAATCTAAAACAATCTCGTTTAAAAAGATTATATATAATATGTTATAGCATTACACTCCCACTCAATAAAGTGACAGTGCAAGTAAAACAAGGGGAAATCCTAAAATTAACCTATATCAGTAATAACTGTACAGTGCAATCTAAAAATCATTAATAAAACAATTTAGGTCCAGTTCAATGTTAAGTCCTCTCGGGGTCAAACTCTTAAAAAGGAATATCCATTCCGTTTCTCTACGTGACAGATCCCTTATCCTATTGGAGCCCCTCCAAGAAGGATATACCACATCAATGCCACAAAATTGTAGCAAAGATGGGTCCTGTTGGTGTTTGTCCTTAAAGTGCATGGATACACTGTGGTATTTATATCCATTTTTTATGTTGGTCAAATGTTCGCTTATTCGGATCTTCAGTTGTCTTTTGGTCCCGCCAACATAATATAAACCACAGGGGCACCACATAAGGTAGACCACATGCGTAGTAGTGCATGTGCTGAATTCTTTAATCTCAAAACTATCTCCTTCTCTGTTGGTGACACTCGTAATACCTCTATTACTGACCCTCACTGTTTTGCAACAGACACATTTCCTAGAAAAAACCTCTAAAATTAAAGGATAAAGATCTTGGATTTGGTGGATCCAAAATCTTTTTAACTATTTGGTCTCCTATACTTGGGGCTCTCCTGTATATGAATTTCGGTTGTGCTAGTAATATACCTCCCAAGTGCCTATCTTTACAGAGGATATACCAATATTTTCTATAGATGTTCTCAATTTCTCTGTACTGGCAGTGAAAACCAGAAACAAAACTCAATTGATGTTGGGTATCCCCTACTTGTAGTTCTTTTTTCTTCAAACATTGTTCCCTGGGGATTTCGGCTACTTCCTGTATAATTTCCGTTAATTCCTCACTCTTGTATCCCTTCTGTATGAATTTCTCCTTCAGAACATTCGATTGGACTAGATAATCTTCTATATATGTACAGTTCCGACGGATCCACAATAGCTGACCTTTCGGAATATTTCTTATCCATGACGGGTGATGTCCACTCGCCACGGACAAATAGCTATTGCGGTCCGTCGGTTTGAAATACACCTTAGTCTTTAGTGTGTCCGAAACTTTATAGTGACATTCAAAAAATTAATTTTTTTATCACTAATATGGTATTCCAACTTGATATTGTTTGTATTCCTATTCAACTGTTCCAAGAAAACTCCCAAAGACTCCTTAGTCCCCTCCCATATCAACAAAATATCATCAATGAACCTCCGATAGAATTTAAGCTGGGGTCTATTGATATTGAACACCTGTCTGTCCTCCCATTCAGACATAAACAGGTTGGCGAGGCTGGGGGCATACTTAGCCCCCATTGCCACGCCAACCTGTTGGGAGAAGAACTGCCCATCAAACCAAAAATAATTGTGGGACATGCAAAATTCTAATGCATGTCCCACAAACCTCCTCTGTACAAACGGGATGTCGTCCCTTTTGCTTAATGCCCAATTAAGGGCCAGTGACGCATCCTCATGTTGTATGTTTGTGTATAAAGAGGCTATGTCAGCCATTACCAAGTAGGATGTTACTGCAGGATCCAATTTTACTTATTCCAATAGGCGTAGCAGGTCCGAGGTATCCTTCAGGTATGCTCTTGTTACTTTTACACTGGGATGGAGGAATTTATCTAAATATTCGCCAAGTCTTGCAGTCACTGACCCAATTCCATTTACTATGGGACGCGGGGGTGGATTCTGGATGTTTTTATGAACTTTGGGCAGCGTTTAGATTACTGGTATTCGACTCGCACTTGGTACGAGGTATCTTTTTTCCTTAGGGTTTAGGGCCTTCAACCCAAACCCCCACTCCACCAATGCTGCCAGTTGGGTGCTGTATGAATCTGTAGGATCAGATTTCAATTTCTTGTATGTGTTCCGATCACTCAATAACTCCACCAATTGTTCATGATAGAACAGCTTATCCATAACTACCACCCCTTCTCCCTTATCGGCTGGTCGAATAATAATGTTTTTCCTATTCTCCAGGCATTCTATACCCTCCTTAATGTAATGAGGGTTCACCCCTTTCTTCACTGGTAACTCCTCAATATCTTTTAATACCAAGTTCTTGAACACCTCAACATAATGATTGCTTTGAATTTGGGGGTTGAAGATCGAACTATTCTTTAGGCCACTATCTATTTTATCCGGCACCACCAAAGCTCTTACTCCTGCTTCCACCGGGTGGCTTAAAAAATGTTTTTTTATGTACATCGATCGAATGAACTTATGTGTATCAATGTACACCTGAAATTTATTCATTTTCTTTTTTGGTGCACATTTAAGGCCCAGGTTCAAGATGTTCAATTCTTTGTGGTCCAACTCAACTCCACTCAAATTGTAAATCCCCGTATCTATATGTCCCTCAGCCTTTTTTTGGGTTGCTTGGATTTTCCTGCCCTACAGCCCCTCCTTCTTTTGGTGGGGGCATAGTGTTCATAGTTTGTGTGTGTGGGGGTCCAAGCATTCCTCCACCTCTCTGCTGTAGTGTCCGGGAATGTCCTCTCGGCGTGCCCCGTTTCCCTCCCCTCCCCCGTTGTCCTAAAAAAGAATGGTTATACGACTGTAGATCATAGTAGCCTTCCTCTTCTAATCCTGTATATCTATTATACAGTGGAATCCCATTACTCATTTCTGGGTAATGGTTAGGTGGGGGGGTATTGTCTCCTATTCCTGTGGAGGGTTATATCCCCGTGGGGCATCCCCACTATATGATGATTGGTAGTTGTAGGCCCCCCCTTCCTTGTGGAGTATTACCTCTGTACGGTCTAGGTGTTTGATGGTTATATTCTCCCCTTCCTTGTCGTGATGGTCTAGGGGAATATACATATCCACCATTATGATTGGTATTCCTCACTTGGTTATCCCCATTCTGGGTTATGTTTGTAGATGCCTGTTCGCCTTTCTTAACCGAAGTCTTTTGTCCATATTTCTTCTGGGCCGGTTTAGAATGGGGTTTCTTTAAGGTGGGTTCTGTCTCCTGACTAGAATCTCCAATAGTCATTTCCTGATCGGCACCATTCACACTTTGCCAAGTGTAGATATTGTTGGTCCTAAAATCATTAGAGTCCCTAGTGAATTTTTTCACCTTCTTTCTTTGTGTTTCGCGGTCCACCTTCTCTAACTTCTTTTTCATGTTAGTATTAAAGTCTTTCATTTGATTGGATTCCTTAATAGGTTCCAGTTTCTCTTGTAGCTCTCTAATTTTTTCATTGATCATACCTAATTTAATTTGTTTCCTTTTTAAAACCAAACTTTGTAGTTCCCTACCAACTCTATTAAGAGGATACCTCCCACCTCAGGCTTCTAAAGATCAAATTTTCCCTTTGGTAGTGTTCAAATGTGAACACATCCCACCACGCTTTGATCTGCTTTTCCAGAAGGTTCTCTAAAGATCTTAATGTTACAGAGAAATCCTCCTCAACAGTCATCTCTTGGTTATTTGAAAAAACATATTCAGGGTCCATTTGTCTATTCGACAAATAGTTGAAAGGATCCATGGCTGCTAGTGGAAAAATGTACAAATCTACTACTGAATGGTTCTCCTAAGTATAATCACCACCCTATACTCAGTTACCCACCATTGCACCTCGGAGAGTCAACCTTGATAATGACTATCACCGGTTGGTATAGCCTAACTCTAGCTGCCACTCAGTGTACTACAATTCAACATATATATTTAAATCTATAACATGTCTATGGTGAAATACCCCCCCACGTGAAGAAATAAACCGTGGTGCTTCCTGCAAAACTATTCACATCTGTTACAGTGAACTAACTAATCTAGTGAGCACCTATTTACAGGTATATCCTAAAACCTTGAATATATAAATAAATAAAAAGTAAACACCAAAATGAAAATACATAAAGTGACTAAGTGCCGATGCTGCTTCTATAGTTTGTAATCATCAATCCTTGTGTAGTGAAAACACAAAAAATGCAAACAATCAATGCTTGTAACAATCCCTGTGTGACACACAATCCCTGTGTGACAATGACATAAAAAATGTGAAATGATCCACAAAAATAAAAATAAAAAATGTCTGTGATCATGATCAAAAGGACATCAAATAATGTGCCACAGCAAGTCCTTTTAATTCCAGGGGTGTAATTATCTTCTATGAGCTCCTTCCACCACACCAGCGTGTTCAGTGAGCCCTCTCCCAGTGAAAATCCACTCACCAGCTCCCCATGCCTCCACTTTCGTATGAGGCTTTAAAGCATATAGGTCCAGATCAACTGGAAAGGGTTAAATATTTTTCCATCCGGAAATCCGTTCCATATGCAAAAAAAGAGACTCCCAATAGTGTGATAACGCAACAAATTTATTAACACACACTGCAAATCACACTCCAAAAGTTCCACTCACATTGTGTAAAGAATTAAAAAGCACAGCAAATGTCACAGCAAACTGTTATCGCAGTAACAACACAGCAGTTTGGATAAACCTCCTAGGGGGTATGCGGTCACGGTGGACCCTACCACAGCGGGCGTGTATGAAGTGTCTCTCACCCTCTCCTTGCCTGCCTGTCAGATGACTCCGCTGTCTCCCCCGGTAGGCTAGCCGCAACGCTCGCTTCCTTCTGTCACTTGTACGTGGTGTTCACCTTAGCTTGGCCACGCCCCCGACATGTTTCGTCACGCCTGGGACTTAATCATGGGATAGGCCGCTCTAAACGCCAGTCACTCCTTATATCTCCTCCCATCCCTAATTTACAGAGGATGTCTCAGTGCGCATGCGTCATCTGTTCGTTCCGCGCTTGCGCTGTAGAAGTGTCCCCGTGAGCGCAAACCCCCGCTATTAGGGACCACAGCTCATCAGTTCCTGGTGTACCTTACAGTGGTATCTGATTACCTCCCGCTCCCTATCACATTACTAATGTTAGTGGCACAACTTCCCTGTAAGGAGGGTTTTCAGAAAACGTTATCTAACCCTGATATGTTAATCAAAAAATGCAAATAACTATCTGTGTATTTTTGCAATACATGGCAGATACTTCGGAGAGGTTCAGTAGATCTTTAAAGAAGGCTTCCGCAAAATCCGCTGGATGGTCCCCCTCAGCCCCCTGAGGGAGGCCAAGCACCCAGACGTTATTGCGACGCAGTCGGTTCTCAGCATTATAAGATTTCACCACTAGGAGTGTAACTGTGTGCTGCAATTCAGCAATCATGTTTGCATGAGGCCCAGTGCGGTCTTTCATAGCCGAAACTCGAGCCTCAGACTTTGTGAGATGGCCCCTGATTTTATCTAGGTAATTTCTGAGAAGATTGCACTCTGCTGCAAGATGATCAATGTGGACCAAAAGTGAGGCTTTACTCTACTCGATCACCGCTAGAATTAATGAAGTATCTGTTGTCGGCTGCAGGCCAAGCTGGGGAGCCTGCTGCAGCACCTACCTCCATGTCTGCCAGGAGTGCTTGCAGTTACTTCACCAAGAGGGTATCAGTGCCCAGAGAAGAAGCTGAAGCTGGGGCATGCTGTTTGGACGTCATGTGGCGGATCGCTGTGCCGAGGGGAGCCTCCAGGATTGAAACGGCGGGATGCAGGAGCCTGATTAGCTGAATAAGCAGCAGGATAACGGCAGTATGGTAGGAGTTTCACACAGGCATATCTGCTCAGATATTCATCCAGCCATGCCCCCAGACAGCAGTTTCTTAAGAATACTCTGATGGATTTAAAAATGATAAGAAAGAGGAGAGAGGGGAAGCACACCTCTTTCAGTGTAGTATTAATAAAAGGCAATGTACAAAAACACAGACATTACTCAATGTGTCTAGCAGGCAGTGACCTTCTGATGGTACTCAATGGAGATGTATGGATAATTGATAGGGAACTGTTTCATGTGAATGGTTTCATCAGTGGATGTAAAAATACAGTGGCAAAGAAACAAAAAACAAAGGAGAGTGGGCTGCTCTAAATGTAGTATTATTTATTAGATAAAATGTTAGAGGTTGTAATACTTATCTTAGAAGGAAGCCCTCCAGTGGAGCCCGCACACCGCTGAGATGGCTGACATCTTCCCCGGTTTTCTTTCGGATTCGCGGGCTCCAGCACTGTGAATGGCTGAAGCCACAATGATTGCTTCAGCACGTATGTGCGTGGGAGCCGCCAGTCACGGCATAGGCGGACGTTCTTTCAGAGTGCATGCTCAGTGGCAGCGGCGTATATAGTAAATATCTCCTAAATGGTGCAAGTTTAGGAGATATTTACAGTACCTACAGGTAAGCCTTATTATAGTGATACAAAAGAGACTCCGCTGCCCCCAGCTATAGCTGGCCATCGCAGTAAGCAGCATTGGAAGGCTACATAAGATATAAACAGGGCCAAGGATAAATCCAAGGGAAAAAAAAACAAGCTTACTTACCGACAAGCTCACAGACAACCAATTAAACCTGTCTAACAGTATGCGTTAAAAGCAGGGGTTTAGTCTGCATGCATTTGCAAATGCACGCGTAAGCCACAGAGCCTCACCACGACACCCTGGTATCTGTGGTACCTAACACTAACTTATAAGTGTCCCCACAGTGGAGGCATATGCATTCTGATGGATAGGTGAGGGCAGATGGACTGAAGGGGAGCCCACCCCTTTTTAAAGGTACAGGAGCACACTGAGCACCCAGCATATAGCTCGATGGCTGTAAAGGTGTCAGTGCATTGCCTGACCAATATAAACGATAGTGATACAAAAAAGACGCCACTGCCCCCATCTTTAGCTGGCCATAGCAGTAAGCAGCATTGGAAGACTACATAAGATATAAACAGGGCCAAGGATAAATCCAAGGGAAAAAAACAAGCTTACTTACCGACCAGCTCGCAGGCAACCAATTAAACCTGTCTAAAGGCCCGTACACACGATCGGACTTTTTGACAACAAACATGCAAATTAGCTGTTTTGGAGCAACATCCGACCGTGTGTACACTCCATCGGACAAACTTTTTCTGTTTCCATCGGACTTTTGTTGGCTGTGCGAACGGACAAACTTTCCGGCAACAAAAGTCCGATGGAGCAAAGTCCGATCGTGTGTACACAAAAGCATCTGACTTTTGTACAAACTACAGTACACGGCTGTGAGAATGTTTCCAGCGCGAACCCATCGCGCTAGTTCTCGGCGACAGGGTACTGTACATCTCGCGCTGGCTGCAATAGGAAAAACATTTTCCTATTTCCGCCAGCGCAAGAGGGAATTCCCCTCTGGGGGCATGCCAGGCCCTTAGGTCTGGTATGGATTTTAAGGGGAACCCCTACGCCGAAAAAACGGCGTGGGGGTCCCCCCCAAATCCATACCAGACCCTTATCCGAGCACGCAGCCCGGCTGGTCAGGAAAGGGGGTGGGGTCGAGCGAGCTCCCCCCCTCCTGAGCCGTACCAGGCCGCATGCCCTCAACATGGGGGGTGGGCGCTTTGGGGGAGGGGGGGGCCCTGCGGTCCCCCCTCCCCCAAAGCACCTTGTCCCCATGTTCATGAGGACAAGGGCCTCTTCCCGACAACCCTGGCCATTGGTTGTCAGGGTCTGTCGGGGACCCCTACCCATTCACCTAGGGAAAAAAGTGTCAATAAATAAAACACACTACACAGGTTTTAAAATTAATTTATTAGGCAGCTCCGGGGTCTTCTTCTGACTTCGGGGGTCTTCTTCCGACTTTGGGGGTCTCCTGCCGACTTCGGGGGTCTCTCAGAACTCTTCTCCCTCTCTCCGGTGTCGTCTCCGCGCTCTCTGGTTCTTCTCCGGTGCCTTCGGCCGGGCTCCTCCGCTATCTTCTGCTCTTTTGCCGCTCTTTTGCTAGCGGAGGAGCCCAGACATCTGGATCGTCGTCTTCCCTCTTCTCTTCCAGAAATGTTGACACGACGCTCTCTCTGGCTGTAATGCTGTCTGTGCGCTCTGCTATGACTTATATAGGCGGTGACCCCGCCCCCTATGACATCACAGTCCCGGGGCATGCTGGGACTGTGAGGTCATAAGGGGGCGTGGTCATGTCATCCTATGACCACACCCCTTATGACCTCACAGTCCCAGCATGCCCCGGGACTGTGATGTCATAGGGGGGCGGGGTCACCGCCTATATAAGTCATAGCAGAGTGCACAGACAGCATTACAGCCAGAGAGGGTGTCGTGTCAACATCTCTGGAAGAGAAGAGGGAAGAAGACGATCCAGATGTCCGGGGGGGGGCGCTTGCTCGTCCCCACCCCCTTTCCTGACCGGCCGGGCTGCGTGCTCGGATAAGGGTTTGGTATGGATTTGGGGGGACCCCCACACCGTTTTTTTTTTTTTTTTTTGGCGTAGGGGGTTCCCCTTAAAATCCATACCAGATCTAATTGCCTGGTATGCCCCTGGAGGGGAACCCATGCCGGTTTTTGTTTAAAATTTGGCGTGGAGTTCCCCCTCAAGATTTATACCAAACACAGTGCCTGGCATTGGCGGGGATCCAAGTCGGATCCCCACACCAGTGTGAACCCGGCTCGCAAGGTGTCAATCTCGCCACTTTGGCGAGATTGACTCAATATCGGACAATACAGAAGTTGACCAAAGGGTGGTGGTAAAGAGCTGAAAAACCACGTGATTTGGTGAAAGTTGGCTGGAAAAGTCCTGTCGTCTGTATGCAAGACAAACTTCTGGCCAACTCCCTTTGTACAAAAATCCAAGGGAAAGTTTGTACAAAGTCCTATCGTGTTTATGGGGCTTTACAGTATGCGTTAAAAGCAGGGATTAGTCTGCATGCATTTGGAAATGCATGCGTAAGCCACAGAGCCTCCCCATGGCACCCTGGTATCTGTGGTACCTAACACTAACTTATAAGTGTCCCCACCAGATACCAGGGTACCGTGGCGAGGCTCTGTGGCTTACGCATGCATTTGCAAATGTGTGCAGACTAAACCCCTGCTTTTAACGCATACTGTTAGGTTTAATTGGTTGTCTGTGGGCTGGTCGGTAAGTAAGTTTATTTTTTGTCCCTTGGATTTATCCTTGGCCCTGTTTATAAGCCTTATTATAAGCTTAGTTGTAGGTACAATTAAACAAGAAGACTTTACTTCCTCTTTAAAGGATCAGTCCTGAATGGTCATGGGTGGATAAGTTTGCCAGGAAACTCTATAGACTCTAATAGGATGAGAACCAAGAAGAACCCACACTGGTGTGTATGATTGGAGGAAACTGGATAGCGAGAAAGCAAGATTGCTTTCTATTGCACCATATGTTTACATCTACTGATGAGACCATCCACTAGGAGCAGTTCTCTATCCACCCTCCATTTTCCTCCATTACAGTTCTCTCTCCCCTCCCTTGTTTTCTGTTTTTACACTGTAGTAGAATTTAATTTTAGCCAATGTAGTTCATATTAATTTACATATGTTTTATTGATAATATAATTATTATTCATATTATTATTATTAGTGTAGTAGCGGAAATATCATCCAATATTATTATTAGTTCAATATTAAGAAAAGTTATTAGTTTATAGGAGTTAATACAATAATATTTATAATATAGAATAGTTCATTGTAAGTTTTTAATTCCACTGCTTAGAATTGAAACACTTTGACAGCAGTTGAACTATAGTCTGATAAGATAACATTCCTTAAAGGTAATAAATAAACATTGTCAAGAATAAGTGATAACACTTCTTATACTGGTGGTTTAAAAAGTAATTATGTGGAATATGGGAAAGTTATGTATATTAATTTAGTTTAACAGGGTCAAAAAGGTCTGCTTGTGTCCTCATAAAAATTGTTAAAATACATTGAATAAGAGAAAACTGATGTGTGTGTGTGTGTGTGTGTGTGTGTGTGTATTGAATAAAGCTTTGTGTGTGTGTGTGTATGTGTGTGTGTGTATATATGTGTATATAATATATATATTTGTGTGTAATATAATTTGTAAATAATATAGTACCTTTTTGTGAAACCAATATATTATGAATACATACATATAGGATTGTATAGTTAAAAACTGTAGGACATGTAACACATAAGGTGGGGTTAATGCAAGTTGATTTTCCTTTTTGAAGTCATAAATCTGTTATCCTTAAGTGGCTGCGTTTAATTGCACAGTGGCAGCATTTGATGGGGCACAGTGGCAGTGTTTGGGCACAGTGGCAGTGTTTGATGGGGCACAGTGGCAGTGTTTGGGCACAGTGGCAGTGTTTGATGGGGCACAGTGGCAGTGTTTGATGGGGCACAGTGGCAGTGTTTGATGGGGCACAGTGGCAGTGTTTGATGGGGCACAGTGGCAGTGTTTGATGGGGCACAGTGGCAGTGTTTGATGGGGCACAGTGGCAGTGTTTGATGGGGCACAGTGGCTGTGTTTGATGGGGCACAGTGGCTGTGTTTGATGGGGCACAGTGGCTGTGTTTGATGGGGCACAGTGGCTGTGTTTGATGGGGCACAGTGGCTGTGTTTGATGGGGCACAGTGGCTGTGTTTGATGGGGCACAGTGGCTGCGTCTGATGGGGCACAGTGGCTGCATTTGATGGGCACAGTGGCTACGTTTGGGCACAGTGGCTGCGTTTTATGGCACAGTGGCTGCATTTGATGGAACAGTTGCTGCATTTGATGGGGCACAGCGAGGCTGCAATTGATGTCTTTTTTTTTTTTCTGAATTTTTTTAGTTTGTTTGCGCCCCCCCAAAAATTTTGAGCACCAGCCGCCATTGGCATGCGCAAAGTGTTCCATGCATGCTAAAATCAATGCAAACCCACTAAACAGTCCACATTTAGTGAAAGTGCAGATCATGATATTGCAATAAAGTGCTCCATCAATGCAAACTCATTAAAGAGGAGTTCCGCGCCCCCCCTGTGAAAACATTAAAACTCAACAGCTACACAGGTACCCGCCCCCGAAAGGTGCCAAATGAGCCTAAAGAGGAAGGGTGTGGTTTACAGATAGGGTGTGTCTTAAATGGGAAGGGGTGTGGCCTCAGCAGGAAGGGGTGGGTCCTATTTAAATTAGGGGGGTGCATGAGTTTAGTCAGGCCTAGGGCAGCACAAAACCTAAATACACCATTGGGATCAATCTATAGTTTTGTTACTTTTTATTAAACATTGGGTTAGCCTTATCCCAGATATGTGGCTTGTTTTTGGTCACCAATTATAAGTGTTAAATTTATTGATGTGGGGAAAAAAGTTTTATGAAGACATGAGCACAATGTGCTAATGTGTCAAATGTAATTAAATAAACTGTAATGACATTCTTTTTACTTATGGCCCCTGTAAAGGACATATGATACATTTTAATCTTACATATAGAAAGTTTTACTGACAACAGAAACTGTGTCTATAAAAATGTGAAGCTTTCTTTCGCTCATAAACAGTGGTATTTGTTGCTAGTGATGGTATATCCAAATATTTAGATATCTTAAGTTTGTAGGATGTTGATCTAGGCATTGTTTCATCATTGATCATAACACTGATTAATACAAAGCAAGGGGGGAAAAGAACATTGAGGGGATTTTAACTGTCAAATATAGAAATGCGCAATTACCATATTATAGATAAAATATAATTTTTATTGATATAGCATGATTAAAACTAACATATTGTTACAAAAAAATAGGTTTTTATAAACAATTGGTGGTCAAAAATCGTTACAGGTGAGTAGTAAGTCGCAGCAGAGCATATTGCACATTAGCCCGACATGTTTCGCTATTATAACTTCCTCGGGGGATGTGCAAAAGATTTTGATTTTTAATTTTTACTGAGACCACTGAATAAATAAATAGAAAGAGACGAAGTTATAACAATCGTTATAAAACAATACAATGAGATAGTACATACAAGGAATTAATTTGGATATGAACCTAGTTGCCTAAAAAACTCGACACTTACCCTATACATATTATGCACCCATGAATCACCTGGTCGGATCCCTAACTACGCCCCACAAGACCGAATCCAGGGGGGTCAGTTTGGCACAGCCATAGAGGGCTGATAGGGGGACACTATGGAACAACAAGATCACCATAGGATTATATTGTTGGATAAATGACTTGAAATGAAAGCAAAAAATTATATAATGTGGTAAAAGTAATATAATGATAATAATTATATGGGGGGAGGGACATAAGTCTCCTAAGTTAAGTTAAATACTTACATCAAAGTCACTGATGGTATGAGTAATCTGATTGTCTGTACGGAAGATATATTGGAAGGGCTTCAATCAAAAACTGTGTGAAATTGAATGCAAGGGCAGGCTAAAGGATGGTGAAAGGAGTATTGTAATTAGTAACTTATAAAGTTAATTTTAATAGTAAAGTAAGATATGCGGTGCTGCATATTTGTTGTAGAGAGTAATAAAAGTAGTGATAAATGGTGATGGGGAAGCAACAGCGATAGGGAACACCGATGGTGAACGGAAAGAGTGGATAATAGCCAACTACCCACACCTGAGAATCGTGAAGCCAAGAAAAATTGCTTACTTGTATAAACGCAAGAGTAGCATAACCCCAGAGATAAGGATAGTAGATGTGTGGATAACCTCATCCAGGTAAACAAATAGTGGTGACCCGTGAGCCAAAGAAGTGAAAGTAAATTATAAATAAATGGTGCATTGCATAGCGTCTTACCTTACAGATTAGGCCACAATGCAGTGTCTCCCTCCGGCTCCGGCTGAAGTAGCAGCCTGATGGGCCGGTTTAAATCAGCCCTCTGACGAGCCGGCGTGTGACGTTGCCGGCTCGAGGCGGACGTAAGAGACGCCTATGCGCATGCGCACTGGCTGCCGCCTAGCCTCTGACTACACTGACCAAGAGGCCCTGCGGCGAAGGGGAGGGTCCAGGCATGTCCAACAAAGGTAGGAGTGGCCCGGATCCCTTCCACCAATCGCCACAGTACCATATCAGCGCAGTGATGGTACTGAGGGGGGTAAAATCTCAGAATGCCGAGGCCATCATGAGATTTTAAAGTATCTGCCCAGCGATGCTAGGCGTGGAAAGTGCCTGCTATAGAATGGAAAGGGCAAGCCCTTATAATATGGTAATTGCGCATTTCTATATTTGACACTGTTAAAATCCCCTCAATGTTCTCCCCCCCCCCCCCTTGCTTCATATTCACATTTACTGGGATGAGGTGTCTTTAGTAAGGGTGTTGGTTTCACCAAACGGACCAAAAATCTTGAACACTGATTAATGTTTTAAGGTTTTATTGTCTTCTTCCAGATAAGTAGGGACTTAGTAATACACATTTTCTTAACCTCTTTGCACTGAACAGACTGTGCAAGTGACCGTGTCATTTTATTTGACTTCTTTTTAATTATGAACATTATCACAATGTAGTTTCATAAAATGTTGTTTTGTGTGCCTGCATATAGACTTTATTGCAATGAAAGAACAAAGCTGTAGATATAGATATACTTTAATAAATGTCTGCTCCTTTTTAACCACTTCAACCCTTTAAGATTTGGCTGCTGAATGACCGGGCCATTTTTTGCGATTCGGCACTGCATCGCTTTAACTGACAATTGCGCAGTCGTGCGACGCTGCACTCAAACAAAATTGACGTTCTTTTTTTCCCCACAAATAGAGCTTTCTTTTGGTGGTGTTTGATCGCCTCTGCGCTTTTATTTTTTGCGCTATAAAAAGAAAAAAAAACCGTCAATTTTGAAAAAAAACACAATATTTTTTACTTTTTGCTATAATAAATATCCCCATTTTTTTTTTAAAAAAAAAGCTTTTTCTCAGTTTAGGCCGATATGTATTCTTCTACATATTTTTTGATAGAAAAAAATCGCAATAAGCGTATGGTTTTGGAAAAAGTTATAGCGTCTATAAAATAATGGATAGATTTATAGCATTTTTATTATTTTTTTTTTACTAGTAATGGCAATCTGCAATTTTTATCAGGACTGCGACATTATGGTGGACACATTAGACACTTTTGACACATTTTTGGGACCATTGGCATTCATACAGCGATCAGTGCTAAAAAAATGCACTGATTACTGTAAAAATTTCACTGTCAGGGAAGGGGTTAACACTAGATCAAGGAATTAACTGTGTTCACTATGTGTGTTTCTAACTGTAGAGGGAGGGGACTGGCCTAGAGGAAATGACAGATCGTGGTTCCTAGCTAATAGGAACTCACGATCTGTCACGCCTCACAGAACAGAACAGGCATTTGTGTGTTTACACACACATGTCCCTGTTCTGCCTCTCGTGGCCGCGATCGCTCCTGGCCGGCAGTCATCGCGACTGTCAGCCACGAGCATCGGCACCCCCGCTGTGCAGCGGGCGCTCCTGTTATCCCGATCCCGCAAGCCGACGTATAGCTACGACGGCTCGCGGGATCGTGCCAACCTGCCGCTGTAAAATGATGGCGGCTGGTCGGCAAGCGGTTAACGTAAATCAAACTTTTTAATATGGCCATGCAAATGTATGAGGCAACAGCTAAGTGTCTGATGTGGGAAGTGTTTCCCAGGATTGGGGTGCACACAGCACAGATATCAGATAATTGTACCCATTTTTATGAAACATCAGTTCCATTCTGTTCTATGCTTGGCATAGACGATAGAACCTTGTGTCCACACTCATATTCATTGGTGGACAGGATGTATGGGCTGTTGTAGACCAAATTTAATACAATTTACTGGGCCATGTGAAACTTTGGCTATATTTTGTCACTAATTTTTGGAATTCTAGAGGCAAATGATAGTTGCTTAGACTTAATCCTGTACAGTGGGAGATAAAATGTTCATGTGTTTCAAAGAATTAACTAAATTGGTGTAGTTTTGTTTCTAAACAGATCCTTGTTTTAGATGTGATCTCTTGTTCCAATCAAAGCCACTAAAGGAATGTATGTCAGTAACTCTTGACGACTGCAAGTACATTAAAGATCATAAAAGGAAGTGGAAGAATTCACAATTCAAGTGTCCATTTAAATCCACATTTGTGACAGTGACATTTTCAGTTTCTATAGTAGTCACAGTCTGAGTGAGATTAGCAGGAGTGTTATTCACATAAGTGCAAGTGGAATGCATACCAGAGACTGTTGCAGAAAAAGACATTAGAAGTATTTCAGTAATGAACAATTCTAAATAATTGTATGTGATACCCTGTATGTAGAGAATTATGATTGTTATATATGTCATAAGTATTATTATTGTGAACATCTTAAAGTGGAACTTTGGTCAGAAAATTAATTCCCGCTGGATCACTTGAGGCTGACCCCTTTTGCAGGTATAGCTATGAAACACAGTAAAAAAAATGCCTATACTGTTTAAAATCCACTGTCTCGCCCTGCTCTGCACATGCTCAGTTGTGCTCTATTTTTTTGCACTGATTAAAATCTAGAGGCCAGTCTGCTGACAGCCTGAAATTCTACTGCTGCTCAAAGGTTCTGGGCTTCAGTAAAATGGTCACATAACAATTAATGTGAAATCTATTTTTCTTGCTAATAAACATTATGAGTAGAGTTCCACTTTGAGAAAATGTTCAATCATAATACAAATAATAACACACATTTTTATTTTTATTTTTTTCAAATGATAAAACGAAGTGGGGAGGTGTTATGTAATGAGTATGGCATTTCGCTAAGAATGTATGGTATTGATACTTTATAAGATACGTTATGTTATTAAGTGTTCTTGCATAGCAAGACCACTTACTGTTATCTCACATATATATTATTCTTATTATTATAGCCAAATTTACCACCCTAACTCCTCCCACAGTTTTTACACTACATAGACAAGTAATATACCGAAACGTGCGGATTGTTCCCGAATGGTGTGCTATTATTTTGTGGAGCGTTTCGCCGAATGGTTCACGAAATATCGTCATTTTTGCGGCAAAATTGGTCCTATAGGAATGAATGGGGAAACTAGAGTGGGAGATGACAAAAGCTGGAAAATCAGAACATGATTTCTAAACTGCCGCCACTCCCTCATTTTCAAGCCCACTTACACAAATCTTATATCAAAACGTTCAGCTATCCCTGCTGCCACTAAACATGTCCACGGCTAAGCCATAGTCCTGATAGTTTTCACAATATGACCATTTGTTTGCAACTCACGCCGTCCATTGACATTCATTGAAACTACACTCTAGCCCCCTCCAAATTTGAAGGGCAATTTCTAAACTGCGACTGTGCCTTCATTTTTAATATTTCAGAGACATACTATACATCAAAATCTAGGTCTGGGTCTTGTGATTCTCACAATATAAAGATCTTCGCTGTAGGATGTATAGTTTTTAAAATACGGCCATTTGTTTAGAGGTCATTTCAGGAAATTTTAGCCATTAATCAGAGTGTACTGTTAGTGTTTGTTTTGTTGCCATGGTTACCAAAGCTTCTGTTATACACAGGGGGGAAGGTGGCTGGAGCATCTCAGCTGATTACAGAGCCCGGGGGAGGGGACAGACACACCATGTACTGATTTATAATAGAGGAATATGATGGGGCAGTTTTGATGGGGTAATTCTGATGGGGCAGTTTTGATGAAGCAGTATTTGGGAAGCATAAACAGGGCATGAGCGTTGCTAGGAAACAGTGGTTGTAAACACAAGATGCTGAGACACCCCAAATGCATGTGACTTCATCTGCTAGACTTGATAATGCTTGTAGACTCCTCCCACAATTTTTACACTACAGAGACAAGTAATATACCGAAACGAGCGGATTGTTCCCGATTGGTGTGTTATTACTTTGTGGAACGTTTTGCCGAATGGTCCACGAAATGACGTTTTTGCGGCGAAATTGGTCCCATAGGAATGAATGGCGAAATGTTCAAAACTAGAGTGGGAAGTGACAAAAGCTGACAACCCCATGATCAGCCAAAACATTATGACCACCCCATGATCAGCCAAAACATTATGACCGCCCCATGTAAAAAAAAATATTTTTGAAAAAAAAAAAAAATTTTTGAAAAAAGTAAAAAAATAATTTTTGAAGAAAAAAAAATCATTTTTGAAAAAAAAAAAAATATTTTTGAAAAAAAAAAATATTTCTGAAAAAAAAAAAATATTTTTGAAAAAAAAATTACTTTTAAAAAAAAAAATATTTTTGAAAAAAAAAAATATATTTGAAAAAAAAAATATTTTTGAAAAATATTACTTAATATTACTTAAAAAAAAAAAAATAATTTCGAAAAAAAAATTATTTTTGAAATAAAAAAATTCATTTTTGAAAAAAAAAATTACCTTTGGAAAAAAAAATCATTTTTGAAGAAAAAAAAATCATTTTTGATTAAAAAAAATTCATTTTTGAAAAAAAAAATTACTTTTGAAAAAAATGTTCAGCTCTTTCAGCGAATGATGGAACTTTTTTACTACTATTTATACTTTTTAAAATATTAAGCTTTTTAACACTTTTCACAGTTACTCAAGCCACTCCACCCCACCCAGTTACTCTGCCCACTCCAGTTGTAGAGGCAAGAACACTTTCACAATTTCCCCAGAAATTGTACCTTTTCTAGTTTATATTTTGATATTTGCATGATGCGGGCCAAGAACTCTCATTTATATGTTGGGGGATACTTATAAAAAAATGAAAAAATAAAAAAGCAAGATATATGTGTGTGTACACATTTATTTAATATGATGTTTTATAATTCATGTTTTAAGACATAGAAGAGGTAAAAAAATAAACCAGAGTAATAAAAATTAGGCTACTGACTTAGACAGTATAGCAGTGACTGACAGAAGAGACCCATGCTGACTGTTATTGTATAATATTCTACAGTATAGTATGTGCAGGGATGGACAAAAAGTGAAATGGTTTTGGGTTTAGCAAACTTTGTCGGAAGACTACAGAATTAAAACTAATGAAATATCTGGATTGACTATATTGACCTATAATGTGACCAGGGTAATAGTGACTGGTAGGTGGAATCAAGGTTAAGAAATTATAAGAATTTAAAATGTATTTTATGGGAAATAGTATTGGCTGAAAACTAGGAAATAAAATGTTAAAGAATAAGCTATATAAAATACTTCATAATGAAAACATGTACTAATAATGTTGAGGAATATTCTAAGAGTATTGTATTATGATAAAACTATATAGATACATGTATATTATTTTAGCGGATGTTGTAGAAGTAAAAGGAACGCACTAAATTAAGTTATTAGATAAAATGATAGTGTAGGAGCCATTGCTTTGTAGGTTGCCCTGAAATGCTTGCCAGAGGCCTATTGTATCCTGACACTGACTATTTTTTATTTTTTACAACTATAATTTTGAAGTGTATTTTATATCCAGACAAATATCGGGTGATCGCAGAAAACATGATGCAACTTGTTAAAAATGTTAATTGCTACAAAGGAAGGATTTCATGCAATAAAGGAGGAACTGGAAAATCTGAGACTTTCATCTTTGCAGAACAGGTATGCACTGAACTTGTGTATTACAGCATCCAAAGCAGCTTGTGCTATGATACTGTACCATCAAATGATGATGAAGAAGGAGATCTCTCCAAAAACATCAAGCAAAACATCAAGCACTTGGCTAAGCTGAAAAGACCTATGCAGGAAAAGGCAGAGCCTTATGGGACTGAGTCTGCTGAATGGTCCCTGGAACCACATATTTGGCTTTCATTCACTAGCTAAACAGATTGTTCCTCTTCCCTTTTATCCTTGATGTGATGTTGCTGAGTAACTGTTGTCTGTTGTAAGAAGTTTGTGGCAAGGATGATCACGATGCCACTGACACTGACAACTATGTCTTCTGTACCACATATGGAGAAGGCTTTGCAGCTACAGAAGAAGATGCAGCGCGTTTTTGATTGGATTGATTTTTTTTTTGGATGATTTATGTGATAAGTGTCTGGTACATGGGGTCTCTGAAGGGCATGGTGGGTGATCTGTATTGTAATTGCTGTGAGGCTTGTGTAAAGCCTCAACAGGGGGGAAATATGTAGTATAATTTCATATTAGCCAATGTAGTTCATATTAATTTACATATGTTTTATTGATAATATAATTATTATTCATATTATTATTATTAGTGTAGTAGCGGAAATATCATCCAATATTATTATTAGTTCAATATTAAGAAAAGTTATTAGTTTATAGGAGTTAATACAATAATATTTATAATATAGAATAGTTCATTGTAAGTTTTTAAGTCAACTACTTAGAAGAGAAACACTTTGACAGCAGTTGAACTATAGTCTGATAAGATAACATTCCTTAAAGGTAATAAATAAACATTGTCAAAAATAAGTGATAAAACTTCTTATACTGGTGGTTTAAAAAGTAATTATGTAGAATATGGGAAAGTTATGTATATTAATTTAGTTTAACAGGGTCAAAAGGTCTGCTTGTTTCCTCATTAAAACTGTTAAAATACATTGAATAAGAGAACACTGATGTGTGTGTATGTATGTATGTATGTATGTATGTATTTATATATTAGTAATTAGACCGTATTGAATAAAGCAGTTAGCTTTGTGTGTATGTGTGTATATATATATATATATGTGTGTGTGTGTGTGTGTGTGTGTGTATATATATATATATATGTGTGTGTGTGTGTGTGTGTGTGTGTGTGTGTGTGTGTATGTATGTATGTGTATATATATATATATATATAATGTATGTAATATAATTTGTAAATAATATAGTACCTTTTTGTGAAACCAGTATATGAATACATGCATATAGGATTGTATAGTTAAAAACTGTAGGACATATAACACATAAAGTGGTGCAAGTTCATTTTCCAATCTGTTATCCTTGGGTTGGTGAAGTCTTATCAGGACAAGGAGGGTTTGATTTAACATGACTGGGTGCCATATTGTCCCTATACAAGTATTTTAATGGGTGAAGCCATAGACAAAAACAGTTATAAATCATTTTAATAAACATGTAGGAATTCTGGGAATGAATAAGTTTGTCTGGTTGTATGACAAGTGTCAAATTTATGGTTAGTTACATTGACATAGATCTTAGCAACCAATCATGTTGTACCTAATATGCTTGCATTGTAAGATACTGTATAAATTAGACCTGCATCTTATAATAATTTGAACATAGACCTGTATGTTCCCAGCTGTTTTTAATAAACCTGCATCACTGAAGTCCTGCCTGGTTCGATTCGTCATTATTCTACTTCAACACCAGTAAAACTGTAACTACTTCAGCTCTCTCACTAATCACTTTTACAGTACTTGCGGGATAATGTCCCCCCTCAATAGACCCCTCCCCTCTGGGATTTCCCATGCTGTCCTGCACCTCCTGGTAGCCCAGGAGCACAACAAATGCCTTTGGGGTGGATAGAGGGAGGAGCTCAGGGAACATTTGTTCTCTGATCTCCTCTGCTGTGTGTGAAGCTGGAAGTGCCCAGCTCTGGGCTTTTCTGGTTTGAGGACCAGTTCACATGGTTCGGAAAAGGTGTGTTCCTTGCAAGACATGTGCAGGTGCCAATTAAGGCCTCATGCACAGTGAGCATTAAAAAGTTGCTTTTAGGGGTATTTGATTTTTTTTTTTTCTGCCTCATATCATTCCCCTGTGTTAGCCTATGTGTCCATGCACACAGAGATGTTTTAGAGGCAGAGAAAAAACCTCACTGCCAGGGCATCCAGGAGCAGCACTGGTTTGGCAGAAAATATCTTGACATGCCTAAACGCACGTAAAGGTGTCTAAACCTGCATTAACACCAGGTGCGTCTTTACTACATTATTATTTTGGCCATATAAATAAATTAACGCTCAAGTAAGTGTTTGTTTGTTTTTCTGCCAAAACGCTGCTGCTAGGTGGGAAGGCGTTAAGTAAAGCTGGGAAAATGTCCTGTGTGCATGGGACCTAATTATTTTTTTTTTTTTTTATGATCACTTTTTCTTTATTAAGACAAATTCCAACATACAACATAAAAATACACATTACACAATATATCTATATAAATCTTTTCAATAACCTACACCACACTAACCCCACCCCAAGAAAACACACCGGATCATGTCCTCTTCAAAAGCAAGAAAGAAAGAAGAAGAAGAAGAAAAAAAACACCTTCTTACCTACCCATAACCAAAACTCAATTTGTGCAAAACATTATTCAAAGTATAATTAAGAAGGAGGCTTTACAGCGCCCTATTACGTGTGTCAAACAACCAACAATACAAAAAAAAAAATTTATAATTTCGAATTGCTATTTTCGTGGCATGGGGCCTAATTATTAATGGTACTCCAAATGCATCTTACAAATGAAGCAAGTTTGCAGCCACCAAATTGCAAGGTACTGCAGTACGATGGGGTTTGGTGCGATCTGAAAAAGTACTGCTTACACTACTCTTTCCAACTTTACAATACGTTTGGCAATTCTGTGCTTGACCAGCTGTAGAGGACAAGGGAGACATTAAGGCGTCTAATAGACCCCTGATGTCTCTATAAAGAGGACCTGTCATCTGCCCAATAACAAATGCAAACCCAAGTATAAGGCACAAGTGTGCATGTAAACAGCGATTGGGCCACAGATGTTAAATATCGTTGTAAATAGCATGAAAGCAACAAATCTAGGGCCCTCATTTACAGTGAACTTGAAACTGATGAGCTGTAAAGGCATGTAAACACCACCTGGTGATAAATTTGAGCATTGTTTTTTGTCATTTTGCGGGAGGTTTTACATATTTGGTATCGGTTTGCTTGACACTGCCTCGTCTTTTAATTTTGTAATAAAAATGGGGGTTTAATGACATTTGTGTGCAGCAAAATTTATTTTACATTTTTTTTCCCCTGAAAAATATATATTTGCTATACAGTTATGCAAATATCATGGGAAAACAAAAAATTGCAGCTACCATCGTCTTATTCTTCAGGGTCTCCGTATTCAGAAAAAAAATGATGATGTTCTGGGGGTTTAAGTGATTTTATAGACAAAAACCCAGATAGCAAGGATAACTTGCCACACATTTGCGACAGTGTTGAATTGTAAGTCTGTTAACTTGCTGCCCATTTTCACTGGCAAGTTGTACACATGCAGAGCACTTGAAACACAAGTTCTAGTTGACACTTTTCCAATTTGTAGTAAATTGGCATGGTAAGTTTCTAGCAAGAGCAAAGTTGCAGTGGTGAGTCTACAGCAAGGGCTCTGCAAGTCTACAGCATGAAAATACAGACCCTGTGGTGGGATGACATTTGCACAACATAACTAAACCAGAACTTGCAGCAGACTTGCAGAATGTTTGCAAAGAAAGTTGATCTGGAGTTATGCAATGCGGACTTGCTGCAATTGTGTAACAAACTTATGAAGCCTGGTAAGTATAGCAATAGCTTTGCAAGTCATTTTCAAACTTGCAGCTCAATTGCTTGCTATGTGGGAATGCGGGTTTCAAAGTGAAATTTAACTAAAAACAGACATATAGGTTTTTTAGCCTATTGCTCTCTTTTGTCACAATTGCTTCTCCCTGCCTGTCAGCGTATATGTACGCTGAGCTTAACGTACACTTACGGCATTGCTTTGTGTCGTGATGTTGTGACTCCTGTGCCCATGAGCAGGAGTGACATCATCACACCCTGGCCAGTCAAGCAGCCAAAGAGTCCGACGTTGGAAAGAAAGACAAAGGGAACATAGAAGCGCCTATAGCAGCTGAGAACATGGACTCTGCAGCACTGGAGGGGATCGCTTGGCAGGTAAGTCTGTCCTAATGTGCTAATATGCATACTAATACATTATGGCATAAAGTTGCCATGGGCCATTTTTTTAATTTTTGACTCCACCTGATCATGTATTCAACAAAAAAAATACAAATTGCTCCAGATTGTAACTGGTTAAAAGACATCAATTGGCCTACTTTACAAAATGAATAGCTGGGAACAGAACAGAAGAAACGAAAATCCTAAGGAATGCATCGTATTTATTTATATAAAAATGGCAAACCACAAATACACAAGCTACAACTAGGGAGATATTTGCTGCTGTTTTTGTAAAATCAAAATATGGAATGGATGTCCAGTGACTGACAATCAGGTCTGGACTGGCTTATCGGGATAACGGGAAATTTCCATAGGCCGCCTGCTCTGGGGCCGATTTAAACTGGGGCTCAAGCAGGGCTGATCCTGCATGGGTGACCCGCGCCTGGGCGCTGAATCTTTTGTGCAGTCCTCCCCTCCCTCCTCCTCATTTGTAGCACACACAGCAGCGATCTCCACTGTGTCATGGAGCTGGGTCTTGTTGTGAGTGTGGTATGGAATCTTAATATTACATATGGGGAATTTGAATTATTAAGATCTTAGTGTTTTGCGCAGTGCCTCCAACCTTACGGAAAAATGCGAACTTTGTTCAGACGATCAGTAACATACCACAATAATTTCCTGAGTTTGTTAATCTAATACCAGTGTATAAATATCTCCCAATAAAATTAATAAGTAAATAATTTTTATTAATTTACAAGTATAATTATAGAATTTCATACAGAAACGGGATTTTCTGGTGATTAATATTTCATACACCCTGCCAAAGACATCAACATAGCAATAAAGCTATTTTCCTTAGTAATTGACAAATAACCCAAGGGTAGCCCAAAATGACTATGTTAAAAAAAAAAATATTAGCGGTAATCGCGTCTTAAGTTCAAAAACACAATATCTCTTGTCGCTCGGGAAAACAATCCTTTGAATTTCTCCGGCCGGAAGGAATACAAAGTATGTCTAGCGGAGTCAACAGATAGATATTATCAATTTGAAGGGAGTAGTAATTTTAACAGAACAACCAGATTGAATGGGGCGATAAATTATTTCCCTGGGACCACAGTAGCCAAATTTGTTGTCATACAGTTTGATCTCAATTTCACCCACAAACGGCTTCAACAAACAAGGCCAATAACTTGGGACAATTCTTAAATACTAAACTACCCTTCACACAGTATTGGATAAGATAAAATGTAAACAGAAAAATACGATTCCTATAATTTTCCATTCACACAATATTGGATAAGATAAAATGTAAACAGTAAAATACTATAATTTTGGGAAGAGGAAAATATTATCAATGATTATATGGTCAGTATCTCACCACTGTTTAAAGGAAATGATGTATATTCGATTCCTCCTAGCAGCAATGTCCAGCGAGATGGGGAGTTGTCGCTTATTACCAAATTTGTGTTCGTCCATAGGATGTATGTGGGTCTGTGGTCCCTCTCTATGGCACCTCACATACTTTATACCATCTGGGACAATAAGCTCATAAAATTATGATAAGCTCAGCTCAGAAGGTATGGCTTATTTTCCATTGGTTGGAAAAATCTAATGATTTACTTTGGTGAGTTTAGGTACTATCACCTTCAACCACTAGGCATATCTGAGGGCAGAAAAACGTGTCCTGAACTATCTGTTAAATATGTCCTCTTTTCATAATATGTAGCTATTTGTATATTGGTGCTGAAATATATATATATATAGAGAGAGAGAGAGAATATTCTGGTATATCCTGTGAATACTTGTTTATCTAGGAAAACACATGCTAGAGGTATGTTTAAGGTTTTATACAGTTATAGCGTGTCTTTCATAACACTGATTACCATTTTAAAACAATTCTTACTTCTAATTTATTCTTATGTTTTTACCCTATGACAGAATTATCATTGGGTCAGTAGACACTAAAATCATAAATGTATCTATGCCCTGGAATATAATATATAATTTGAGTGACTTATAATCAAATATAGGTTTAAAATAATGCTGAATGCACAACTTTCAAATGTCTTCCTAAAAGAGTTTTGAAGTGAACTTTGGACAGACTCGATGAGTATTTAGATAGAGTTCAGCTGTATACACAATTCCTAGAGTCTAAACAATGGGTTCCGTTAAGGGTGATTTCCCTGTGAGAACAATACAGTTATGTATCTGTACTTTTTATGGCAGTGTTGGGTCTATCCTTTTATCTACCCAACAAGGACAGGTAAATATCTTTTATTTCTTGAAAAGGGTTGATTGTCTGAAGAACCAGTTTCTCTCTATTCTTGTCTTAAGTGGTTTCAAGAGGAGAACAAAACAGGTAATTATCTTTTGTTTTCATGAAAAGGGTACTATTGTTCAGTTGACTTTGTTTCAAAATAAGGTCTGTATATTGACCTTCACTTGGAGAGGGCGATTCACTTAACCTTTCTGGTGGGGAGCGCTCCTCTGGTATGAAGATTCCTTAGCTGAGTGTTTCATGAATTATGAAGATTTTTATATATCCCGGCCATGACAGTTTGAATTGTTTGGTGGCGCTGTAAGAAAGTTCCGCCTCCAAGACTGGCTTCTGTGATTGACGGAACACTAATCCAATGAGGCATTGAATCAGTGTGACGTGTCTCACAGGAGGCGGGACTTTCTTACATCGGCCACCCGGGCAATGCACTGGTGGGCTACATTTGGTGGGCACTGCACTGGTAGGTTGCATTTGGTGGGTGCTGCATTTTGGTGGGCACTGCACTGGTGGGCACTGCACTGGTAGGCTGCATTTGGTGGGCACTGCACTGGTGGGCTGCCTTTGGTGGGCACTGATGAGGCTGCATTTGGTAGGCACTGATGAGGCTACATTTGGTAGGCACTGATGAGGCTACATTTGGTAGGCACTGATGAGGCTACATTTGATGGACACTGATAAGCTGCAATTGATGGACACTGATAAGCTGCATTTGGTGGACACTAATGAGATTGCATTTGATGGGTACTGGTAGGCTGCATTTGAAGGGCACTGGTAGGCTGCATTTGAAGGGCACTGGTAGGCTGCATTTGAAGGGCACTGGTAGGCTGCATTTGAAGGGCACTGGTAGGCTGCATTTGATGGGCACTGGTAAGGCTGCATTTGATAGGCACTGCTGAGGCTGCATTGATGCATTGATCTCTTGCACCTGAGAGGAGGTGAGCATCAGCGCTGCCAAGCCAGTCTGAAGAGGGGTCAGTGATGTAAGGGGGTTTCCCCCTTATATCAGTACCTCCCCTTACATTAGTGTATTCTTTCTGCAGAAAGAGGTCTGTGGTCACCCCCCACATTCCCAGACTCCCTAGGGTCCCCCTTGATGATTGCTACACTTTTACCACTTTTTGCTTATATATAATATATATATTCAGACCCCCTTAAATGTTTCACTCTTTGTTATATTGCAGCCATTTGCTAAAATCATTTAAGTTCATTTTTTTCCTCATTAAAGTACACACAGCACCCCACATTGACAGAAAAACACAGAATTTTGACATTTTTGCAGATTTATTAAAAAAGAAAAACTGAAATATCACATGGTCCTAAGTATTCAGACCCTTTGCTCAGTATTTAATAGAAGCACCCTTTTGATCTAATACAGGCATGAGTCTTTTTGGGAAAGATGCAACAAGTTTTTCACACCTGGATTTGGGGATCCTCTGCCATTCCTTCTTGCAGATGCTCTCAAGTTATGTCAGGTTGGATGGTAAACGTTGGTGGACAGCCATTTTTAGGTCTCTCCAGAGATGCTCAATTGGCTTTAAGTCAGGGCTCTGGCTGGGCCATTCAAGAACAGTCGCGGAGTTGTTGTGAAGCCACTCCTTCGTTATTTTAGCTGTGTGCTTAGGGTCATTGTCTTGTTGGAAGGCAAACCTTCGGCCCAGTCTGAGGTCCTGAGCACTCTGGAGAAGGGTTTCATCCAGGATATCCCTGTACTTGGCTGCATTCATCTTTCCCTTGATTGCAACCAATCGAGGGAAAGTTGAAAAATCCCTGCAGTTGAAAAACACCCCCACAGCATGATGCTGCCACCACCATGCTTCACTGTTGGGACTGTATTGGACAGGTGATGAGCAGTGCCTGTTTTTCTCCACACATACCGCTTAGAATTAAGGCCAAAAAGTTCTATCTTGGTCTCATCAGACCAAAGAATCTTATTTCTCACCATCTTGAAGTCCTTCAGGTGTTTATTAGCAAACTCCATGCGGGCTTTCATGTGTCTTGCACTGAGGAGAGGCTTCCGTCGGGCCACTCTGCCATAAAGCCCCGACTGGTGGTCGCAGTGATGGTTGACTTTCTACAACTTTCTCCCATCTCCCGACTGCATCTCTGGAGCTCAGCCACAGTGATCTTTGGGTTCTTCTTTACCTCTCTCACCAAGGTTCTTCTCCCCCGATAGCTCTATTTGGCCGGACGGCCAGCTCTAGGAAGGGTTCTGGTCGTCCCAAACGTCTTCCATTTAAGGAGTGCTCTTAGGAACCTTAAGTGCATCAGAAATGTTTTTGTAACCTTGGCCAGATCTGTGCCTTGCCACAATTCTGTCTCCGAGCTCTTCAGGCAGTTCCTTTGATCTCATGATTCTCATTTGCTCTGACATGCACTGTGAGCTGTAAGGTCTTATATAGACAGGTGTGTGGCTTTCCTAATCAAGTCCAATCAGTATAATCAAACACAGCTGGACTCAAATGAAGGTGTAGAACCATCTCAAGGATGATCAGAAGAAATGGACAGCACCTGAGTTAAATATGAGTGTCACAGCAAAGGGTCTGAATACTTAGGACCATGTGATATTTCAGTTTTTCTTTTTTAATAAATCTGCAAAAATGTCAACAGTTCTGTGTTTTTCTTTCAATATGGGGTGCTGTGTGTACATTAATGAGGAAAAAAATGAACTTAAATGATTTTAGCAAATGGCGGCAATTTAAGGGGGTCTGAATACTTTCCGTCCCCATTGTATATATATAAAGCCCTATGTGCTTTCATATCTGTCTTATTTAAATAAAGTTGCAATAAAAAGTATGTGAACCCTTTTGGAATGATATGGATTTCTGCACAAATTGGTCATAAAATGTGATCTGATCTTCATCTAAGTCACAACAATAGACAATCACAGTCTGCTTAAACTAATAACACACAAAGAATTAAATGTTACCATGTTTTTATTGAACACACCATGTAAACATTCACAGTGCAGGTGGAAAAAGTATGTGAACCCCTAGACTAATGAGATCTCCAAGAGCTAATTGGAGTAAGGTGTCAGCCAACTGGAGTCCAATCAATGAGATGAGATTGGAGGTGCTGGCTACAGCTGCCCTGCCCTATAAAAAACACACACCAGTTCTGGGTTTGCTTTTCACAAGCAGCATTGCCTGATGTGAATGATGCCTTGCACAAAAGAGCTCTCAAAAGACCTACGATTAAGAATTGTTGGCTTGCATAAAGCTGGAAAGGGTTATAAAAGTATCTCCAAACGCCTTGCTGTTCATCAGTCCACGGTAAGACAAATTGTCTATTAATGGAAAAAGTTCAGCACTGCTGCTACTCTCCCTAGGAGTAGGCGTCCTGTAAAGATGACTGCAAGAGCACAGCGCAGACTGCTCAATGAGGTGAAGAAGAATCCTAGAGTCAGCTAAAGACTTACAAAAGTCTCTGGCATATGCTAACATCCCTGTTAGCGAATCTACGATACGTAAAACACTGAACAAGAATGGATTTCATTGGAGGATACCACAGAGGAAACCACTGCTGTCCAAAAAAAACATTGCTGCACGTTTACAGTTTGCACAAGAGCACCTGGATGTTCCAGAGCAGTACTGGCAAAATATTCTGTGGACAGATGAAACCAAAGTTGAGTTGTTTGCAAGAAACACACAACACTATGTGTGGAGAAAAAGAGGCACAGCACACCAATATCAAAACCTCATCCCAACTGTGAAGTATGGCGGTGGGGGCATCATGGTTTGGGGCTGTTTTGCTGCATCAGGGCCTGGACGGATTGCTATCATCGAAGGAAAAATTAATTGCCAAGTTTATCAAGACATTTTGCAGGAGAACTTAAGGCCATCTGTCCACCAGCTGAAGCTCAACAGAAGATGGATGTTGCAACAGGACAACGACCCAAAGCATAGAAGTAAATCAACAACAGAATGGCTTAAACAGAAGAAAATACGCCTTCTGGAGTGGCCCAGTCAGAGTCCTCAACCCGATTTGAGATGCTGTGGCATGACCTCAAGAAAGCGATTCACATCAGACATCCAAAGAATATTGCTGAACTGAAACAGCTCTGTAAAGAGGAATGGTCAAGAATTACTCCTGACTGTTGTGCACGTCTGATCTGCAACTACAGTAAACGTTTGGTTGAAGTTATTGCTGCCAAAGGAGGTTCAACCAGTTATTAAATCCAAAGGTTCACATACTTTTTCCACCTGCACTGTGAATGTTTACATGGTGTGTTCAATAAAAACATGGTAACATTTAATTCTTTGTGTGTTATTAGTTTAAGCAGACTGTGATTGTATATTGTGACTTAGATGAAGATCAGATCACATTTTATGACCAATTTGTGCAGAAATCCATATCATTCCAAAAGGGTTCACATACTTTATTGCAACTGTCTAATTCACTCTTCAAATGTGCTTTAAAATGCATGTTATTCCCCTTTATGAATAAGAAAATGACATACTATTGGGCTGGTATAAAAAAAATGCTATGGGGCTAGTATGAAATTGTTTCCAGGGCTGGTTTTTATTCCCAGTCCGGCCCTGCTGACAATATTACTCACATGTCATCTGGCACATCAAATCATTTTTTTCACTTTGATCTCAGGTTTAATAATGCAGAGAATACCATTTTTAACAAGTAACAAGAAGGCATTCTTTGCACTTGGGGGATAGAGGTTTCACTTCTTCATATGGAAAGGGTTCTTTACAGTAAGATCTGTGAAAATGGAAAAACAAATTCTCAAGAGATAGTTCTAGCCAACTCTGTACACTGCTTTAAATAATGACTGGATATGTTTCTAGATGAGCAAAATATAACTGGATATTAATATTTATACAATTTATTTTAATATAATTTAATATTTATAAGAAATAACATAGTAGATTGTTAATCAAGGGAGTACCAGAATGCCTTAAGGTTTAGGAAAGAAATTCCTTTCCCTGTTGGAATTAAATTGTATCATACTTTATATGTATTTTTTTTTTTTACTTTTCTGGATCAACTGCAGTTTACTGTTCTGAGTTCTAAGGATGAATGTTCTTCGTTATTTTTTTTTGTCTTTTGTTTGACCTTGATAGACAAGTGTCTTTTTTTCAACCTGACTAACTACGTGGCAGTCCCATATCCCCATCATTTGCTTCCCTCCAAGGACTATACCCCTCATTTATAACTAATAGTCTAAGTAGAAAGAAGTGACAAAATAAAAGAATCTCATTTATCACACACATAAAATATATTATATTGCTCTAATGTAATGTGTGAGCTTGTTATAATGTGGGTTTAATGCAAATAACACTTCGATTTTTTTTTTTTTTACATTTCATTGAGAATGTAAAGAATGTAAAGGCAAAATCACTTTCAGTAATTATAATGACACTGATAACAATAAAAATAATTATCAGAAAACAATTGCAGACAGTAAAAACTATAACATTCCTCCACATTGATGGTCAGTAAAGAAATTACCTCTTACACTTGTAGCGCCCTGGGGTTTAGTCAGGGAGCTCCTCCCCAAATTCCTTAGCAGGGGTAGCTACCATAGTTAAATTGTTAGAGATACATTGATTTCTCCTTAAGTTTGGCCTTGTTGTACTTTCTCTTCTATCACTAGGTGGCCGGGCACTTGGTGGTACTAGATATGAGAAGGACAACTCAAGGTCACGTTATGGGTATATGGGGTATCTCAGCCAATGGGCAGGGGTTTTCTTGAATCCCTTGGCCTGCTGGGGGAGCCTATATATTTGGGTGGAGTCAGGTGATTTATGTTCTGTACCACACGGACTGCTGTCTGGGTGGACGTGTGTCATCTGCCCCGGGCTGCTGGGCCAGAGATTGGGCCTATACCGGGGGATCTGGCTGCCAGGCTGCGTGAGGGCCTATCTAGAAGTAAGAGGGCAGCGCAGGGTTGGGATTGCGGCTCGCAGTCCAACCAAAAGTGACGGTTCTGCCGGCCGGAGAACCTGTCGTGTTTGGAGGTGGAAGGGAAGCTGTCGCCATTAAGGGACCAACCACCTTTACCAGGGACCACAGTGAGTAACTGAAGCAAGTACTGGAGCAGCATTCTCACCAAATGGGCACGGTGGAGAATCGAGAAACTTCAGGCGGTGATCAACTCAGGGACCCAACCAGCAGAGGTGACACTTGCAGAGCAGCCTTGTGTGTCAAGCTAGGGACTGAGCCAGTCAGCAGGGGTAAAGCTTGAAGTTATCCGAAGTGCCAAGCTAGGAACCCAGCAGGGAAGCGTGGGTGACACTTGAGGGAGATACCACCGCAAAAGCCTTGAGGAGTTCATAGGATTCAGAGTCAGTGAATCAGAGAGTCAAGTGAGAGACTAGGAGCTCCAGGGGCTGAAGAACTACAAGTAGAAGTTGTAGCAATACTGAGAGAACTGTTACGTTTGAATTAGGAACTGTTAAGTACTGTAGCCATAGGGGACAGCAAACCTGCACGTGCAGAAGTGGCACCTTCCTGGGGCCTTTCCCTGTACGGCTCTCCATCTATTGAAGCCTCAGAGTCTGCCTATTGAAATTACAACTACTTAAGGGTGTCCTGGCCCTAACCCTCTTTCCCTTGTAAAATATAAAAGGACTGTTAAAAGAAATAAAACCTCTTTTGCATCCAAGAAGTGTCTGGCGCCCAATGACTTTTACCACCTTTGTACCCACTATGCCTCACAACCCACTACATATTGAAGGATGTCAGCGGTCCGTGGCCTCAAAGGTTCTCATTAGACTGGAAGAGGTTAGAGATTCTGCTGCACACTGATTGTCAGAATAGCACTCCTTATACAGTTGGAGAGATGTTCTTTTACACCGGTGGTTAGTGCAAAAGTGCCCCTTTACATTGATAGCTAGTAGAGAATTTCAATACCGATTGTCACTCAAAGGAAAGCCTTATAATGGTGTTCATTGGGACAAGGGCCTTATTAGTGGGAAAAATGGTCCCCTTACAGATGGGTAAAAAAGATAATTGGAGTCAGTGGTAGCTTATCTGAGAGTCAAAAACTGCTCATCGCTCAGGGAACCCCTAGCAACCTCTGGAGGAACTTCATAAATGCCATAGTTAGGTTGTGGATAACTAAAGCTGCATACACATGAGCGGAATGTCCGACAGAAAAAGTCAGATGAAAGCTTTTCATCGTCTATTCTGATTGTGTATATGCTTCATCTGACGTATTTTTTCGAAAATTCTGACGGACCTAGAACTGGAACATGTTCTAAATATTTCCGACAGAACCAACCCCTATCGGAAAAACCACACGTCTGTATGCTGTTCCAACAGGCCAAAAACGACGCATGCTCTGAAGCAAGTACGAGACGGAAGCTATTGGCTACTGGCTATTGAACTTCCTTTTTCTAGTCCCGTCATAAGTGTTTTGTACGTCACCGCGTTCTTGACGGACGGTTTTTGATTCCGACTTTGGTTTGACCGTGTGTAGGCAAGACCGTTTGAATGGAATTCCGTCAGAGTTCCGTCGGAAAAACCATCGGAGTTTATCCCGACGGCAAAACTGGTCATGTGTACGCGGCATAAGTGATACAAATGCTGCTGTTTTTTGACAAGTTGCTGTATCATAATGTGGAGCTACAAAGTGGAAGAAGTGCTCAGCTCCATTTTTCCATGACAGTTGAGGTTTGCCAATAAACTTAGCTGTCTATATCCATGGATCTACTGATCATTTTGATGCACAATTTTCACAGATGGTAACCCCTGCTTATGCATTTTTTCAGCATAACCTCAGTTTGAATTGTTCAAATGTATGTCAGCTTTACCTTAAATTTAATTTCTGCACGTCTAACTTAGCTGTGAATGGCACATAGTATAATACAAATCTTTTATGTAATTTTGTTCTGTTCTCTTAAAGCACTGCATGACAGAGTCTGCTGAACCTTTTTTGACTATGAAGTTCAAAGCTGTATAAAATGAGAAAAGACCGCTGTGCTTCCATAACTTTTTAACCACACTGTGAATTCGATAAAATGGTTTATCTTTAACGTTGAGCTGACCCAGAAAATGACTTACAACAGACAAAATGGATTTTAAAAAACCCCATGCGTTAGTCCCACAAAGTTCATTTACTTTCAACATCTTTAGATTTTGGTTCGAAATGTGAAGAAATTCTTTCAGATGTAATGAAATGCATCCAGATTTTAGATTACCAGTTAATATTGTTAACCCTTCTGGCTAAAAGTGTAGCACCGTGGCCTTACAGTGCTGGGTTTCTGAATTCAATTTCTACTATGATTAATATTTGTATGGAGGTTGCTTGCTCTCTGCATGTTTGCATGGATTTTCCTAGCTGTCCAGGATCCTGCAATTCAAAACATACTGATAGGTGCGCACCATATGGCCAAAGGTTTGTGGTCAACTGATTATTACATCTCTATATATTTTTTGGACATTCTATTTCAAAGCCAGGGGCATTAATAAAGAGTTGCAGCTAGAACAGTCTGCACTCTTCTGGAAAGGATTTCCACAGGATCTTGAGGTGTGCCTGTGGGAATGTGTGCCCTCTTAGCCAAAGGAGAATTTGTGAGGGTAAGTAGTGATTTTGGATGAGAAGACCTGGCTTAGGAATGGCTTTCTAAGGCCCCTTTTGCATGGGGCAGACTCTGCCAGAAGTCTGCCTGCTCAGCAGGGAAATGTCTGCTGATCCCCGCCGAGAAGGCGGATGGCTTGCCCGTGTCCCCTCCGCTTATGCAGACTGCACACAGGCAGCCTACTCTCCTCTATGGGCAATTGGATGTAAACAGATTGCCTGTCTGTTTACACCCGATGGCCATTTGATCCCATCCGCTAGGCAGATGGGGATCCCCCACCATCAGTTTTAAGTGGATAGGATCAGATTGGATGTCGGCAGGTGTCAAGAGACACATGTCTGTTGACACCCGCCGCTCCATAGAGGGCAATGAATGGACCGATCAGGTCCGCCTAAGAAACTGATAGGTAGACCCAATCGGTCAACCAGTGTGAATTGGGTCTAAGACGTCATGCACACAGGACGTTTTGCAAACTCTCCTAGAAGTCTTTCCTCCTGGCAGCAGTGTTTTGATAGAAAAAAAGTGTCTAAAGCTTTTACACTTACACTTTTAAACCTTTTTTTTTTTCATCAATATGTTTTTATTGTTTTATATTTAAGACATGAGAGAACATTGAGTACATTTTACATCGTATGTCTAGTAAAAAAAATAAATAAAGATAAGATACAGATACAGGTTCTTGGCTCACCTAACAGAAAACTCTGTACAGTATTACAGTTTATACATTAAACATAGGGTGTCATGGAATTGTATTTCGTCAGTCCCCCAGGAACCCCCGATGGGATCTATTTTGTTGCCTGGGGGAAGGCAATATCTACGTCATGTGTATTCCATGCATGACCATTTTAAAAGAACAATAAAAATTTACCTATTGCTGAATCATAACTATATTAAATACAACTCAACTTGTTCAAAGGAACTTCGCAGCTCCAGGCCACCTCTCCCACGGAGCCCACGCTTTCTTTTCTTTAGTCATATAGTCTCCACTAGATGACATTGCCATTTCATAACTGTAGTGGAGGTTTACCAAATCAAGTGTGTTTTCTATAGATGGGGCCCTTTCTGTTTTCCACAGTCTGGTTATGCTCAAACTGGCCGCTAATAGGATGTGTGTAGTTTACATGTCTGGCGGGTTGAGGCACAGATTCATTGTTTAGGTTCAGGATCGCCAGGTCAGGTGTCGGAGGTACCTGTTGATTTGATATTCCCGAAAGGATATGGAAGATGCTTGTCCAATATGTTTGGAAATTTTTGCATTTCCACATTATGTGGAATAAATCACCTTTGGCTGATTTGCACCTCCGACATGAGTCTGGGGTACCCGAACCAAACAATGCCAGCTTTGAAGGGGTTAGGTACCATCTTAGGGACAATTTTTGTGTGATTTCACTTTTAAACTTTTAGGTGCATTTTACAAGCGTCAGGAGCTTGTTCATTTCATTGGCAAGAATAATTATTTATTCCGGGAAACAAATTTAACACTCAAGCACTAAACACACCTAGAACTTAGGCTCATTTAGACGTGTTGAGACACATTTAGCGGCATCAGGGCCGCTGATAGGGGGGGACCACCAGTCCTCCTGTAGGGGGCTCGGGGAAAAAGGGGGGTCCGGACAGTAAGGAGTTTAGCGGGCGGGCGGTAGCAATTGCAGAGCAGTGCCCTGCACGGCTCTCCTCCTCTCCCTCCCACAGCTTTCAGATGGTGGAGGGGGAGGCACACACCAGTGTAACAAACCAATAGCGCTGCTCATCTGAGTGGGAGGGAGTGGCTGCTGATAAATTGCTCCGCCTTCCACCACCTCTTTAGCCAATCAGCTTTCCTCTGTAACCCTCTCCTTATCCAGCCTGCCACATTTGATCAGAAAAAGCTAGTGGCTAAAGCAGGGCTGGATGGAGAGGATCCAACATACCCGAGTATGGAGAAGGTATGATCACATTTACATCCAACAGATCACTCAGTGCCCATACAGGAGTCTACACAACTATCGCTATAGAAACAGCTGATCATCATCACAAACATGTCACATGTAATGCTGGCTGAAGAAGTCATCATCATCAGTGTGTTCTCCCTTCCTGTGGGCAGATTAGGCACTGAACACACTGAACATGGGATGACTTCCCCTCCATCTTTTCACACTTCTTATCTTTGTTTTTATTTAAACTGCACACAGGATGGTGAACACACTGATAATGATGTTTAAACTTCTGGAAGACACTGCTGGCATTAGATATGAGTATGTGACATGCTGTTAGTAATAAACTTCATCTGTTTACACATAGCACAGTGATCAATGTTTTTCCACACTGGAAGAACACTGGTCACTGCTAGGACTGCTTGTTCACAGTCTCTGATCATCCCCTATAGTATGCTTGCAGTCTCTGATCATCTCCTGTAGTATATCTGCAGTCTCCGATCATCTCCTGTAGTATATCTGCAGTCTCCGATCATCTCCTGTAGTTTGTCTGCAGTCTCTGACCATCTGCTGTAGTATATCTGCAGTCTCTGATCACCTCTTGTATCTTGTCTGCAGTCTCTGATCATCTCCTGTAGCATGTCTGCAGTCTCTGATAATCTCCTGTAGTATATCTGCAGTTTCTGATCATCTCCTGTATCATGTCTGCAGTCTCTGATCATCTCCTGCAGTATATCTGCAGTCTCTGAACATCTCTTGTATCATGTCTGCAGTCTCTGAACATGTCTTGTATCATGTCTGCAGTCTCTGAACATGTCTTGTATCATGTCTGCAGTCTCTGACCATCTCCTGCAGTATATCTGCAGTCTCTGCCCATCTTCTGTAGTATATCTGCAGTCTCTGACTGTCTGCTGTAGCATGTCTGCAGACTCTGATTATCTCCTGTAGTATATATGCAGTCTTTGATCATCTCCTGTAGTATATATGCAGTCTTTGATCATCTCCTGTAGTATATATGCAGTCTTTGATCATCTCCTGTAGTATATATGCAGTCTTTGATCATCTCCTGTAGTATGCCTGAACACAGCCACACGCGGGGGAGTGACCCTGAATACACATTCTCTATTTGCGGCCATACACCTACATTCACATGCCTGTGTGTTTAGTAGGATTGAGATCAGGACTCTGTGCAAGCCACTCAGGTTGCTCCACACCAAACTAACCAAACTATGTCTTCAGGGCCACTAATAAAGCAGTACAGCTGGCCCGCCTGTAGTGGGCCTCATCAGTTCAAAAGCAGGGAAGGGCACCTCCCAAGCAAGAGGGATCCTCTTACGGTTCCCCCTGCAGCTCTACCGGCTTCTCTCCCCTTTCTCTCTCTTTCTGCGCTGCTGGGGGTAATCAATATCTATGTCCCCACCCCTCTGCTGTCCCGGCCCCCCCTGTGTGCCCCCCATTCAATGGAGCCCTGCTGGCCTCCCTCCTCTCCCCTCCCGCAGGCAGCTGCTGCAGGCACACAGAAGGATCAATTTCAGGATGGAGAGTGGGGGCTGGTAACATAATGTCCTATTTATCAGCCCTTCCTTTCCTAATTGAACACAGTGAGCAATTGGTACCAATTGCTCCTGTGTTCATTGATTACTGAAGTATAGTAAACTGTGTTTTGCTTCAGTTTTTGAATGAACAAGAAGCTGCTCATCAAAAAGCACTTCTCATTCATTCACTGTCCAGTGCAGCTGAGGCTGCAGATAAAGAGACTAGGTCAGTGATGGTGACCCTTGGCACCCCAGATGTTTTGGAACTACATTTCCCATGATGCTCATGCACTCTGAAGTGTAGTTGAGCATCATGGGAAATGTAGTTCCAAAACATCTGGGGTGCCAAGGTTCGCCATCACTGGACTAGGTAATCTCTGTCCTCAGTGCCATTCTGAGGCATCAGAGAGGTCTGTTTAGATGCCTAATATTCACTCCCAACAGGGCTGGTAAAAGAAATGTAAAAAAAAAAAAATACAAAAAAAAGTAAAAATAAAAAGTACAATTCTAAAAATTGTCATCAAATATTCTAAAAATAATGCAAGAAAAACTAAAGGCCCGTTACGCTGAAGAGCGGGCAGTATTTGGATCACTCTTCAGAGAGTGAGAGGTACTGTATATCACTTCCTCATTGCCTGCTTTATCCCCACACTATCACATGTGCTTTGCATATAGTTGTGAGGCACTTACAGAACAGCGCTATTCACTTGAATGGGTCTTGTTAGAGGATGGTATCATTTCTGCCATGGCCGCGAAGCATAGCATTGTGACCGTGGCATGTGAACACCCCTAGCCACTAGGTATAGCGGTTGGTGGGTGGTTAAAGCACAGCTCAACCATGGGCCCTCCCCTCCCAACCTTGTGTGAAGTGCCCTAAGGTCTCATTCACACAGGTACTCTGGCTGTGTGAATAAATAGTTATTTCATGCGGCTGGAGCCATCTGTTATGCCCTGTATACATGGTCGGATTTTCCGATGGAAAATGTGTGATAGGACCTTGTTGTCGGAAATTCCGACCGTGTGTGGGCTCCATCACACATTTTCCATCAGATTTTCCGACACACAAAGTTTGAGAGCAAGATATAAAATCTTCCGACAACAAAATCCATTGTTGGAAATTCCGATCGTGTGTACACAAATCCGAGGGACAAAGTGCCACGCATGCTCAGAATAAATAAAGAGATGAAAGCTATTGGCCACTGCCCAGTTTATAGTCCCGACGTACGTGTTTTACGTCACCGCGTTTAGAACAATCGGATTTTCCAACAACTTTGTGTGACCGTGTGTATGCAAGACAAGTTTGAGCCAACATCCGTCGGAAAAAATCCTAGGATTTCGTTGTCGGAATGTCCGAACAAAGTCTGACCGTGTGTACGGGGCATTACTCTTTGGGAAAGCAGCTGCTGTACAAACACAGCCGCAGGTCCTAATATGACAGGTGTGCAGGTGTGGGTGAGTTGCCCTAAATGCACGCTGTCTGTGTTCAGGGCCGCAGACCTGCACCCACATGCCTGTCAGATTATGAGCTGCGGCTGTGTTCATACAGCTGTTGCATCTCCATAGCATAACATGAGGGTTGAACGCTCACAGTTTTCTAAATTGTCTTTGTATATACAGTAGTAGGATTCATAGCATCCTTTACTGGAAACACCTGTACTAAAAAAATTTAGAAGGGTGTCCACTTTTGACTTTTGGTCATTATAGTGGGTGTGTAGCGGATAGACCGTATTGGCCTTGCGCTTTTGATTCATGTTCTGACCCTTAACCCTTTTGCTGCCAGAGCTGTTTTTTGCGTTTTTGCATACATTTAAAAAATCATTTTAGGCCTGAAGATTACACAAAACCCACAAATATTATATATTTTCTGATATTGGTAGTTCCAATTTTTTATGTCACACGATATTACCGCAAACAAATTACCCAAATTTTTGGTAAAATATAAAAGACGAGGTTGCACTGAGTAAATAGATACCCAACATGCCAAACCTTAAATTTTTGTGCGCCCGTGAAATGGTGTCAAAATTCAGTACCATATACTTTCTATAGGCAACGTTTCAAAAGCCCCCTATAGCTATCAGTTTAGTGTTAGAGAGGAGGTCTTATGTTAGAATTATTGCTCTCACTCCTGCGCATGAGGCAATATGTACATGTGTTTTGCAATCTACGTTTTCCCTGACGCATGTGTTTGTTTGTGTGTGTGTATATGTGGGGGGGGTCAAAATTTTTTTTGGGGGGGGGGGATTTTATGTGCTTTAAAAAAATTTTTTTTTTTTTACTTAACTTTTCTTTATTGTACGGGAGCAGCCATAATAATTACTATGTGGGTTATGCGCCTCCTATAGGTGAATGGACACTGGCAGATCAATCAAACAAGAAGTCCTCCATTATATAACCCCTCCTACACAGGAAGTACCTCTGTTTTTTCTCCAGTGTCTGTTAGGTGGTGGTCACTGATGTGATACATGTGCTCTTGGAGCATACTTGGAGGTCTGGAACGGTTCTAATAACAATCATGGACTCCAGTCGGATCCATTTGAAAAAGCTGTCAGCCAAAATGAATGGTACCCGAGCCTCATTGGACAGGAGAATATCCCTTGAGGTTTGCCTGTAAGGCAGCCTTATGGCGCTGGACCGTTCATAATGGAAACCTGTGTAGTGTTTGTTCTGACCAAAGTGTTTTCCTGCAGGGTGCTATACAGGTCCAGGGGAGTGGACCCCACATCAAGGGGGACCCAGTGGCTTATGACAAAGCCCGGTGTAATGGTTGAAGGTTGGACACCTGTTATGTTCAGAGTCCTGCAGCAGGAATGGTAAGTTTGCGGTTTCTCTGGTGAACTGGCAAGCACCAGCGGCCTAGTACACCCTGGTCGTAGTCAATCCAGCACTGCATTATCACGCGGTGACACGGTGAGTCCCATAAGTGCAGTTCAAGCTGGTGAGGTGGCAAGCACAAGTAGTGTCCCACTGCCACCAAGAAGACGAACACAGGCCCGTCGTGCCCGTAGTGCCCTTCCTGCTGCATTCGCCAATCCTAATTGGGAACCCACCACTTCTGTAGCACCCATACTTCCCCTATTTACTGGCCAACCCCGGATTCAGGTGGAAACAGTTGGTTTTACGTCAATTGAATTTTATTCGCTGTTTTTCACCGAAGATCTCTATAGATCTATTGTGGACCAAAGCAATTTGTACGTTGGTCAACGCATCGCCACTATTCCCCAGTCCTCCCTTGCCAGAGACTGGAGACCAATTACGGTCTCCGAATTTAAGCTCTTTCTGGGCCTTTCCCTCAACATGGGCATAACTAAAAAGAGTGAGTTGCGGTCATATTGGTCCACTGACCCAATTCACAATATACACTTGTTATCTGCCTCCATGACCAGGGCACGATACGAGCAGATCTTGCAGTTCATGCACTTCAATGACAATGAATGTCATCCTCGTGGAGACCCTGGATACGATCGGCTCTACAAAATTCGGCCCCTCGTAAACCACTTCAACCAACGTTTTGCAGACTTGTTTACTCCCCATCAAGTTGTCTGCGTTGATGAGTCCCTGATTAAGTTTTCTGGCCGCTTGTCATTCAAACAGTACCTTCCCAGCAAGCATGCCAGATACGGGGTCAAGATGTATAAGCTCTGTGACAGGGCCACAGGCTATACATGTAGTTTTATGGTTTACGAGGGAAAAGATAGCCACGTAGAGCCGACAAACTGCCCTGACTACATAGGAAGCGCTGGCAAGATTGTGTGGGACTTGGTGTAACCCTTATTCAGAAAGGGGTACCACTTATATGTGGACAATAATTACACGAGCGTGCCACTTTTTAGTCACTTGTTTGATCAGCAGATTGGAGCATTTGGCACCGTGCAACCTAATCGCCGGGGCTTTCCCCAGCGGCTTGTAGATTCCCGTCTTAGGCTGGGGGAGAGAGCCTGCTTGCAGTGTAATAATTTGCTATGAAGTGGAGGGATAATAAGAATGTTTTCGTTCTTGGCTCCCTTCATGCAGACACGATGGTCCTAATTACTACGGCGACTGGTGTTGTGGAGAACCCCCTCTGTGTCCACGAATATAACCAAAATATGGGAAGGGTGGACCTCAAAGACCAGTTGTTGGCGCCGTACCTAATTGCTCGTAAGACCAGACACTGGTACAAGAAAGTGTCTGTTTATTTATTTCAATTGGCTTTGATGAACGCTTATTTGCTATACAGAGCTTCAGGACGGACTGGATCCTTCCTTAAATTCCAGGAAGAGATCGTCAGAGCCCTTTTGTTTCCAGACGGTGCTCCACCTCACCTTCCCCAACCAAATGCAGTAAGCCGGCTGCATGAGAGGCATTTTCTTTATGTCCTCCCGAGTACCCCTACCCAACAAGCCCCCCCAAAAAAGATGTCGTGTCTGCAGCAAGCGCGGATATAGGTGTGACACCCGCTATTATTGTCCCTCCTGTCCTGACAATCCTGGTCTTTGCATTGGTGAATGTTTTGAACGCTACCATACACTAGTTGAGTATTAGCATAGGGTACAGCACTGCACAGACTAGGCACACTTTCACAGGGTCTCCCAAGATGCCATTGCATTTTGAGGGACCCAAACCTGGAACCGATTACAGTTACAAAAGTTACAGTTACAAAAAAAGTGTAAAAAAAAAAAAAAGTAAAAAAAAAAAACACAAAAATATATATAAAATAAAAAAAACAAAAATAGTTGTCGTTTTATTGTTCTCTCTATTCTCTCTCTATTGTTCTGCTCTTTTTTACTGTATTCTATTCTGCAATGTTTTATTGTTATTATGTATTATCATGTTTGCTTTATGGGTATGCAATTTTTTTATTTTTACTTTATTGTTTACTGTGTTTTATTGTTAACCATTTTTTTGTTTTTAGGTACTCCATTCAGCTGCAGAGCGGATTTATTTATCTTGACAGCAACAGCGCTTGCTCCCACGATACATAAAGCCGTGACTCCAGCGCTGTCGGAGGTGCTGAAGCATGGGGGCAGCAGGGGTGGAGGAGCGATTTTCTCCTACCTTTTGCGGGTGGATGCCCCCATGCTTCGGCATATATATATTTTAGGCACAGGTTGCGTTAAAAAATGTTTTATTTTTTACTATTTTTTTTTTGTATTTGCTTTGCAGGTATGACAGAGAAAATTGAGTACTGTCCGTGATACTATTTTAATTTGCACTAACATACAATTTTTCAGGACAAGCTTTCGGGGTATGTCCCCTTCTTCTTCAAGGTCCAAGCAGTACTGATTCCTGAATCAGTACTGCTTGGACCTTGAAGAAGGGGACATACCCCGAAAGCTTGTCCTGAAAAATTGTATGTTAGTGCAAATTAAAAAAGTATCAAAAAAAGTATCACGGGGCGCATCCCGGCCAGTTATGCCAAGATGGCGGCGGTCCCACGAGGCACGCTCAGCACAGACAGCACAGAGATCTCCATAGCCGACCAGGACAATCAGCCTCCTCTGTCCCCAGGTATGGACTTTCCACCCCTGCCTCTGGCCACATCTCCTTCATCCACTGAGTCCCTTTTAGGCAGGATGTGCCCGGGCCTCCCATCCACTCCTATGATGGATCCCCATACAGGACTTCTATTGTCCATTTCAGAGACAGCTGCAGCCATTCCTGCTCCTACAGACTTTCCCTTAATGATGGAGGCTTTCTCCCAGCTACTCTCCAAAAGTTTAGCCCTTAATGCAATCCAAATTACAGCTTCTATTCATGCAGATCTGCAACAAATAGGGCAAAGAATAGACACTATTGAAAAGAAAGCGGATCAGGCAGTGTCACGCATAAATCAGAACTCGGATTCAGGATATGCAGGAACAATTGGAAACAGCGTTTGCGAAAATCGATGACCTCGAGCATAGGTCGAGACGCTATAACTTTCACCATCATCCGCGGGCTCCCCGAATCTGAAAAAGAGGTACACAATTGTGTGAAAACCCTGCTGCGGAATCTCATTCCTGACATTACAGAGAACCGCCTGGAGCTAGATAGAGCTCACAGGGCTCTGTAACCCCCTCGCTCGGATGGACTCCCTAGAGACATTATCGTTAAACCCCATTTCTACTCTGTGAAAGAGGAAGTAATGCGGAGATCCAGGGGCGCGGACAACCTTAACTTGCTGGAAGATTCAGATCTTCGCGGACTTGTCACCGTACACAGTTCAAAAGCGACGCTCCCTCAAACCATTGCTACAACTTCTGATGGAAAAGGAAATGTCGTACCGATGGTCCTTCCCTCTACGTCTGAATTTCTCCTACAGAAACAAAAACTATGGCTTTTCTTCCTTCGCAGAGGGAGAACACCTTCTTCTACGTTTGGGCCTGATCCCCCTGGAACCATCGCCCTCTCAGAACAGCAGAAGCTCCACTTCGTCTACGAAACGACCCCCGCCTGCAAGCCCGTTACAACCTACCTGGCTGAAGCAAAGCTCGAAGTGTTCGAAAGAAAATCTCCCCCCATGACGTTTTACATCAGCCAAGGATCAGGGCTCTGATCTGGACTTCTCTTCTCACTTTTTTTTTTCTTTTTTTTGTCATTCTCGGAACTGCAGAGTCTCTCCTGGCTCTCCATTGACCCCATTTTGGAGTTCTCCCGCATTGAGGGTTTGACTGTCTTGGTATTTTTTAAAAGTGTATACCAATATCCATGTTTACCTAGGCCAGAGATATACAGCTCCTACAACTGGGTTGGGTTGGGTCAGAGAAAAGGAGTTTATTATGCCTAAATACCTCCGGGTCTCGTTGAAGGTTCTGGCCATGTTACATTTCTCATCTCTGGGAGCCTTACGGCTCGGTTTATAATCTCACCAGCACTTATATTATGTGGTCAATGTTTTGTTATCCTGATCAGTTATCAGTAAGGTATAGACTTATTGTCCCGGCTCACGGTTTACACTGGACCGCCCTGCAGGCCCAGAGCCCAGGCGATGCAGTGTAACCTACCACTTTTTCATTTAGGATGGCAGAATTTATAACTCTTTAGTATTTGCTCATCCCGTAATTACATGTTTATCGGTCTTCCTGGGCCCCAGGGATGGGGGAGAGGGAATCCCAGGGAGAGATTGGGAATTGGTAAGCAGTGCCCAGCTATTAGCAGTTTGCTTTGGTTTCTTTCTAATAGTGGGAATGCTCGGTTCTTTTATGTATAGTTAGACTATTTTACAGTCTCCAGTTGAGTTATTCTTTAGGTGGCGGGGCCGCGGTGTTACAAATGCACCTCAAGTGGAAACCTAGTGCACTACTAGTGCAACAGGTTTCTTGATCGGCAGTCCTACTGATTGGACTCCGAACCTCTCAGGAATAGGGCACGGTATGGCAATTTCATCTTGCCCTGGGGTATGGGGGGGATCTGGGGATCCCCGGGTTATTTTTTTACGGTTTATTTACATGCAGATATGTTTATGGTCTCAGACTAATGTAATCAATGTCTTCTTCTTCTTTTTTTCCCTCTCCTCCTTTTTTTCTCCTTCCCTCTTTATCTCCACATGAGTTGGTCCGGTGGCGGCTCCCGTCTCTGGCTTTCACTCCTGGGCCACGCGTTCTCGGCATTCTCCAGTCTCAGGGATCCTCAAGTCTCCCCATCTCCCTGGTCAGGTAAGGACACTCTAACAAATAGGTTCTCACCTAACACACGGTATGCATGAACAACCAACAATTTCCCCCACCCTGAAAATTATATTGCATAACATACAGGGTCTGAACTCCCCCATTAAAAGGAGAAAATTATTCCAACTCTATCAGTCTATGCATGCGGATATACTTCTCTTGCAAGAGACTCACTTTCCCGCTTCCTATAAGAATACTTTCCTTCACCAACGTTTTCCCCAATTCTTTTTATCCTCAGCGCCCAATAAAACAAAAGGGGTAGCAATCTGTTTCACGAAACATATTAACCTATCTCAACCAGAGACGGTAGTGGACCCCCACGACCGTTTTTTATTGGTCTCTGGGAATATAGATGGGGAACTATATACCTTTGTATCCTATTATACACCTAACAAAGGACAGAGAGCTTTTTTTGAATCACTACTCCATAAACTTGGGCCGCATCTAAAGGGCACAATTATTATGGGATGGGACTCTAATATAGCTTTTGACTTCTCCTTGGACAAAGCCGGATCGGGTGTGTCAAAACCTAAACGTCCTTCTGTCACGGAACGTCCCACACCCCGCTTGAGTGCTTCCGTCATATACCACTTCCTCCCAGTCTGTATACAGATATCAGATATTCCAACCGCTCTGAGCACAAAACAAGGCGACACTTGCTTAGATGCTAACATGGACTATATCTTTATTAGAACCAGAATACAGTCTTATATACAGGAGAATATGAGGTTCCCCCCTCCTGCTCATATTACTCTAACAATACAAATAAAACCTAATTAACCTAATTAACATGAGCTAGTTTACTAAATCATTTACCCAGACCAGATGACTCAGAGACATGACCTGTAGGACACAGACTTGTGGGCACCGAGCTTCACACAGTAACAGAGTTAATTATCATAAGTACAACCACAGGACATTTTCTCACAATAGCAGAAGCTCCAATAGGTGTCGGCCAGTCTCCTACATTGTATAGAGGACAATGTGATCAGCTCACTCAATTAACATGTTGAGTTCAGAATCAATCAAACCAAGAATAGTCTCTACATACATCCTGGGAGATATTGTGGACAAATATTACTGTCTCATTTTAAGTAGTCCAAGATATATTTTCTCACTCACCCTGTGCCAGTATGGCACAGGGTGACTTAGACATAAGAAGTGTATGGGGAGCTGAAACAAGGGCATCCCCTACTTAACAAGAGATTCTGAGTTCCACGGGCCCTTCCATCACACCTTCCAAACAAAGTCTTCGAATAGCGAAGCTACTTTGGGGGGCGGGCTTGATAGACATCTGGAGGGAACTGAACCCTCGGGCTAGAGACTTCACACACTTCTCGGCTCCCATGGATCTTACGCCAAGATAGACCACATCTTCACGCGCGCCAAAGTAATCCATTTACTAGTCAAATCCCGGATAGTTGATACTCCTCTATCGGACCATTCTATGGTCACTCTGTTAGCTCGGAGAACCTCGGGCCACAGCGATCGGCCACGTTGGTGCCTACAGGAATCAATTCTTAGTGACCCCAGTCTAGCTTCTATCGTAGAGGTTGCCATTAAGGAATACTTCAGTTTAAACACTACGCCGGATGTTTCCCCTTCAACGGTTTGGGCAGCACATAAGTCGGTGATAAGGGGTAAACTAATTCAATTGTCAGCCCAACTAAAAGCAGAACACAGAGCAGACACGTTAAAACTAACAGCAGAATTTCAATCATCCCTTTCAAAAGCTCACAAACTTCATCCTACTCCTGTCTCTCTAGCCAACCTAGACAAAGCTAGGGCTCTGCTCAATCTGTCCTTAACTACAGCAGCAGAAAAGCACCTCAGGTGGACTGGGGCACGGTTTTATTCTCAAAGACAGGATGGGGTCGAAACTGGCTGTTAAACTCAACCCTAAACCTCGCCAACTAGCCTTTCCTAAAATTAGGTTGCAAAAGGGAGACCTATCTCAGAACCCTACAAAAATTATTGAGGAGTTTCATCGATTCTATTCGGATCTGTACCAACCACATGGCACCTCATCTGGGGATTCAAAAAACAGTTTTCTTGATTCGTTAAAATTACCAGCAGTGTCTACTGAACATAAGGATCTGTTAGACAGCCCGTTCTCACCATCAGAGGTCCTAGACATGATCAAATCATTGAAGACTGGTTCCTCTCCTGGTCCAGACGGGTTCTCTACTGGTTATTATAAAAAATTTGGTGCTACATTAGCACCTCACCTCTCCAAGTTCTTTAACTTTCTCAGGAAAGGTGCCCCGTTGGGAACAGACTTAAACACTGCATATATCTCGGCGATTCCTAAACCGGGAAAAGACACGAGCGAAGCAGGGAACTATCGGCCTATATCGTTAATTGATAACCACATCAAAATTATGACCAAGATCCTAGCAAATAGGCTAGTGAGTTTTATACCCTCCTATATTAACAGAGATCAGGTGGGATTTATTCCAGGGCGGCAGGGTCCCGACCAGATTAGATGGTCCATTGATGTCATTTCCCTCCTTAAATCTCCGTGGGACGGGAACCCTCCACAAAAAGGTTTCTTACTGTCGATTTGACCTACATAAGGCTTTTGACTCCATAGACTGGGGTTACTTGTCTGAGATATTGAGAAGATGGGGCGTGGGTCCTCACTTTATGAATTTAATTCACGCCATGTATTCCACACCCACTACTCAGGTGGGTAGATACTCAGAGTCATTTACAATTGGTAGGGGGACGAGACAGGGGTGTCCCCTTTCCCCACTCCTTTTTGCCATATCCATTGAAACCCTGGCTATCGCTATTAGATCTAACCCAGATATTAAAGGGGTTACCTGCGGAGACAGGGTACACAAGTGTGCCCAGTACGCGGATGACCTGTTACTCTACATAACTTCTCCGCTAATTCCAATACCAGTTATACTTGGCGTCCTAAACTCTTTTAGTGGTATATCGGGATTAAAAGTCAATATGTCCAAATCCACGGCCCTAAATGTCTCTTTACCGCCCTAATTACTTTCACAACTCTCAAATAACTTCACGTTCTCCTGGGCCCAGAAGGCTATCCCCTATTTGGGGATATACTTGACTCCGGATATTAAGGACCTATTTAAAGCCAACTATCCCCCATTGATTGCAAAGTGTAAAGGAGATCTTCAATATTGGTCAAGATGTGGTCTGTCCTGGCTGGGAAGGGTGCATGCCGTGAAGATGACTCTCTTACCTCGCCTTCTATATTTATTTCGTTCACTGCCAATCCCCCTCACGAAGAGCTTCTTGGGGAAATTCCAATCTGAGATAATCTCACGAAGAGCTTCTTGGGGAAATTCCAATCTGAGATAATCCGCTTTGTTTGGAGTAACAAGGGGTATAGATGTCCATCTAAAATACTTATACGCCTGAAACCACAGGGTGGCCTGGGATTACCAGACCTCTGGGGATACTATCAGGCAGCACAGTTATCCCAAATATCAATAGCCTTTTCTAAGGGCCCAAAACCAGAATGGCTCTCTATGGAAAGGTGGGCAACACCCCTCAACACCATCGATTTCCTTTTATGGTGTGATCCCAAACAAAGGCCGGCTATAATGGCCCCTACCCTATCACACTCCTTCTCCTTAAGTACTAAACTATTCAAAAACTCCTCTCTCATATCCCCTTTAAAGCCATTATCACACATTTTTCATAACCCTAAGTTCCCCCTAGGATTAAATATTCAGGCCTTCCGGAGGTGGACAGATAAGGGTCTCTACCGTATAGGCCATTTTTTTCCCCAAACTGGTCCCCTTACTTTATCCCACTGTATTAACAAGCTTGAAATGCCCAAATCGGAACGTTTTAGATACACACAAATATCTCACTTCCTAAATACCATTTGGATCACTAGACCTGAACCTCCCTCATTTACCCCCTATGAGTACTGGGTCTCCAACTTCTCAGAACAGAAGGGGGGCATCTCCCTAATATACAACGCATTACAGACGAGACTAAACAAGCCGAGCTACGCGAGAGCCTGGGAGGAAGACTCAGGTGAATCATGGCAGTCAACAGTATGGTTCAGGTCCTGGACTCGTTCCTTTAAAGGTATCTGTAACATTTCCCTCATCGAGGCTAGTATAAAGGTTATGTCCAGATGGTACTATGTCCCCTCTAAATTAGCTTTGATCTATCCTGGGACTTCTCTTTTGTGCTTTAGGGGATGCGGACTTGTTGGGACTATGATACATATTTGGTGCCCACGCATTAGATCTTTCTGGCGGAAAATCTTTCAAATAATTAGCAAATTAGTAAAGTTACCAGTTGGACCCAGCTCCTACTTAGCCTTATTCAATCACACCATCCCAGATTCACCTAAACCTCTACAGGACCTCGTTTTCTTTGTACTGTTAGGAGCAAAAATCACTATAGCAAAGGCCTGGAAAAAAAACAACGGTGGCTCTTCAGCATTGTAAAAGGAAGGTGTCTTGGATAATGGCTCAGGAACAAATAGTAGCTAAGCTCAATGACAATATGGAAAAATTCTATGCAATATGGGAACCTTGGGCCACGTTCTGTAATATAGCTTTAATACCGGGGATGGGACCGACAGCTGGACCTGCTCATATTCTAAACTGACCAACTCTCCACTCTTCTTCTTCTCTGCTCCCATCTCTCCTTCGTTCTTTCTGTCTTCTCTCTGGTCTTTCTTAGTCTCTCAGGCTCGTTCTGGAAAACATCGGATGGGTTGGGACATCGGGGGGATTCCACCACCGTTAGTTAATCTTGATTTTCCCTTACTCAGGAGCCTGGAGGAGGTGTGCACCACCATAGTGCCCTTCCTCTAGGACCTCTCATTACCGGAGACAGCGAGGGCTGCTGGGAGGACCCTTATCACACATACAGTCAGATCCCATAGGGGTAGCGTGTGTGGGCCCCGGCAGATCCTGGCGGGCTCTCCTTAAAAACAATATACACTCATACCTGATATTTGTCTAGAGCGGTGGGGAATCCCATCCGACTATCCTGTCCCGAACACTAGGTCCAGATTTATGATTCCTAGGATTATTTTTCGGTAACGTTCTAATATTTTCCTTATTATTTATTTCGGTTTATTATTACCCTTATTCAGCTTTTAAAGGTCTTGCTAACTTACCGAATCTTAAGTTTTATCCTTATTGTTCTGATCAACTGAAAAGTTTTTGTCCGCAAAAGCATGTGGCTATTTCAGGATTTCATTGTATTCTGAATTACGCAACTGTATGTTTTTTTTTTTTTTTTCTCTTTTGTGAAATTTTTCAATAAAAATCTTTAAATATTAAAATAAAAAAAAAAAAAAGTATCACGGACAGTACTCAATTTTCTCTGTCACAATTGCACTAATACAGCTACAATCAAATCAAGTATGATGGAAGATCTTTGCAGGTATGGTAAGTCTTACTGTTAAACTGTAATGTTACTTTGTTTTATTGTTAACCATCATTTGCTTAGCAGGTACGCCATTCAGTTCCATGTATGCCCATCATTAGAAGTGGGTGGATGAAGGGAGGTATTCTATTGGTGGGCATACCCACCGATCAATCTCTTTTTTTCGCTCAGCCCACAGGCTGCATGAAAAAAAAGTTTACAATATATGCCAGCAACGTATAGGACCAGCAACGTACTGGTATGTTGCTGGACTTTGAGTGGTTATACCAGAATGATGCCTGCAGGTTTAGATATCATCTTGATATCATTCTTTTCAGCCAGTGGTCGGCTTTCATGTAAAAGCAATCCTAGTGGCTAATTAGCCTCTAGACTGCTTTTACGAGCAGTGGTAGGGAATGCCCCCACCGTCTTCCATGTTTTTCTCTGGCTCTCCTGTCCCAACAGGGAACCTGAGAATGCAGCCGGTGATTCAGCCAGCTGACCATAGAGCTGATCAGAGACCAGAATGGCTCCAAACATCTCTATGGCCTAAGAAACCGGAAGCTACGAGCATTTTATGACTTAGATTTCGCCATTGGGAAATTGGGAAAGCATTTTATCACACTGATCTTGGTGTGGTCAGATGCTTTGAGTGCAGAGGAGAGATCTAGGATCTAATAGACCCCAGTTTTTTTTCAAAAAAAGAGTACCTGTCACTACCTATTGCTATCATAGGGGATATTTACATTCCCTGACAGAACAATAAAAATGATTAAAAAAAAATGAAAGGAACAGTTTAAAAATAAGATAAAAAAGCAAAAAATAATAAAGAAAAAAAAAGCACCCCTGTCCCCCCCCTGCTCTCGCGCAAAGGCGAACGCAAGCGTCGGTCTGGCGTCAAATGTAAACAGCAATTGCACCATGCATTTGAGGTATCACCGCGAAGGTCAGATGGAGGGCAGTAATTTTAGCAGTAGACCTCCTCTGTAAATCTAAAGTGGTAACCTGTAAAGGCTTTTAAAAATGTATTTAGTTTGTCGCCACTGCACGTTTGTGCGCAATTTTAAAGCATGTCGTGTTTGGTATCCATGTACTCGGCCTAAGATCATCTTTTTTATTTCATCAAACATTTGGGCAATATAGTGTGTTTTTAGTGCATTAAAATTTAAAAAAGTGTGGTTTTTCCCAAAAAAATGCGTTTGAAAAATCGCTGCGCAAATACTGTGTGAAAAAAAAAATTAAACACCCACCATTTTAATCTGTAGGGCATTTGCTTTAAAAAATATATATATAATGTTTGGGGGTTCAAAGTAATTTTCTTGCCAAAAAAATAATTTTTTCATGTAAACAAAAAGTGTCAGAAAGGACTTTGTCTTCAAGTGGTTAGAACAGTGGGTTATGTGTGACATAAGCTTCTAAATGTTGTGCATAAAATGCCAGGACAGTTTAAACCCCCCCCTAAATGACCCCATTTTGGAAAGTAGACACCCCAAGCTATTTGCTGAGAGGCATGTTGAGTCTATGGAATATTTTATATTGTGACACAAGTTGCGGGAAAAAGACAAATTTTTTTTTTTTTGCACAATGTTGTCACTAAATGATATATTGCTCAAACATGCCATGGGAATATGTGAAATTACACCCCAAAATACATTCTGTTGCTTCTCCTGGGTATGGGGATACCACATGTGTGAGACTCTTTGGGAGTCTAGCCGCGTACGGGACCCCGAAAACCAAGCACCACCTTCAGGCTTTCTAATGCCCTGTACACACGGTTGGATTTTCCGACGGAAAATGTGTGACAGGACCTTGTTGTTGGAAATTCCGACCGTGTGTGGGCTCCATCACACATTTTCCATCGGAATTTCCGACACACAAAGTTTGAGAGCTTACTATAACATTTTCCGACAACAAAATCCGTTGTCGGAAATTCCGATCGTGTGTACACAAATCCGACACACAAAGTGCCACGCATGCTCAGAATAAATTAAGAGACGAAAGCTATTGGCACGGTGTACGTGTTTTACGTCACCGCGTTTAGAACGATCGGATTTTCCAACAACTTTGTGTGACCGTGTGTATGCAAGACAAGTTTGAGCCAACATTCATCGGAAAAAATCCATGGATTTTGTTGTCGGAATGTCTGATCAATGTCCGACCTTGTGTACAGGGCATAAGGGTGTACATTTTTTATTTCACTCTTCACTGCCTATCACAGTTTTGGAGGCCATGGAGTGCCCAGGTGGCACAAAACCCCCCAAATAACCCCATTTTGGAAAGTAGACACTCCAAGCTATTTGCTGAGAGGTATAGTAAGTATTTTGCAGACCTCACTTTTTGTCACAGTTTTGAAAATTGAAAAAAAAAAAACATTTTTCTTGTCTTTCTTCATTTTCAAAAACAAATGAGAGCTGCAAAATACTCACCATGCCTCTCAGCAAATAGGTTGAGGTGTCTACTTTCCAAAATGGGGATAAGCCCCACACATGTGGTGCAATTCCACATATGCCCATGGCCTGTCTGAGCAATATATCATTTAGTGACAACTTTGTGCAAAAAAAAAAAAAAAAAGTTTGTCATTTTCCTGCAACTTGTAGCAAAATATAAAATATTACATGGACTCAACATGCCTCTCAGCAAATAGCTTGGGGCATCTACTTTCCAAAATGGGGTCATTTGGGGGGGGGGGGGGGGGGGGGGTTGTGCCATCTTGGCATTTTATGGCCTTCAAAACTGTGATAGGTAGTGAGGAGTGAAATCAAAAATTTACGCCCTTAGAAATCCTGAAGGCGGTGCTTGGTTTTCGGGGCCCCGTACGCGGCTAGGCTCCCAAAAAGTCCCACAAATGTGATATCCCCATACTCAGGAGAAGCAGCTAAATGTATTTTGGGGCACAATTTCACATATAACCATGGCATGTGTGAGTAATATATCATATAGTGACAACTTTTTGTAAAAAATTTTTTTTTTATCATTATTCAATCACTTGGGACAAAAAAATGTATATTTAATGGGCTCAACATGCCTCTCAGCAATTTCCTTGGGGTGTCTACTTTCCAAAATGGGGTCATTGGGGGGGGGGGTTGTACTGCCCTGCCATTTTAGCACCTCAAGAAATGACATAGGCAGTCATAAACTAAAAGCTGTGTAAATTCCAGAAAATGTACCCTAGTTTGTAGACGCTATAACTTTTGCGCAAACCAACAAATATACGTTTATTGACATTTTTTTTAACAAAGACATGTGGCCGAATACATTTTGGCCTAAATGTATGACTAAAATTGAGTTTATTGGATTTTTTTTATAACAAAAAGTAGAAAATATCATTTTTTTCAAAATTTTCGGTCTTTTTCCGTTTATAGCGCAAAAAATAAAAACCGCAGAGGTGATCAAATACCATCAAAAGAAAGCTCTATTTGTGGGAAAAAAGGACGCAAATTTCGTTTGGGTACAACATTGCATGATCGCGCAATTAGCAGTTAAAGCGACGCAGTGCCAAATTGTAAAAAGTGCTCTGGTCAGGAAGGGGGTAAAGCCATCCGGGGCTGAAGTGGTTAATGGGATAATAATGAAGCTGCTTTGCTGGTGATACTGATGGAGTTATTGCAAACAAATTCATTTTCAAAGGCTTTTTTTTCTAGTGATATCAAGAATAATATTATTCTTTTTTTATTTTTATTTGGGCAAGTTACCACAACACCATTATCCCGTAGTTTTTAAGAACAAAGATACAACTATGTTGGTGTCCCTTGTTAATTTTACATTGCATTGTATTTTTTAAAATGTACAGTAACTGCTTACTCCCAAACTAAAGATGAGCTCAGGCGCGTTCGCAACCCGCACATGCAGAGCCCACTAGGAAGTTGGAATTGCACAGTGCTAATCACAGGCAGTGAGACATTTTCCCAAACCGCGGCTGCAGAGATTGAGAAATGTCTCACTGCCTGTGATTAGCGCTGTGCAGTGCCGACTTCCTGGCGGGCTCTGCACGTGTGGGTTGCGAACACACCCGAGCTCATCCTTATCCCAAACTGTCATTTGTAAAACACATAGCAAAGTATTATTCTCCACAATTTTTTTTATTGTGCATTAAAAAAGAAAACAAATAAAATTAGACATGCTATCTGCCAATAGAACTTAACCAAAAAGTGCATTCTATGCATCCAAAAATATAGAAAATATAACAAATCAAATCATTATTCAACCAAAAAAATAATGTCAAAGCAATAACTCCAAGGCCAATAATAAATAACACGTTATCTCCTCCGATTCCGCAACACCGCAACCGTTCAGAAAAGAACTGAAAAGCACAAAATGAAAAGCGCAAACTGAAAAGCGCTAAATGAAAAACGCCAAAAGAAAAGTGCAAATCAACACTCACCAAACTTCTACTAACACGAAATTAGCAGAAGGAGCCCAAAGGGTGGCGCTAAAGAGCTGAAAAACCACGTAGTACGTCTTGTACGTCGCTACGTTCGTAATTGTTGGCCAACATTTGTGTGACCGTGTGTATGCAAGACAAGTTTCAGCCAACGCCCTTCGGACAAAATTCCATGGTTTTGTTGGCGGAAGTCCGATCGTGTGTACGAAGCATTAGTGTGCATGGACACATTGGCGAAGATAGAGGGGAGTTTCTAGGCAGAAAAAATAAGAGCGCAAAAGCCTGTAGGAGCCGCTTCTTTGAGCTGCAGTGTGCATGAGCCCTTAGTGTTACCTACAGCCTCCTTGCTCTGAGTACATTCAGCTGAAGAGGGCTATCAATTCAGATGAATGCAGAGCAGATCCCCTATATCCAAACTATACGCACTACTATCCTGACTCCTGGAATTCACAGCTCTTGTTGAGCACTTTCTTACACAGTGGAGTCGCAGCTACAGGATCATGTGACTGAACCGGATTAAAAAAGGTAAGTAAACAGATCTTTTTTACACAGAGTATGCAGGATATGCAGGAGGAGGAGGGTGGGAATGTTAAGAATAGTTAGGCTGCTTTCACACTGAGGCGCTTTACAGGTGATATAGCGCTAAAAATAGCACCTGCATAGCACCTGTACAGAGCTTCTGTGCATTGACAGGATGCCAAAAAAAGCCTGCAAGTCGCATCTTTGAGGCGCTGTAGGAGCAGTGTAGCACTCATCTTGAGTCAAAGCAATAACTTCAAGACCAATAATAAATAACACATTATCTCCTCCGATTCCGCAACATGTCTGGTTGACGAACGGCCATTCAGAAACTAAATGAAAAGCGCGAATCAACACTCGCCAAACTTCTACTAACACAAAATTAGCAGAAGGAGCCCAAAGGGTGGTGCCTTAACATTGAACTGAATTGTACTGTTTGTATGCAAGACAAAATCCAGACGCGCCCTTCGGACAAAAGTCCAACGCTTTGTCTGCGGAAAATCCAATCGTGTGTTATGAGGAAGTATGGCCAAACTAAAACCACCCTGTGCCAAGGGCGACAACCATGCTGGGCAACTTAACTACATAACAAACCTGTTGGTTGAAAACAGACCTAAGTACAGGCTCAGGCCGTAATAAAAAAAATATTAGGTTGAGCTGAGAAAAACAAAAACTGTTGTGCTAATGCTATTTACGTTTTTACAGCCTGCATCCTATATGTCATTCTTTATTTTGCCTATAGTTCTACTTTATTGCAATGCACATGGAGGGCTTTTGTATTTACCTGTTTTGGATTTGCATTAGTTCCTTATAATTATAAAACACATTTGCAATGGCCACAAGAGGGGAATAAAAGCACTGTCTATATATGTTTTGTTCACAATACAGCCGGCATTTTTAAAAGGCATTGTCCCAATGTAATTTGCAAGATCCACTTAACTAATGTAAAGTAGAAATTGTGCCAATAACTCATTTTGTTTATGACTTCTTTCTCATCTCATGCCAAATTTCACCCATAGATCAATACACAGACAGGAAAATGGATGTAGTAGGTTGCAGGGAAAAACCTTTGGAGGCTGTTAGGAGTAGAGAGATCTTATATTGGTCCCCAAGAGGTTTCATTCAATAAACCACCTACAGCCAAATGCATCCTTTGCAAGATTAAAGCTGCTATGCACACCAAGAATTTGTTTATATTGTTAATTTATAAAGCACCAACACGCTCTGGAGTTTTATTGAGTACATAGATCATGTATACATTAGCACCTTAGTTTTCAATTGACTCTACCATAGTCATTCAGATGTGCAAAGTAGCTACTAGGACTGGAAGCCAACTGAATCCTCAGTCTCTTTTTGGGTCATCCAAAAGAACCTACAGAAGCATTGAGAAAATAATTCACAAAGATAGTTTCCCAGGTGTGAATCAAACCTAGGAATCTAGAGATACAAGGCCAAAAAACAAATACCCTAGAGGCCCATTCAGACCTCTCCAGTGCAGTGCGCTGCTGCTAAGGCCTTGAAACACATTATGTATATGGATGTGTGTTGCAGTGATAATCATGGTTAAATGTAAATGAGTAGAGCAGGGCGCCAAATTAGTATGAGATAAAAACACTTATGCTTCCAGGCTCACTTACATATAAACATCCTGTGTACAGCTCATGTGGCTGGTGCAAACGTGCAAGGACAGCTTCAGCAATCTGGATGGACTGGATGACAGCTGTAGGGCGCAGGCAGATGGAGTGTTGGCAGTGTCTCAAGCCCTCACTCACTCCACTGATAGGAGACAGAGACAAGCAGGAGGAGGTGGGCTACAAAGCATTTCTGAGGCCTCATCTCGTTTTTCAAGCTGACCCGCCCCCTCCTGCTTGTCCCGCTCTCTTGTCAATGGTGTGAGTGAATAGAGTGAATGGCTTCTATAAATGGAGTAGCTGGGAATGGGCAGGCATTGTTGGGCACTCTTGATTAGTACCTGAAACAGTTCCCACAATTCTATTAACCCCCACTGCACTGGAAGATTAAGGTGCAGGGGTCAGGGGTCATTGGAGAAGAAAGATTTCACCTAAACAAGGTGTCAGGAGAATAATTCCTCCAGGCACCTTGGCCGTGTTCCTGCGCGCATGTGTGGTGGAACGGCGCTACAGCGCATGTGTGGCCCGGCGCACGAGCATGCGCCCTGGCGCACGCCCAGCGTGACCCTTTAGTTGGCCTATATAAATGGCTCTGGTACTCAGACAAATTGCTGGTTCGTCTTCAGCTTTCTGTTGTTCCTTGATCCTGTTTGTTATACCTGATTGCCTGCTGTGACCCGGATTGATCTTGACTCTGCTGTTCTTCTCCTCGACCTGACCCTCGGCTTGTTTAATGGATTCCGCTTTTCTCCTGTGTTTGACCCTCTGCCTGTGACCCGGATCTGCCTACTGTCTCCTTGCCCTTGAACCTCAGCCTGTGACCTAGACTTGCCTTGTGTCTCCTTGACACCATACCTCAGCCTGTGTTGGAATAGCCAGTTCTTCTGTGTTTGACCCTCAGCCTGGTTCTGGACTTTATGTTTACCTTACTCCAGTGTGCCATCTCATCTGCCCATCTCTGCACGGCTGCTCATCCCTGCCAAGACTACTACTCCAGTCTTCACCTGCCTGCTGGGTAGCCTGTGCCTCTTTGTGCCATCCACTCCCTGTCTCACCTACAGGCGGCGGACTGCGCTTAGTCGCAAGAGTGAACCGCTCTCGGCATCTCGGCCTCGGTAAGTACGTTTCTGACAGCAGCACAAGGGACTCATCATATTATTGATAAGTAATGTCCTTTGTGCCTATGTTTCATTTAATTTTTAACTAAACCTAGGCTTTAATGTCACCCCAACTGATTAACCCAAAGTACCTCAGATTCACATGCTGTGCAGTGCACACAATTTTTCTGATATTTTTAGTCTGTTCTGGTGTGTTGGTGACTCATTCATGGGAATGGACTGTCTTAAAGCAATGTATGTTACCACAAAAAAATGCATGCATGCATTACATCAGAATAGACAGGAATGGGCCCTTAAAAGAGAAGTATGGGAATTTTTTTTCCTCCATATTCATACTTATGTAGGTGGATGCAGCATCGGTCTTGTTGTGTTACACTATGTGAAATATTATCGCTCTGTGCCTTTAAGCTCTGTTCCCTCTGTCTATCTGAACACTCTCCCCCACCGTAGTTCTGTATATTCCCCTCCTCTTCCTGTCTCTTATTCATTGTGATAAGTATACCATCATGCTGTAACATCTTTCCATGTGGCTTACAACACCAACGTTTTTCTACCTATGAATATCCATCATTAAATGGAACATTTGAAAGGATACATCGTCTGTCTCTCCATACAGTGAGTTTATTCGTTGAGTTAAGCTGTCTGAATTGATGCAAGGGATAAATAGAACACCAGGTCGTGTAAGCTCTATATGAAGCTGTAGATAAAGTTTATGGCCTTGTAGTTGAGTCAGAAAAGTAGAAAAACAGAGTTTCACAGCCTAATTACAAAATTTCTGCATGACAGTACTGCTACAGACAAGATTTACTGCCCTCATTGCAAGAAAGAATAAGAGAGCAGCAGTGTGAGCCTGATAACCTGAGTCCAGGCTGCATGGTGTCTTATTACAGCAGCACACACATCCTGCCTGCTTATTATCTGCCATGAGTTACCACGACTCTAAATGTGAACACACAGCAACCCCAGCACAAGATCCTGAGCCAACTGAGTTACCCAAATGCTCAGTTAAACCAACTTGGAAAGTAATGGAGTTTTGAAGCTTTAAGAACTGAATTGTCAAATAGCTTGAAATTATTTTGGAAGAAGATTGTTTCTATATCTAATACAGTGTCTGTTGAACTTGAACTACTGACACTAGAGGGCACCATTAAACAATGTTCTGCCTCATATGAGCTCTATCAGTTTACCAGTGACAAGTTCATTAATGTCTTCCAAATAATGAACACAGAAGGTTCACTCAAGGAACTAAAGAGCTTCAAGGTTCTTAATTTAGAAAGAGACAGTTTTATCCAGCAAACCAAATTAAAGGCAGAAGCAAAGATAGAGCTACTACAGGACACTGCATCTCACAGATCTGTTTCCACTAGACGTTCTAAAAAGTCTTCTAGATCCCATAGTTCAAGATACTCAACACTCTGAGCGACTTATTAGTGCCTGCGCTGAAGCGGAAGCCAGCAAGGTTCAGGTCGCATATACAGAAAAGAGAGCAGAGTTGGAAGCTCAGACAGCACGTAAAAGAGCAACAATAGAAATCTTAAACAGTGTAAACATGATGCAGCTATGGCAAAGCTAAGGGTCCTAGAGCAAGCTATCAGTGCAGACAGCAGAGACAGCAGAGTTTGTGAGGTACATACTTTGCAGGGAGCTCACAAAGACTGGTCTTACAAGTTTTGATGACCAACCTGAGAACTACAGAAGTTGGAAATGTGCTTTCACAACTGCAATCAATGATCTTGGCATTACAGCTGCTGAAGAATTGGATCTACTGATCAGATGGCTTGGTCCTCTATCTGCCGTACGTGTTAAGCCATTAAGATCAGTTTTCATGGACAATCCTACAGCAGGCCTCACAGCTGCATGGGATTGACCAGAGCAAAGTTATGGCAGTCCAGAAGATATAGAAAATGCCTTGTTCGTGCATCTGGAAACTTTCCCAAAGATATCTGGTAAGGACAACAAGGAGTTTCAGAGACTGAGTGACCTTCTCCTTGAGCTTCAGCTACCCAAGGCAGACCCAAAACTACCTGGACTCAGTTCCCTTGACACTGCAAGAGGGGTAAACCCAATCGTTTCCAAGCTCCCATATGATTTACAAGAGAAATGGTCTGTACTAGGGTCATCATACAAAAAAGAGAACAAGGTTTCCTGCCCTCCATTCTCTTTCTTTTGCAAATTCATCAGGAAAATTGCAGAGACCAAGAATGATCCAAGTTTTTCCTATGGTAAGTACAGTCTCTTCTCACCTTTTCCTAAGATTACCAGTCTTCAGGGCAACTATAGAAGCCGTAGAGGCCCAGTACCCGTGAAAAAGACTGACATCCTTCTCACTCCTACCACAGTGGTGGCCATAAACAAACAGAGTAGGAAGATTGAAAACCCTAACAGAGTGTCCCATTCCCAAGAAGCCACACCCCCTCAAAAAATGGAAAAAGGAAAAAGCCTCTTGGAGAGCGTAAGGAGTTTTTAAAGACATTTAGGGTATGTTTAAGGTGCTGTGCTTCTACAGAACATTTTGCAAAGGACTCTAATGTGTCCATCAAGTGCATAGAGTGTGGCTCTGAAGAACATGTGCAAGCCCTCCATCCGCTTGAGCCCAGCTCCGCACAACCTGCTAACTCTCCTCCCAGGTTAACGCATGGTGGGGAGAATACAGGCCAAGTGCCTAATTTACCATAATTTCGACTGCTGTGATAAGTCCTGTGCTAAAATATGCTTGGTGAACACAGGTATCAACCAGAAAAGACTCTAAAGGCGTATGCTATCTTAGATGATCAGAGCAATAGATCACTTGCAAAATCAGAACTGTTTAATCTTTTTGAAATAAAAGGCGAAGCTCATCCTTATACCTTGGGTACCTGTAGTGGAACTACAGAGGTTTCTGGAAGAAGGACTCATGGACTCATGGTGTCTTCTCTCAAAGGTAACTTGCAATAACCCCTACCTACAGTTGTTGAGTGCAATCAGATACCTGCTAACAGGGAAAAAAATCCCTACTCCAGCTGCTGCCTTCCACCACCCTCACCTGAAGGTAATAGCAAATGAAATACCGCCGCTTGACAAAGATGCTCAGATCCTTCTTCTGAGACATTCTAAGAGTTCACAAAGTAAACAGACAAGTCAGTGGACCCCCAGATGCCCCATTTGCCCAGTGCACAGATCTAAGTTGGGTCATCATAGGCAGTGTCTGTATAGGCAAAATGAAAAGACCTACCAACATTTCGTTATTCAAGATAAATGTTCTGCCAAATGGCCGAAACACTTACTTTGAGCCATGCCCAAATCACTACTGGGTGAAAGAGAAGATAGCCAGCCACGAATGGTAACATGGTAGCTCAGATTACACAAGCCCTTTCTCCTGCCACGATGACGACTTCGGCTCTGCAGTGTTTAATACAACCAGTGAAGATGACGTACTGGCTCCTTCAATGGAAGACAAAGAATTCATCAAGGTAATGGACAATAAATTCTTTCAAGACGACTCCAATATCTGGGTAGCACCCTTACCTTTTCATCTTCCAAGACAGAGATTGCCCAACAACTTGCAACAGGCCATCAGTAGATTCTCCTCCATAAAGCGAAACTTAAGCAGGAAACCAGAGATGCAAAAGCACTTTGTAGACTTTATGCAAAATATATTTGACAGAGATCATGCAGAGCCTCCACCCCCATTAAAGGAGGGAGAAGAATTCTGGTACCTTCCATCCTTTGTCGTGTATCACCCACGCAAACCAGACCAAATCAGAGTTGTCTTTGATTCCAGTGCTCAGCATGAAGGTGTTTCTCTTAACATGCTCGTTACGGGGCCCAACTTGAACAACAGTTTGATAGGAGTTTTGATTTGCTTCAGAAAAGAGCCTGTAGCAGTAATAACCGACATTCAACAGATGGTTCACTGCTGCATTGTCAGAGAAGACAAAAGAAACTACCTCAAGTTTCTATGGAACAAAGACAACAAGGAAGTTATAGACTATCGAATGAAGGTACTTGTCTTCGGTAACAGTCCTTCCCCTGCAGTGGCAACTTATGGGCTAAGGAGAACAGCTCAGACTGGAGAAGAAAAATATGGATCTGATGCTCGTCGATTTGTTGAAAGGAACTTCTACATTGACAAAACACTCGAGTCTTTTCCAACCGCTAAAGAAGCGATCGATCTTCTCACCAGAACAAAGGAGATGCCGTCTGTTGCTAACCTTGGACTGCACAAGTTTATATCCAACAGCCAGGAACTTGTGAATGCCTTTCACTCTGAGGACTATGCCACTAGTCTAAAAACCTTGATTTAGGTACAGATGTGCCTCCTGTAGAAAAAGTCTGGGTTTGTTATGGAACATCAAACAAAACACATTCACCTTCCAAGTGTCAACTTGTGACAAACCCTTCACTAAGAGAGGTGTCCTGTCGGTGGTGAATAGCATCTATGACCCACTGGGTTTCCTTGCTCCAGTTACCATTCAAGGTAAGATTCTGCTAAGACAGTTATCTACTGAGAACATAGACTGGGATACTCCTTGGCCTAGTGAGAATCAACACAATTGGGAAAGGTGGAGATATTCTTTGAAGTCACTAGAAAAACTTCAGGTCTCCTGTTGCTATGTTCCAGGTTCCATTTCAACTGCTAACTGGAGAGAAATTCATATTTTCTCTGATGCATTAGTTGAAGCTATTGCTACAGTAGCCTATTTGAAGACCTCTGAAATGAATGGAGAATTACACTGTAGTTTTGTCCTAGGCAAGGCAAAACTCACTCCCAAACCTGCACATACCATACAAAGACTTGAACTTTGTGCAGCCGTGCTAGCAGTAGAAATTGCCAAAGTCATACGAAGTGAAATGGACACTAGAATTGATTCTTTCACCTTCTATACAGACAGTAAGGTAGTACTTGGTTACATATACAACCAAACAAAACAATTTTATGTGTATGTCAGCAACAGGGTTGAACATATTAAGAGATTCTCTCTACCAAGCCAATGGCATCACATTCCCACCTAACTCAACCCAGCTGACTGTGGGACTAGAGCTGTGTCATCTGCTGTTCTTCAGGACAGCTTATGTCTGTCACCTCCAAGGTTTTTGTGTGAGAACTCCTACTCACCCCCTATTGACACCACCTATTGGCTAGTAAGTCATGAAGATAAGGAAATAAGAACTGTGAACATCTCACTCCACACTTCTATAAATACAAAACCGAAGCTGCGGTCACACCGTTTTGAGCATTTTTCCACCTGGTCATCTGCTGTAAGAGCTATTGCTCGCCTAATTCATTTTGGTAATTGCTTTGGGAAGAACTCTGTGGCAGAGTGTCATGGTTGACACAACTGTTCTGGACACTTTACAGCAGCAGATATTTCACACGCAGAAGAGGTAATTATCTGTTGTGTGCAACAAGAGGTGTATCAGGAGGAATTTGGGAGAATCAGCAATGGAACTGAATTGTCTAAAATCAGTTCTCTCTTCAATCTAAACCCTGTGGTTGAGGCCAATCAGTTGCTGAGAGTTGGTGGCCGTATAAGGAAATCTGACTTATGCAGCAAAGAACAGAATCCTATAATCATACCATACCATAAACATCGCGTTACTACTCTTCTGGTTTGTCACCACCATGAACTGGTACATCATCAAGGCCGTTAGTTTACAAAAGGTGCCCTCAGGTTAGCTGGCTTGTGGATTATTGGTATGAAAAGGTGTGTCTCCTCCTTACTCTTCAGGTGCGTCAAGTGCCACAAGTTAAGAGGAAAGCATCAACAGCAACAAATGGCAAGTCTTGCAGCTGATCGCTTAAGTACAGATCCACCCTTCACCTATGTTGGAGTAGATGTTTTCGGCCCATGGTCCGTCATCACTTGGAGAACTCGTGGTAGAGCTGCCAGTAGTAAAAGGCGGGCTGTATTGTTTACCTGCCTCAGCAACCGAGCAATACACATTGAAGTGATCGAGTCTATGGATTCTTCTTCCTTCATCTGTGCCCTATAAAGATTCTTCTCTGTCAGAGGACCAGTTAAGCAGCTGAGATTTGACTGTGGTACCAACTTTGTTGGAGCGTGTAAAGAGCTACAATTGGACAATTTCCTGGCCAACAATGGATGTACTTGGTTGTTTAATCCTCCACATTCTTCACACATGGGAGGATCCTGGGAACGAATGACTGGAGTAGCATGAAGAATTCTTGACTCCATGTTGCAGACTCACAAGTCTTTACCACTCACCCATGATACTTTGCCTACCTTTCTCGCTGAAGTGTCTGCCATAGTGAACGTTATGCAAGACCTTTAGTGCCGGTATCTTCAGATCCTGATGCTCCAGTGATCCTTACTCCAGCTTCGCTTCTTACTCAAAAGATTGGACTGCTGTATTATCTTCAAGTGAGATCGAACTCAAGGATATCTACAGGCGTCAATGGAAGCAGGTGCAGCATCTAGCCAATGTGTTTTGGCATTGCTGGAGGAAGGAGTATCTTCATCACCTTCAAGGTCGTAACAAATGGCAAACATCTAAGCCTAATCTTAAGGTTGGAGATCTCATCCTTCTAAAAGACAAGGAAGTTTGTCGGAATGAGTGGCCTATGGGTCTTATTACTAAAGTTATGCCCAGTGACGATAACAAGGTCAGGAAGGTAGAAGTCAAGGTAACCGAGGGAGGATCGATATGAACCTTTACTTGACCAAATACAGAGTTAGTACTCCTTTTGCCAGGCGAGTGACTAATTCAAGGACTAGCCATGCTGTTGGCACGGCGGGGAGTACATTGCTGCTATCTACCTCATAAGTCAGACTACATGTTCTTCAATCCTGTTGAACTTATGTTTATGCTTGCTTGTTGCATGTTTTTCATTTCAGGTTCCAGGACATTTATCAGTATTGCACTTAATGAATATATATATATATATATATATACTAGTTTATGGTTATGAGATCTAAAGTTTTCAGACGGGGAGTGTTGTGTTACACTATGTAATTCATTATCGCTCTGTGTCTTTAAGCTCTGTTCCCTCTGTCTCTCTGAACTCTCTCCCCCACCATAGTTCTGTATATTCCCCTGCTCTTCCTGTTTCTTATTCATTGTGCTCAGTATACCATCATGCTGTAACATCTTTCCATGTGGCTTACAACATCGTTTTTCTACCTATGAATAGCCATCATTAAACGGAACATTCAAAAGGATTCATCGTATGTCTCTCCATACAGTGAGTTTATTCATTGAATTAAGCTGACTGAATTGATGCAAGGGATAACTAGAACACCAGGTCGTGTAAGCCCTATATGAAGCTGGAGATAAAGTTTATGGCCTTGTAGTTAAGTCAGAACAGGTCCGATGCTGCATCTATCCCCCGCCGTCTCTGCACTGAGAACTACCAATGGCTCGGTTCTCTCGGCTCCCCAAACAGAGAGCTGCTGCCTGTCAATCAGCAGTTCTCCTGCTTTGATCCTCTACGCTCACTGGAGCGCTGAGCTGTGGAGGAGCGGCGATCTCAGCGGCTCGCTGAGAGGCTGGGATGGCCATCAGTCCAGGCACCTGGCGGATCCAGACTTCTGGAGTTGGGATGACACAGTGCCTGGACAGATCTGTGTGACGTCAGCAGAGAGCGGACTTCAGACCGCTCTCTGCTGAAAACGAATTGCACTCCTGTGACCCTTATAGGGCGTACACGCGGTCGGACTTTGTTCGGACATTCCGACAACAAAATCCTAGGATTTTTTCTGACGGATGTTGGCTCAAACTTGTCTTGCATACACACGGTCACACAAAGTTGTCGGAAAAGCCGATCGTTCTGAACGCGGTGACGTAAAACACGTACGTCGGGACTATAAACGGGGCAGTGGCCAATAGCTTTCATCTCTTTATTTATTCTGAGCATGCGTGGCACTTTGTCCGTCGGATTTGTGTACACACGATCGGAATTTCCGACAACAGATTTTGTTGTCGGAAAATTTTATCTCCTGCTCTCCAACTTTGTGTGTCGGAAAATCCGATGGAAAATGTCCGATGGAGCCCACACACGGTCGGAATTTCCGACAACACGCTCCGATCGGACATTTTCCGACCGTGTGTACGGGGCATTAGGAGAAGCCCAGTCTAACGAGCTCAGGCTGGACTTCTGCTTTAAGGACAACAGATCAGACAAGTCTGAACAGGCCTTTTAGTGAGGTTGTAATTTTTTATTGTTCCTTCACCCACTGTCCCGAGCTACACTATATTGTCAAAAGTATTGTGACGCCTGCCTTTACACACACATTATTATACAGGATACACACATGAACTTTAATGGTATCCCAGTCTTAGTCCATAGGGTTCATTATTGAGTTGGCCCAACCTTTGCAGCTATAGCAGCTTCAACTCTTCTGGGAAGGCTGTCCACAAGGTTTAAGAGTGTGTCAATGGGAATGTTTGACCATTTTTCCAGAAGCGCATTTGTGAGGTAAGGCACTGATGTTGGACGAGAAGTCCTGGCTCGTAGTCTCCACTTTAATTCATCCCAAAGGTGTTCTGTCGGGTTGAGGTCAGGACTCTGTGCAGGCCAGTGAAGTTCCCCCACCCCAAACTCGCAAATCCGTGTCTTTATGGACCTCGCTTTGTGCACTGGTGCGCAGCTATGTTGGAACAGGAAGGGGCCATCCCCAAACTGTTCCCACAAAATTGGGAGCATGAAATTGTCCAAAATGTCCAGGTATGCTGACACCTTAAAAGTTCCCTTCACTGGAACTAAGGGACCAAGCCCAAACCATAAAAAACAACCCCACACCATAATTCCCCTTCCACCAAATGATTTGAACCAGTGCACAAAGCAAGGTCCATAAAGACAAAGATGAGCGAGTTTGGGGTGGAGGAACCTAACTGGCCTGCACAGTCCTGACCCCAACCCAATATCACACCTTTGGAATGAATTAAAGTGAGCCAGGCCTTCTCGTCCAACATCAGTGCCTGACCTCACAAATGCGCTTCTGGAAGAATGGTCAAACATTCCCATAGACACACTCCTAAATCTTGTGGACAGCCTTCCCAGAAGAGTTGAAGCTGTCAACGCAATATTGAACCTTACGGACTAATGCCACGTACACACGATCGCACATTCCGACAACAAAATCCATGTTTTTTTTCCGAAGGATGTTGGCTCAAACTTGTTTTGCATACACACGGTCACACAAATCTTGTCGGAAATTGCGAACGTCAAGAACGTGGTAACGTACAACACGTACGACGAGCTGAGAAAAATGAAGTTCAATAGCCAGTCCGCCTCTTCTGCTGGATTCCGTGCATGCATGGAACTTTGTGCGTCAGAATTGTGTACACACGATCGGAATTTACGACAACGGATTTGGTTGTTGGAAAATTGGAGATCCAGATCTCAAATTTTGTTTGTTGGAAATTCCGATGGAAAATGTCCGATGGAGCCTACACACGGTCGGAATTTCCGACAACAAGCTCCCATCGAAACATTTCCCGTCAGAAATTCCAACCGTGTGAACGCGGCATAAGGCTGGGGTGCTATTAAAGTTCATGTGCATGTACTTTTGACAATATAGTGTACCTACCAGTTTGGCAGAATCCAGTGCATGCATGCATGCAGAGAATTGTGCAGTTTTGGAGCCTAGGCAATTGGAAATCTTGAATGATTCTCTGCAGACAAACCTGACCAGGTTTTCAAACTAATCCCTTATCACTAATTACTATTGCAAAGAGTTAGTCGAAGAGTTTACTAAACAGTGCATACGTGCACACACACACACTTGCTAATTGCAGCCAATCAGGACACATCTCAATTTTTTTAAATCAAACAATTCTCATTGCTGTTCTTTGGACGATGACTTGGATTTAGTGCTAATATTCTTGTCTCCAGTTTTAAAGTGTATGTAAATCTTAAAATAAAATGCATGAAATAAAGGCCCCGTCTGCACTTGTTCCCAGCTCTATATTGCTTTGCATCTTTTCTCTTTGTTTTTACTTACTGGATTGGCACTTCCTGTCCTAGGGTGACAACACTGCTATGAATGGCTTCCCAAGCAGCAACAGAGTTGTCCCCCAAGGAATAGAACCTCTCGCTGGCCAATTTGAGCTGCTGCCATCTTTGGATGACAGTAGCAGCTGCTTATGAACAGCCCTGCTTGAGACTGTGCACATATGACTAAGTGGCACATGTATAAAATAGAAGTGGGAAAGAGAACTGAAGCACTACAACTTTCTGAAATTAACACATGGAAAAAAAAGCTTAACATTTTACTATGTACAGTAGAAAATAAGGTCACATACTTTTTTTGCCCTTAGCGTGCATATATTTTATAAATAAGGATTCAGTTATACTTTCATTTATTATCCCATTAGCCTATCTATGGATTTGAATGGCATCTATGGCCAGCATTGCTATTTTTATTTCTCTCTGTTCTTCTTGAGTTCACCTCCTTTGTCCTCCCTGCTGTGTTGAATGGATTAAGGCACTAACCTGCCTTAGGGTGGATCAGAATATCTTGGACAACAAACTCACATTGTGCATGCAGGGTTGTAAGCCATACGGTCACGTGATAACCTACATTCACCAAGAAGTGACAAATATCTCACTATGAATCTCTCACCGCAGACTACTTCTACATAGCAAAACCTATTTTAAGGTAACAGTCAATAAATGCAAACCCCAATGGAATCTCTTTACTTTTTTCATGGAATGGGAAATTGAGTAAGAAGCATGAAAGCAAAAAGTTTTACTGTGCCTTATAATATATCCTTTCCTCTAAATAAAGCTGAGGAAATGTGATAACAATGTAATTATTATAGACCATATTTAAAATCTCCCTGACAATGCCTTCATCTGCTTTTCTCTCCAGGATGGCACAAGATGCTGGCTCAGAGATGACACAATCATGTAAATATTGGTGTTTGTGCAGGGCTTGGATGTGTTAACAAATTTGTCAGACCAGAGGCGTAGCTAGAACCTTCGGGGCCCCAGGACAAGAAATCATGAAAGGCCCCCCAACCGGGGCCCTTCCCACTGATCCCTGGGTCCTTTACTCCCATCCTGGGACACATTTTTTACGGTACCTTCCTGGCAGAACTCCAGAGCCGAGGTGCAAGTGCGACCTTGATAGTTCTGCCACTGTTGTCAGTAGTTTTTTTATTTCGTTTTATTTTTTTATAATTTGCTAACCATTTAAATAATTTATTTATATTTTTCATATTTTTTTCGGTGAAATATCTGATGTCTCACTTTTGAGACAGAGAAAGGGACTGATTCATCATTCCCTTTCTCTGCAGCCTCAGATGCACAGAATGAATGAACAGGAATAGCTCTGTACAGAGCTTCCTGTTCATTCATAAACTAAGGCCTAGTAAACACAGTTTACTATGCCCCAGCTAAGAATTAATTAAAAAAAACAAAAAAAAAAAAAAAACACAGGTACCGATCACTGACTCTGAGGAAATGATGACATCATCTTAGCCTGGATAAAGTCATTGGACTGAAGCATGAATGCTTATAATTGGCATTTTGTAATGTAATTATATTATTAATTTCCTTTCCAATTTCAGTCTGCAGTTTGTAATTTTATAAAATTCAAATGTTGCATTCCTGAAATATGGCAACATGGAGGCATTCTAATCTCCAGGCTGTGTAATAGGAGACAACTCCGTTCAGGCTGGGGCTACTATTAACCCATGCAGACTTTGGTAAAGGACTTGTTTATTGGTTCACATTATAGAATCCATTGCAGATAATGCTCTAATGCCCCGTACACATGAGCGGATTTTCCGTCGGAAAAAACTTGGATGGTTTTTCCGACGGAATTCTGCTCAAGCTTGCCTTGCATACACACGGTCACAAAAAGTTCTCGGAACTTTCGACCGTCAAGAACGCAGCGACGTACAACACTACGACGAGCCGAGAAAATGAAGTTCAATGCTTCCAAGCATGCGTGAAATAGTTTCTGAGCATGTGTAGGAATTTTGCACGTCGGTATTTGTACAGACGATCACATTTTCGGATAGGAACTTTTCCCGACCGAAAAATAGAGAACATGCTCTCAATCTTTTTGCTGGCTGGAATTCCGCCAGCAAAAGACCGATGGAGCATACACACGGTCGCATTTTCCGACAAAAAGCTCTCATCAGAGTTTTGCTGGCAGAATTTCCGATTGTGTGTACGCAGCTTTACGCATTTCAGCACACTGTGAGTAAGGCTTAACTGCTGAAATGCACATTATCTGCACTGCAGTCTATACTCCAAAGACATGCTGGTAGGTTAATTGGGTCCTGTCTAAATTGTCCCTAGTATGTATGAATGTGAGTTAGGGACCTTAGATTGTAAGCTCCTTGAGGGTAGGGACTGATGTGAATGTACAATGTATATGTAAAGCGCTGCATAAATTGACGGCACTATATAAGTTCCTGAAATAAATAAATACATAGCACAAATCAATAATGAAATGATGTATTGAAGATTTCCCATGTTGCTGGCTATTACTTTACCAAAGTCTGCATACAGAACGCTTGTAGAAATTCCATTTATTGAGCATGTGATTTGCTCATTTTTGTAGAAGTCTTTACTGAACTACAAGTTACATTTCAGGCTTCTGCCTGCAATAAAAATTGTAATTTTGGTGAGGTATACTTGAAAGTTCATCCACCTTTACAAGAATGAAGAGAGGGTAGTTTTTTCTTATTACAACACTAAGGCTGGCCATACATGGTCGAATTTCGAAAGAATTTTCTTTTGAAAATCAGAAATTTTGTGCGTTTTGTGATCCGATGGTGCCACCATTGATTTCGACCAACCAAGCCTTCAATTTCACCTCATGTTGCTACAGAAAATAATTTTCGTGGCTGGGAGTCCTCTTTTCTTTCCGGGAATTTTCTTTTCTTGCACATGTGCATTTTTTTTCGAGTTACATTTTTTGCACGATTCTCCCATCATTGATTAGAAAACCGTTTGTCTTTCAAAAAATGTCCAACATGCTCGATTACTCAAATTCGATGGCCGGATGAAAATCAGCTGTTGCTGCAGCCCACTAATGGTGAGAAATTCGAACGAAAATTCTTAGATAAGATTTTTGAAATAAAATTATTTTGAAATTTGACCCGTGCATGGCCTGCCTTAGATTGCATCAGGCAGTTATATTAGAGGCTCACCAGGCTATTCAAAAATGTGTTTAATAGTGGACACAATGAAACAACCAGGAAGCCCCCACTCCACGCTAAATAATGGGGGAAAAAAATCCAAAAATATAGCATGAGCTGCCATAGCAACAATCCCTTAAATATATGGCTATGACATAAGGGATAACCTTTGATATATATATATATATATATATATATATATATATATATATATATATATATATATATATATATATATATATCAAACAACCAGAAATGTTTGCAGAAAAAAGAAATTTATGAAAAAATGTTTGTTAAAATCTATGCAAAAATATATACAAAACCACTATATATTCCTTTGAAACAAGTAAAATTAGCTTTTACTACTAGGATTTCATAATGTGACGCAAGGACTTTTTAGCAAGAACCCCCCACCTTTTTACACAAATAGATAAACGTGCAGGCTCACTGACTCACGATGACATGTATTTCATTAATATTTTTTTTCTGTACACTATACATCTGTCACATTGCATGTGTTCCACATACACTCATATCCTGTTTGACATTGGCAGCAATGTTATTTTAGGCATCTTTCATTTAAAAGTTAATTAAATTACTAATGAGGATTTAAACTCAACATTTAGAAAGCACTGCGCCAATTGAAGGAGTTTCTCTTTTGCAATAGGTGCCTCTTTCATATGAAAAATATTTGATAATTAATTACAGACTTGGCTAAGCTGTGGCATATTTTTGCAGTTTCTAATTTCATATCAATTTTTGGTGACAAACTCTGGGCTCCCAGGGGCAATTAGTAAGAAATGAAGCCCCCTCAAACTTGTTCTTTAGCTTTAAATAAGGGAAGCGGCACATGAATACCAATAGCTGCAATTAATTAAGGATGGAAAAGGTGTGAAAGAGCTTCTAACAAATCGTAGATTGTGAGCACTGATATACAGGTGAAAGGTGGGTTTACCTTCTGTGTTGAGCTCATTGTTCATAGTGAGACCAATTAACCACAGAAGTGCTAATCTGTGTCCACCTCCCTTTCACAGTTTGCACATTACTGGCTCTGTTACCTTTTCTTCCCATCTTTTTTTCTGGTCTATACATGCATGGTCTTCTGAGGCAAGCACCTATTCAATCTGCTGGGTGTAAGCCCACACAAGAGCTAATTCAGGTTTACAGAATACTGTAATTTACTCACTTTCGTATGGTAACTTCCATCAAGTCAATACTGATATCATCATCCCTTCAGTCATATTACCGCAGATCTAAATTCTTTCCCTGCTGTTTTTACAATATATGTTACTATTTAGATACTATAACCTATTAATAACCATATCCATAAAGTGTATAAAATATAGTCATTTATGAAGTAGGACAATAGGCAAAACTTTTTTTTCTTTTTGGATAGAGGAAGGGAGTTATAACCCCTGTCAGATTTTATTTCGTCATCTGTGTCAAGTTGCGGAGAGTTCCCTTCACTTCCTGTCCCCTAACCAAACAGGAAGTGAGAGAAAATCCCTGCAAATTAAAGGAACTCCTTGGGGACCTCCAGGTCACCAAAACCAGCGTCCCCATTAGAAGATTCCCCCTCTATTACTTTTCTGGGGACAACCCAACATTTGGGATTTTATTTTACCTTTACTTTTAATGATAATGGTAAACAGGATAAATAGAAAGGGTGAATATCCTTAACGGGGGCACAGACAGCAATAAAATTTGACAGGGGGTCTAATCCCTCTCCACTGTGTAAAAAATTCAAAAATGTGCCTTTAGTTATACTTTAACCATGCGAAAAAAAATATGCTTGTTGTATTGTGTTAAAAAACAATGGACCATATACCGTACATCATTATATGGTATTGTCTGAGTAAGAATATTGAGTTAAACCGTAGTTAAAATGAAAAACTTAAATATCAGCACAAGGGACATAATTTACAGTTAGTATAATGTGTTCCTTGTATTGATTCTTCTTTCAGGAGAAATTTTCCTCCATCCTGCTTCTCCACCCACTGTCGCTGTCGGAATTTTCCAGAGGGCTGTCAACGGCACAGGATTTGTGAATTGAGGGGGCGGAGCTATCAATCATTCATCTTCACCCATTCAGAGATCCTGTATCTGCCATTGGAACTGTAATACAGCTTCTCTGAATGGCAGATCTGGCAGGAAAGTGTGGGAATAGTTAAACTTTCTTGATGGGAAATTTTTTGTCAATCAGCACCTGCAGCCAGCTGGCTGCAGCTGGTGAGCAGTGTATTCTGCCAGTGAGTCCCACTATCAGAATACAGTGTCCCGGCAGGGGGAATGCCACCATCCATGTTGTTTGTGATTGAATGGAAAAAAAAATAATTATCCGTCTATGGCCAGCTTTAACCCACCTTGAGGGGCACAGTGCTGAAATAGTCCTACTACACATTTCCAACCCTATTACCAGGGGCTCTGGTGAAGGCCAGCCACTTTTAGTGCATGCACTTCAGTGAGGCTCTTCCACCATCTGGTGACAACAGTTTTAGCTGTCAGCTAGCTCTTAAGAAATACCCATAGCTGGTCTCTTCCATAATTTAACTCAGAATTCAATAAAGAATCACAGAATTATTACCAAATCCCTTATACAAATCCATAAAGGGAACCACACAAGGCCAAGCAACAGTGTAATGGTAATGCTGGCCCAACAGCTGAACCTACTTACCTTCCTTTCTTTCCCCCCACCACTTCATTAGCTGACTGGTAGTTAGGAAGAGCTCAGACTAGGAGTTTACACACAGCCAGGGCATCTTTCCCTCTCTCTAAATGGCCAATCACCAAACATAAGCAATGTCACATGGGAGGCAAGTAAGTGTTCCCCATCTCTTTTTCTTTGCTCCTGGTGGCCAAATGATGTGGCGATAAAGGGAAGGTAAATATATGCTGCTGACATGGGTGTCATTAAAGTGAAGCTGTTACAGTGCCTTGAAAAAGTATTCATATCCCTTGAAATGTTCCACATTTTATCATGGTACAACCAAAAACATAAATGTATTTTATTGGGATTTTATGTGATAGACCAACACAAATTGTCGCATAATTGTGAAGTGAAAGGAAAATGATAAATGGTTTAAAAACATTCATAAACATCTGAAAAGTGTGGCGTGCATTTGTATTCAGCCCCCTTTACTCTGATACTCCTAACTTAAATCTATTGGAACCAATTGCCTTCAGTTACCTAACTAGTAAATAGAGTCCACCTGTGTGTAATTTAATCTTAGTACAAATACAGCTGTTCTGTGAAGCTCTCAGAGATTTGTTAAAGAACCTTAGTGAACAAAGAGCATCATGAAGGCCAAGGAACACACCAGACAGGTCAGGGATAAAGTTGTGGAGAAGTTTAAAGCAGGGTTAGGGTATAAAAAAATCACAAGCTTTGAATATCTGACAGAGCACTGTTCAATCCATCATTTAAAAATGGAAAGAGTATAGCACAACTGAAAACCTACCAAGACATGGCCATCCAAATAAATTGACAGGCCGAGCAAGGAGAGCATTAATCAGAGAAGCAGCCAAGAGGCCCATGGTAACACGGGAGGAGCTGTAGACATCCACAGCTCAGGTGGGAGAATCTATCAGTCCTGCACTCCACAAATCTGGCCTTTATGGAAGAGTGGCAAGAAGAAAGCCATTGTTGAAAGAAAGCCATAAGAAGTCCTAGCATGCGTGGAACTTTGTGCATCGGAATTGTGTACACACGATCGGAATTTACGACAACAGATTTTGTTGCCGGAAAATTTGAGAACCAGCTCACAAATTTTGTGTGATGGAAATGCCGATAGAAAATGTCCGATGGAGCCTACACACTGTTGGAATTTCTGACAACAAGCTCCCATAGAACATTTTCCGTCAGAAAATCCTATCGTGTGTACGGGGCATTAGAGTCTGCAAAACACTTGAGACTGGGGCGGAAGTTCACCTTACAGCAGGACAACAACCCTAAACATACAGCCAGAGCTACAATGGAATGTTTTAGATCAAAGCATATGCATGTGTTATAGGGCGTACACACGGTCAGACTTTGTTCGGACATTCCGACAACAAAATCCTAGGATTTTTTCCGACGGATGTTGGCTCAAACTTGTTTTGTATACACACGGTTGCACAAAGTTGTCGGAATTTCCAATCGCCAACCACGCGGTCACGTACACCACGTACGACGAGACTAGAAAAGGCCGGTTCAGAACCAAGCGCGGCACCCTTTGGGCTCCTTTTGCTAATCTCGTGTTAGTAAAAGTTTGGTGAGAGACGATTCGCGCTTTTTCAGACTCGTGGCTTTCAGATCGTTTTCTGCCGTTCAGTTTGTGCTTGTGGGTTTGTATCTGCTCTTCAGTGCGTACAGCAAGTTCCGCGTGACTTAGTCTTTGTATTCTTGTTCGTTCGTTACTGTTTTTCAGGTCGCTGTTCACAGGCCTTGCTGTTCTTCAGTGTGTTCTGTTACTTCGTTCTGAGCAGCCGACCGTTTTCTAGCAATGTTTCGTATGCGTACTCCTCGTAGAGTTCGTGCTGTGCGGGGGCTTGGTGTTGGGGTCCTGACCTTGACACAAGTCCAGTCCATGAACAGGGTGGGGAGGAGTTCATAGACCAAGAATTGGTTGCTTCAGCGTGACCAGTTCTCTCATATGCCTTTGCTCCGTGAGATCCGTGAAAATAATCCTGATGATTTCAGGAACTTTCTCAGGATGACGGACCTCGTGTTTCACTGTTTGTTGGCTTCGCTGACCCCCTATATCAGCAGGCAGGATACCTGCATGAGGCAAGCCATCACTCCGGAGCAGAGGTTGGTCGCTACCTTGCGGTATTTGGCCACAGGGAGAAGCCTGCAGTACTTGAAGTTCTCGACAGGCATCTCCCCCCAGGCTCTGGGGATCATTATCCCAGAGACCTGTTCTGCCATCATCCAGGTCCTGCAGAAGGAGTATATGAAGGTAAGATTTTTATCCTTTTATATCACATTTTATTGTATTGAATGTTTGCTAATATATTGTATTTCTTTCCTCATTCCCTAATTACCATGATTGTAATATGCTGTGAATGTCCCCTTTGTTCTCATGCATGCTGGATTTTTATGTAATTATTATTTTAGGTCCTTCATACATATTTGCCCTTCAATAACCTCCCCAGCATGGTGTCTCCTGCCCTATATTCACCTCATGTAGTCACTTAACAATGTATTTTATCAGCTCCATAGTAGTGCTTTACCCCAAACACCCCCTAAAATGTTTGGAAATGTTATTTTTGATTTAAATTCAGGCAGAGTGCCAGAGTTTTTTTTTTGTGGTGTCTCCAAATAATTTTTAGTAACCCTCCCTCCCCCAACTTCTAAGTCAGCTGATCCCAATTCTCTATCCTCAATCATCTATCTGCTGACTTTGCCAAACCCATACACACTATACCCATCTCTTTAGTGCTCAGATTTATGGATGAATTCCCCAAAGCATGTAGTGCAAGGGCCTGCCTGTATACTTTCAAATGGTACAGTTTAAATTTTTGGGATCCTATTATTATCTTGATAGGTAATAGCAGAATGTCCAAATGTCCTCAAATGTGTACAATGTGTATTTATATCTTTGTATTATGACACTTCTTACCTGTCCAGTGGGCTGCCAATAGTGTAACTAAGGAGGGTCTGTTCAAAGTAATACCCATTATTTAGGCATTCATCTCTCAATGAAGTGAAGAGGGTTACCTGTCCAAGATTTCCACACACCCCCTATAATGTTAGAAATGGCCCATGAGAGGGGGGGAGGGGAAATATGATAGGTGTACCTTATACTTTGGCCTTGTTAAATTCCCCTTACTAAATGCTATCTGGAGGTTGCCCCATAATGTTTGTGTCTAATCTGCTTGCCATGTTTCAGAGTAAAAATAGTAATGTTTATTGTTTTTTTCTCAACAGTTTCCTTCCACGCCACAGGAATGGCAGACTGTGGCCTCCCACTTTGCCGAGTGGTGGGACTTTCCTAACTGCGGAGGGGCAATTGATGGGAAACACGTCCACATCGTCCCACCACCCAACTCAGGGTCGTACTATTATAATTACAAGGGGTTTAATAGTATAGTGATGTTGGCGGTGGTGTCGGCTAATTACGACTTCTTGTATGTGGACGTGGGGAGGAATGGCCGGATGTCCGATGGTGGAGTCATCGCCCAGATGGAGTTCTACAGGCGTCTCCAGAATGGCAGCTTGGACTTGCCAGCTCCAGAGGACAATGTGGAAGGACTCCCATTTGTGTTCATTGCTGATGAAGCGTTTGCGCTGGGGGACCACCTAATGCGGCCATTCCCAATGAGGACCCTCACCCCGGAACAGAGGGTTTTTAATTACCAGCTGGCCAGAGCCCGAAGAGTGGTGGAGAACACATTTGGAATCCTGGCCAGCCGGTTCCGACTATTTCTGACACCCATCCATATGGCAGAGTATAAACTGAACCATATTATACTGGCGTGCTGTGTTCTCCATAACTTTTTAAGGAAACATTCGGCCAACTATGCTGGCTCAGTTGGGCCTGAGGCCGGAATCATACATCAAACCACACTGACGGCGCTTGAAAGTGGCCGTCCTGGCTTGCCCTCCCTGAGTGCCCGTGATGTCCGGTTACGCTACCTGGAGTTCTTTGCGGGTAGGGGGGCTATCAATATGCCAGACAATCTGTGAAGCCTTTTTATAATAAAAACAAAAAAGAAATTCTTTGTGGACATTTACTGCTTATGTTTGTTTTAGCTGACCCTGACAGAAAAGTGTTGAGTCCAGAAAATGTCATGATTGCGTAACCTTATTATACAAAGCACTGTTGGCTGTTATTTCCTAAATGCAAAAACACATTTCACTACAAGTGCACTTGCAACTGCACTGAAACTGCACTTGTAGTGCAAAGAGGATTTGCCCTTAGGAAATAACCCCCATTTTTGCTGAAAACAGCAATTACATCACCCCAAAAGTGTTGTAGTGTTGAGACAATAATCCACACATTCTTGAGTAACCAACTTTTTTATACCTGCACAATCACATGTGCATTTACCAAAGGTTTTTAAAACAAACCAACATGTTTGTTGTATAACAATTTTTGCAGTAGCATTATCAAAAATCGAAATGTCCATTTCAGATAAAACAGGCCTGTGTAAAACCAACAAGAAAGCCAAAAAACTTGAACTTACAAAGTTCACATTAGGTAAAACCTGAAGGCTATATCAGACATCAGTATTTAGGAACTGGGTTTGATATAGCGTTCAGATGGGGGGAAATCACCCCTGGAAAAGCCAAATTTGGAAGATGCACACCAATTTACGAATGTCAACATGTGCTATCTGCCATCAGGGGGGATCAAGGGACGTGTTTTGGGGGAGCAAGCCCTTCCTCAACGCTACTTTATAATTGAGGAAGGGGTTGCACCCCCAAAACGCGTCCATTGATCTCCCGTGATGGCAGATAGCACATGTTGACACACTGTGTGCATCCTCCAAATTTGGCTTTTCAAAACATTGCAAAAAGTTTTAAAAGATTGGACCACAATCCAAAAAGTTATTTTGTGCAGTTTTAAATTCGCCCCAAAACATCAATGATGTTATTATTTTTTTTAATCACATCATTGATTTTTTGCTGTATGTTTTGCAGTTCTACATTACACCCCATGATCTCCCCGATCAGGATCTGGGCACTTTCTGATGTGAAACGTTCTGGATCCCTCACATCACGATCACCTAAAAAGAGAGAAAGGAAACAAAAACAGGTATCAAAAATCTGCCACCATCCATCTATTTTACCTGAGCCTGTGGTCGCAGACACTCACCTGTTGTGGTGCCAATCTCCACCACATCTTCTTCTTCCTCCTGCTCTTCTTGGGTTGGTGTTAGTTCCCCTTCTTCCAGAGGTGGGGGGGTCTGTGGTCTCCTCGGATGAGGGGTGTCCTCTGAGTCTTTTCTCCCCTTTGTAAAACAAAAATGGTATAACTAGCACACAGATATTTGATGGCAGAACTATAAATAGGAAACATTGCTTGGAAGTGGGGTACAATTGTCTATTTTGGCAGAGTTCCAAGATGTATTTTTTTTATTTTTTATTGGCCTTTGTCAAGCTGCAATACTTTACCTGTTTGGTACAAGCTTCACAGATGTAGCCCCCCCTATAGTATACACTGGAGCACCTGTGTGGCCCCCTAATAAAAATGGTGTTCTTGTGTCCCACACTAGTGCTCCAGTGTCCAGATGTGAAAACAGCTGCTCAGTGTCCTCTCCTTACACAGAATCTAGTTTGCATTACATTCTAGTAACAAACCCATCTACACAAACAAATATTCGGCATCCAAAAAAAATGTGGGAAAATACATATGGCCTAAACAATGGTGTTTTAGAGGCCGAAAGAAAAATGTTTGATACGAACGAATAATGGGCTCATGAACATTAAAGTTGCCCTTTTAAACGTTACAATTAATAAAAGCATATGGAGCAGCACAAACGGAATAAAGACAGAAAGAATAGGAACACAGCACAACTACTTACTTTTTTGCAGCACTCTCCGGATCTTTCGGTACTGATCTGGCTCTCTCAATTTCAGGTCCAACCACCGCTTCCTGAGCTGATCTTTCGATCGTCGTACCCCGAAATTCTTGTGCAGACTTTTGATCACTTTCGCCATGATCTTGGCCGTTCTGATATTGGGGTTGGGGTAAGGCCCATACTTTCCGTCAAAGTCGGACTTCTTCATGATGTCGACCATCTCCAACATCTCCCCAAAGGACATATTTGTGGCCTTAAAACGTCTCCTTCTGGATCGGGACGTGTCCGGATGCGGGCTTTCCTCCTCCTCCTCCTCGTTCCTGCAATTATCACGCACCTGCTGTGACTCCGCCATGTGCTCTTCCCCCACTGCGCCAAACGAAAAGGGGCGGGGAATAGACTAGAAAGAACATCAGGGGCGGGCAGAGTTACACGCATACGCAGTGTGTATAAAGCGTAACACGCGTGCGTATTACGTACGATCTGTGAGCGGAAGGAGCATTGGATGCGCCGATCGTAAGAACGAAGGTAAGAGACAAACTTGTGCCTATACTGCTTCTACGTTGAGGCCTATATTGTAACAAGATTAGGAGAGTTTTGTCTGACATTAGGCTTTGTCTTGTGTTGTGTCTTGCAGTGAACATGGATATGCTACTGAAAGACAATGACTTCATGTCAGTATTCGTAGATATGTTAAGGGAGCTGCCCTGTCTGTGGGAGATTAACCACCCCCATTTCAAGAACCAAGCAAAGAAGAAGGCAGCACTGGTGCAATTGTGTGAAATTGTGAAGCAGGTGATCCCCACGGCAGACATCACCTATTTAAAGATCGGTTGGTTGGTGGCCTGAGGAGCACATATCTAAGGGAGCGCAAGAAAGTCCTGGATTCACAGAGATCCGGAGCAGCAGATGACATCTATGTCCCCAGGATGTTGTACTACGACAGGCTGCATTTTCTGGCAGGCTAGACTGAACCCAGGCCATCCCTCTCCAGTCTTCCTTCCACGCTTCCTTCCCTCCCGGCTGAGGCTTCTGACGCCCAACCTGGGCCTTCCAGACCGCATGTGGAGGAGCCCAGATTGAGCCAGGTATAGCATTCCTCTAAATATTTCTGCTTGTCCAATCAATGATGTTAACTAGATGTTAGTTGGGAGTACTAATTTAGGATTGTGATTGATGAAGCAAAAACTAAAACCATGTCCCTTTTTCATACACAGGGAAGTCTCAGCCACAAGGTGGCCGGGCCGAGCCGGCTGGCTGATCTGCAGGTCCCTCCACCCCCCCTGAAAAGAGAAAGTGGCAGTAGGAGGAGTGCCCTAGAGGAGGCTGCCAGAGGACTCTTTTGGAGGGCTACAGAGGTCCTGGGAGCACCACAGACCGTGGAGGAGGACATTGCTGCCGTCATTGCATATAAAATGCAGAGGATGGAGGAGGGCCAACAAGCCATGTGTGAGGCGCTCATATTGGAGGCTCTTAACAAAGGTATGAGGGGCCAAATGACAGCTCAGACACACCTTTGCGATGGTCCTCCTCCTCCTCCTGCAGGTCCTCCTCCTCCTTTTCCTCCAGGTCCTCCCAGTCCTCCTCCTCCTCCAGGTCCTACTCCTCCTCCTGCCACATCTCCAACAGCACAGCCACAGCCGGGAAGGAAGCGTGAAAGGAAGATCAGAAAGTGAGGACCCTGGATCCAGTCTGGTCGGCCAAAAAATGCAGCCTCTTGTGGTACCACAGCCTGGGGACACACATGTCATCTGCTGCTATCTGGATCTCTGCGAATTCTGGACCAGACTGCCCTCCCTTACATATAGACTCCTCAGGCCACCAATTTTGATGTTCAAGAATTGATGTCTGCCATGGGGGTCCAAGGCTTCGCTAATTTCTCTTGTTGATCCAGTGTTGCCTTCCTCTTTGTTTGGTTCTGAGCCCTTAATAAAGGATTTTTGTTTTGAATTATACTCTCCTATGTGTTTTACTTCAAAAATGACAGTTTTTTTGTGAGGATTCAGGTACATTTCAAATATACAATGTGAAATTAACAAGGGACACCAACACCAAACAATCTCCTTGAGATTAAATAATAAAAGATATCAATGGTGTAAGTTGACACACAAAACACACACAAAAATATTCTGGAGTAAAAATAAAAATAACATTGAACAAAGATCAGCCTTGGAAAAAATACAAACATTAAATTAAAAAAAAAAGGCTTCAAATCCCCAAAAAAATTAAATAAAAAAAAAAATTCTGTCAGATGTGACAACTAATAACAATATATTCAGGGAATCCCAATAAAAAAACAAAAATAAAACTTTGTGAGAAGTGTGTGTGAATATGAGCAGCAAAACTACTTAATTCTTGTCACATTATAAAGAAGAAGAGAGTGCGCTGTATTAAACCATTTTTAACATTGCAGCGTGACGAAAGTGCTGTATCCATTGCGAATGCTAAGTTTACCAGAACGAGCTGTTCCATCTTGGAATTTCTTCTGAGCATGCGTGGCACTTTGTGCGCCGGAACAGGCCACACACGGTCGGAATTGACGCGATCGGATTTTGTTGTCGGAAAATTTTATCTCCTGCTCTCCAACTTTGTGTGTCGGAAAATCCGATGGAAAACACGGTCGGAATTTCCGACAACACGCTCCGATCGGACATTTTCCATCGGAAAATCCGACCGTGTGTACGGGGCATTAGAATGGCCCAGTCAAAGTCCAGACCTAAATCCAATTGAGGATCTGTGGCAAGATTTGAAAATTTCTGTTCACAGAGGCTCTCTATTCAGTCTGACAGAGATTGAGCTATTTTGCAAAAGAGGATTGGGCAAAAATTTCACTCTAGATGTGCAAAGCTGGTAGAGACATCCCCAAAAAGACTTGCAGTTGTAATTGCAGTGAAAGATGGTTCTACAAAGTATTGAGGGGGGCTGAAGACAAATGCACGCCACACTTTTCAGATATTTATTTTTAAAAAACTATTTATCATTTTCCTTTCACTTCTCAATTATGTACCACTTTGTGTTGGTCTATCACATAAAATCCCAATAAAATACATGTATGTTTTTGGTTGTCACATGACAAAATGTAGAACATTTCAAGGGGTATGAATACTTTTTCAAGGCAATTTATTTTGCCTTGCATGAGCAAAGCAAAGACTAATTTTAAAGTACACATTGACAAAAGTCAGGACCTTAAACATAATAATAAACCACAATTATATAACCTATTGTGCCGATTGTCAGTTTACTGCTGTCCTTTTTACGTTGTTTTTGGTTCTCAGCCATCTTGGAGTGATGTCACACCTAGAGGCATGTTCCCTTCAATACACAGTGGAATCTGGCGGCTTCCCTTATCCTTGACTCTTCCCCAGCCTCCAAATCTCCCATCTGGAGCTGGCTGTCTGCTTAGCCAGGGGTCCTTCAAAGACAAAAGGACACAGGTATTAACAAGTTGATGCAGTAGTAGTTTTGCTTTCCCTTCTTGATACAGTCTCTTGAGTGGTTCCTATTTGTAAAGTTTTCCTATAATACTCTGGTTATATATTTTAGCATATAAGTGCAAACAGTTCTTTAAAAACAGTGAATTTCAGACCCCATATTATATGATGAATCACCGAGCACTCCTGGACTGGCTACAGTAGAACAGGCAGTGCTCTGGCTGGAATATGTTACCAGATCTTGCTCTGATGAAGCATGGCAAAAACGATTATGTTTATTCACGCTTCAGAGGCAATCTTCACATTAACGACAGTGAGCAACAAATCTTGTATGTGATGTCTGGATTAAATAGCATCTTTCTAATACAGTAATCATGATAGATGGCATAGGGGCTGGCAGCACATGGAGGGAAGAGGAACCATCCTGATTGGATCAGTGGAGCTAATGAATCCATCACTTACCCTAAGTCGGGCGCAAGGGGTGGATTTCCACTTTGTAACTTTGTACATTACCTGTGTCTGAGCATGCACTGAATTAATTAAAGTCGAAATCTAGTCAGAAAAAATAACAACTTGCATGTCTTCCTTTTTTTCCTTGAGGCAACCTGCCAAAAGGAATTTGCACTTGCATTGTTCAGTTTTAGATTTACACCATATTTTAGAAGAATTGGCGCATCATTGAGTTTCTTCAGCCCTGTAACCTGCAATGGATAGTGGGAGGGGCTGGCCAGCCCAGACCACCCCCCAGGGCTGAGTATTCAGGGGTTAACTCCCTGAACACTCAACCCTGGCACATGGACTGTGCAATCTCTGGAGGAGTTACAGCATACAGCTTCAGTCAACAGTGGTGAGTTTTTCTGAGCAGACCTCTGTGGTTATCAGATGAAAGGCTGTGGTGACTGACACCTCTAAAGTTTAAACTGGGGAGGAAGGGGCTGATTGACACTGGATGTCATCCAGCCTAAAGGTTAAATGGGAGCTACTGGGGATTAAAAGTAAGGCTGGAGTTCAGCTTTAACATAGGTTAAAAAAAAGACCTAAACCTATTAATGCTGCGTTAATAATTTGATCCAAAAAAATCCTCACTTAGGCAGCTATTGAATAATCAGCACAGTGATAAAAAAAAGAATCCTTGACCTCATTCTATGCATTAAGATGAAAAGCCTTCTTTGTGCAGCAGCAGCCCCAGCACCCCCTAATACTTACCTGAGCCCCATCTCTGTCCAGCGATCTCCATGAATGTGGAGCCGACTGAGATTCTCCTTCCTGATTGGCTGAGACACAGCAGCGGCACCATTGGCTCCTGCTGCTGTCAATCAAAGTCAGCTAGCCAGTCAGAGGAGAAAGGGGTCGGGGCTCCGTGTCTGGACACATGGAGCTGTGACTCGGCTCGGCAAGCTGCTTGCTGTGGGGGCACTGAACAGGAGGGAGGGGCCTAGGAGCAGTGAAGAGGCACCCGAGAAGAGGAGGACCTCTGCTCTGTGCAAAACCACTGCAAGAGAACAGTTAAGTATAACATGTTTGTTATTTTTATAGGAAAAAAATGAGACTTTACAATCACTTTAAGCTAAAGAAATTATACTGTAGACATAAAGACAATTTTAGTAAGAGAGGCATGCAATCTACATTTAAGGCTCAACTCCAGGCAAACAGCTAACTGTTGATCTAGCCAGCGATGCAGTGTCCTTGCCACTTTAAACTGAAGTGAAACAAAAAAAAAATCTTCTCTTCTGTAAACTACTGATTCCATCACCCCCATATAATGCCTCCATAGATACAGTGGAGGAGTGAGTATAACCACTCAGGGAAAGAAAGTGTGTTATTCATATCATGACTAGGTTAAAATAAAGGAATAAAGTCTGAAAAAAGAGCCTAATGCTGTGTACACACGGGCAGACTTTTCAGCATCAAACGTCCGATGGTCTTTCCGACGGACTTACGACGGACTTCCAAATGAACGGACTTGCCCACGCACGAACGGACTAAAGTCCGTTCTAAAGTCCGTCGAAAGTCCGTTCACTAGAAAAGGAAGTCAATCTCGCCGCTTTTATCGGCGAGATTGATACCTTGTGAGCCCCGTCGCGGGAGCCAGCGCCGAGCTGTCTCGCTGATCGGAAAAGAAAAAAAATGTTTTTCCTTCCCCAATGAGCGACAAGCATTGCTGACATTAAGGCTGGGTTCACACTGGTGCGGGGATCCATCTTGGATCCCCGCCAATACCAGACACTGTGTTTGGTATGAATCTTGAGGGGGAACTCCACACCAAATTTTTAATTAAAAAACCGGCATGGGTTCCCCTCCAAGAGCATACCAGGCCCTTAGGTCTGGTATGGATTTTAAGGGGAACCCCCTATGCCGAAAAAACGACATGGGGGTCCCCCCAAAATCCATACCAGACCCTTATCCGAGCACGCAGCCCGGCTGGTCAGGAAAGGTGGTAGGGATGAACGAGCGCCCTCCCCCTCCTGAACCATACCAGGCCGCATGCCCTCAACATGGGGGGGTGGGTGCTTTGGGGAAGGGGGGCACCCTGCGGCCAGCCCACCCCAAAGCACCCTGTCCCCATGTTGATTAGGACAAGGGCCCCTTTCCGACAACCCTGGCCATTGGTTGTCGGGGTCTGCGGGTGGGGGCTTATTGGAATCTGGGAGCCCCCTTTAATAAGGGGGATCCCGGCCCCCCGCCCTATGTGAATGACTATTTTTTGGTACATCGTACCCCCACCCATTCACCTGGGGGAAAAAAGACAGGTTTTTAAAGTAATTAATTAGGCAGCTCTGGGGGTCTCTCTCCTGCTTCTTCTCCCACTCTCCGGCCTCTTCTCCTGCTCTTCGGACTCTTCTCCTGGTCTCAAGTTCTTCTCCCAGGCTCCTCCGCTATCTTCTGCTCTTTTGCCGCACTTTTGCTAGCGGTGGCCCGGTCTTCTCCGTCGTCTTGTTCCCTCTTCTCTTCTTCCGATGTTGACACGACGCTCTCTCCCGCTGTAATGCTGTGTGAGCGGTGCACAGTGACTTATATAGACATGGGGCGTGGTCACGGGGTGATGTCACCTGGTGACCCTGCCCCTTATGATGTCACCGCCCTGGGCATGATGGGACTGTTACGTCATAAGGGGCAGGGTCACCGGGTGACATCACCCGGTCTCCAGGCCCCATGCATATATAAGTCGCTGCGCACCGCTCACACGGCATTACCTGTTGATTGGTCAGATCATTTCAATGAACACCCTCCTCATGGACAAGAAAAGAGGGGCAGCATTAGCAGCCTGAAACTTTTTTTTAACATCAAAACAAGGAACATCAGCCAAGATCTATGAGAGCCATTGATCTATCATGCTCATTGATTGAACATTGACAAACTCTTCAAACAGACTTTGTTGGGTATTTTGACTTTAAGGGCTGTTCCACACGGGGCGTATCAGTGATGATCCGCCCCGTGAACACCCGCTTGCTCAGCGGGGATCGCTCCGCTGATCCCCGCTGAGCAGGAAAATGACACTGTGCAGTGTCCTGTCAGAGCGCCGCTCTCCCCTATGGGGGATCGGGTGATGACGGACCGTAGAGCCCGTCGTCACCCGATCCGAAAACGGATGGAAAAGTAGGGTTTTCCTCCGTTACACTATTGGGATCGGAGCGGGTCGGATGTCAGCGGACATGTCACCGCTGACATCCGACGCTCCATAGGGATACATGTATGTCCGTTTTTCATCCGAAAACGGAAGGATGAAAAACGGACATACGGATCCCCCATGTGAAAGAGCCCTTAAACCCCTTTTGATTTTCTGTTGCATTTTTGCCTCTTTTTCATATGTAATACCCGTTTCCTGTAAACTATTTTGTTTACACCATTTTACCTGCTTAGTTACTTATTAAACAATCTTTTTCCATAGAAATATCTCTGATGCACTAGCACATTATTTAAATAATATCTGTCTCTTAGAAGGTGCTGCTATATGGTAAATCTCTGGATATACCTGTCTATGGTGACAGTGTGCATTACAGGCATTTATTATTAAGCCATAATTTTTATTGCTAGTATTGTGAAAGTCTGATATTGTAAAATATCTGGTGGCAGTAACTGATTTGGGGTATGAAGGGTTATTGCTTAGCTAAACATAAACCGAGCAATGATCACTCTCAGTCTGCTGACACATGATTTTGATCCTGCAAGCTGAAAAATCTTTATGCAGGGTGAGGCTGAGAGTGTCATTGTTGCATATCAGTGACCAGTGTGGTGTGAGTTTGACCAGCCATAGTCACAAGCTGGAGGTGGCCGGGGTCTGACGCTGCATCTGGCACAGGTTTAAATATTCTTTAAAGTGACTAAACACACACTGTTTCATTTACACTGTCCCCTCTATTTGTGTATGTGGATGATGGATCTGTAATTATTTATTATTTAAAAAACCTCTAATGCCTTGTACACACGATAGGATTTTCGGACAACAAAATCCATTTTTTTTTCTTTCAACGGATGTTGGCTCAAACTTGTCTTGCATACACACGGTCACACAAATCTTGTTGGAAATTCCGAACAGCAAGAATGCGGTGACGTACAACATGTATGACGAGCCAAGAAAAATGAAGTTCAATAGCCAGTGCGGCTCTTCTGCTTGATTTCGAGCATGCGTGGAACTTTGTGTGTCGGAATTGTGTACACACGATCGGAATTTACAACAACAGATTTTGTTGTCAGATCTCAAATTTTGTGTGTCAGAAATTCCGATGGAAAATGTCCGATGGAGCCTACACACGTTCGGAAATTCCGACAACAAGCTCCCATCGAACATTTTCGGTCAGATAATCCTATCGTATGTACGGGGCATTAGTACCTTTTTCATAATCGATATTCAGCTGTCACATGACCCAGCTCTTTTTCCGCCTGTCTGCAGGACAGCTTCTAGTCCTCCATTGCTGGTCACATGTTCAAAATAAATAAAAACAGCCTTTGGAATACAGAGTAAAAATAAATAATTAATAGCAATAAACTGTTTTAAATTGTCATAAAATATATATTTGAAAATAAATCTTTATTATTTTGTGGAAATAACATGGTGTGGATGGATTTCTGCCAGTCACAGACTGTCACGTCCCTCCAGCCTGTGTCTTAGAATAACATGGAAGTGAAGCCTCTGTCAATCTACATGTAACATCCCGCCCCCATTGTGTTTAGCTGGTTAGTGGGCATGGAGAAGGAGGGAGGGTGTGGGCTGTCATTTTACCACTGTGTATATGCCCACATATGTGACTGTATAGTCACATGGGCTGCTAATATGCGACAGAAAGAAAATGCTCAGCATAGAAACTCACTGAAAACTTTCTTCTATACAATCGCCGCTGTTCCCTATACTGGGAAACCTGGGATTTCCCCCAGGAACAGGGCCGGGCCCATTTCGTAGTCTCTTCGAAAAGGGATGCTTTCAAGCCTTTAATTTTCTGATTTTGGATACCTGGCCTACAGCCACCACATTGATGCAGTTAGAGAGCCGATACAGATTCAATTTTTGGCAGCCACTACAGCTAAGCCATTATTTTCGATCATTGGGACCCCCGGTGAACTTTCAACGACAGCGGACAGCATTTGAATTGTATTGTGAAGATGGGGATCCTCTTCATAATACTCTTTCTAAGGTGTAGACCTTGCTAATAACCCCCCCCCAGACAACTTTCTGTTGCCTCAGCAAATGGAAAAAAATATTTAAATAGAACATTTACATCTGCCCACCATCAGAATATTTATCTCTCCCTGAAATCATCCATTTGCACATGTATTCAGGAAGCCAACTATAAATTACTAAGGCGATAGTATCGCACTCCGACAGTGCTTCACAGGTTTTTTCCAGAGACTTCAGACCGCTGCTGGAGATGTTGTGAGGAACAGGGTACCTTATTTCACATCTTCTGGCTTTCCCCAAAGATCAAACGATATTGGTCGGAGGTACAGAAGATCTCTCAAAAATTTAGAGATTTTCTAATACCAGAGGATCCTGCTTTCTTCCTGCTCCACTGTTCACAAATGCTGCTTCAGAAATATAGTAAATCAGCACTTTGCCACTTGGTTAATGCCGCCAAAGCATGTAACACTTTGCGCTAGAGCAGGGATGTCCAAACTACGGCCCTCCAGCTGTTGCGGAACTACACTTCCCATGAGGCATTGTAAAACTCTGACATTCACAGACATGACTAGGCATGATGGGAGTTGTAGTTCCTTAACAACTGGAGGCCATAGTTTGGACACCACTGCACTAGAGGGACCCTAATCCTCCAATTTCTATGTGGCTTGATTAAGTTAGGAGTATCAATGTAATGGAAGACCTGGTACTTACTGCCAGGGGCGTACCTAGAGCATTTGGCACCCGGGGGGATCCTATATCTGGCACCCCCCCCAACTTTTAAGTGTAAAAACACCCCACTGTGCCCCCTGCATACCTCGGCATCCTCCAATATGTCTTTGTCACTACTTTGTACCCCCTCTCCACAACTGAACCACTTTACATTACACAGCCCCCCTGCACCTCTGGACCCCTTTACATCAAACATCACCCTGCACCTCTGGACCCCTTTACATTACACAGCACCCTGCACCTCTGGACCCCTTCACATTACACAACCCTCTGCACCTCTGGACCCCTTTACATTACACAGCACCCTGCACCTCTGGACTCCTTTACATTACACAGCACCCTGCACCTCTGGACCCCTTCACATTACACAGCACCCTGCATCTCTGGACTTCTTTACATTACACAGCACCATGCACCTCTGGACCCCTTTACATTGCAAAACCCTGTGCACCTCTGGACCCCTTTACATTACACAACCCCCTGCACCTCTGGACCCCTTTACATTACACAACCCCCTGTGCCTCTTTAAATTAGACAGCACCCTGCACCTCTGGACCCCTTTACATTACACAGCACCCTGCACCTCTGGACCCCTTTACATCACACAGCACCCTGCACCTCTGGACCCCTTTACATTACACAGCCTGCCCCCACCCCGCAGCTCTGGACCCCTGCACATTACACAACCCCCCAGCTTTGGACCCCCTGCATGTTACACAGCCACCCCCCACAGCTTTGGACCCCCTGTATTAGAGCTGCATGATTCTGGCCAAAATGAGAATCACGATTTTTTTGCTTAGAATAAAAAGATCACAATTCTCTCACGATTCTCGCGACATAAAATCTTTCACATTATACAAAAAAAATTGGGCTAACGTTACTGGTTAGTTTTAATTTTTTATTAATTAATTAAAGTAATTTTTTCCCCAAAAAGTGCATTTGAAAGACCACTGCGCAAATACAGTGTAACATAAAATATTGCAGCAACCACTATTTTATTCTCTGGGGTCTCTATTAAATATATAATGTTTGGGGGTTCTAAGTAATTTTCTAGGAAAAAAAAATGATTTTAACTTGAAATCAACAAATGTCAGAAAAAAGGTTTAGTGTTTAAGTGGTTAAACTTTGCTAACTTACACACAAAGTCTATTTCATTGACAAATTGTTACAATGTTTAGACTTAGTTCCACTGCTAAAGAATGTTGTGATTCTTGGCAGACTGCCCAGTTTTTATCTTCTTTTCTTTGGAAGGCTGTGGCTTCAGAAGAGCAGAGAGAATTCCTTGCATAGACAGAATCGTCAAACACTTATATCAAGATCGCAATGGGGAAAAAACGCGATAACAATTCTTGACGATTAATCGTGCAGCTCTACCCTGTATGTTACACAGCCACCACCCCCCACATCTCTGGATCCCTGCATGTTTCACAGCTCTGCCCCTTCCTACCTTATGCAGAGGGGGAGACACAGCAGCGCTAAACAGAGGGCGGGAACTGCTGGAGTTAATTTTTCATATTAACAAGCTGATTGGTTGCTAGGACCACCTAGCAACCAATCACCTGCTAGTTAACTTAAAAAGTTAACAGGACAGAGAGACAGTGTTTTCTGTCCTGCGTCTGCGTGTCACCCGGGTATTGGTACAGTCCGCACCCGGCCTGGGCACCCCCACACCCTGTCACAGCTTACCTCTCGCTGCGCTGTCACATCCATCGCCGCTGCACTGCGTGAGCCCGCCCTGCTGTCACCGCTTCACTTATGGGGGAGGACGGGGCCTGACACACCCCCCCCCGGCATGGGGCACCCAGCGTAGGTACGCCACTGCTTACTGCTTACTGCTCAGGACAGAAGGGAACAATATACCAAAACATGGTTACACTGGGACATGTTTGTACATTCAGATGAGGGGAATTTACTCCTGGAAAGTTGTGCTGGGGATTGAGGTCTACTAGTTTCTTGAGTTAATACACACGCACGGTCCATCTCCCCTGGAGGGGGGTTTTGTTTTTGTTTTTGCCCTTTTTTTCCCCTTGTTTTTAAGAGAAAAAGAGGAGGGAATTGAAGTGTCCATCTGAGCAAACTCAAGCACATCATTTTCTTCTTCCCCTTAAACGTGGAGGAGGGAAGATGGTGTGGGCCTTAGTGATATTCAGTATATTGGTAATTTGCTTTATAATAGCATGTTATTTTGAAATGTTTTTGTATTAGGTGAATATGGCACGTGTTTTGCGGTATACTCTACTTGATGGATATTTGGTTCTGTTATATAAATAAAGAATTTAAAAAAAAAAGAAGAAACTCACCGAAAACTGAGCATGTGCAGAGCTGCCAATACTGCTCTGCAAAATCTCCAGCTGCATGGGGACATGGACAGAAGGGGGAGATAGAGAACAGCAGGATCAACTAGGTTTTTTTTTTGAGAAAACAGAAGACGAATCTCATAGTGACTGAGTGAGTATGAACAGAATGTAATACACCATTTATTGATAGTTTTTTATGATCTGGGTTTAGTGACACTTTAAGTAATTTTATTAAATACATACGTGAAATAAATTTAGTTTCTTTATATCTGCCTTGAGTTCACTTTTTTATCTTTAATGAATAAGAATGTAATCAGCATTTTTTAAAAATGGCTGCTATGTTGAACCATGTCCAGCAGCATGTAGCCATAATGTCATAATTTCCACATTCCAGGGTATTCCAGGACAGATAGGGCTGGAAGCTGAAGAGTTAAACATAAGATAATGTCCTGTGGAAAGGTTAAGGAGAGAAAAGCAGCCTGCAGCTGCTTGTTTTATAATAGATAGCATCCTTGGAAACCCTGTAAATGTGTTCTACATCTTCCTCACTTATTCCTGCAGACATTAGATTTTTATTGTACTGGAACTTCAAAGGCAGTTCTAAGCCTTTGAGACCTTCTGCTGTGTCTGTGTTCATAAATGCTGAAAAAGTTCATGATAATTTCCTATTTTGGATGCTACATTCAATAAAGCAAATCTGCCTATTTAAAGCAAAGCAACAGGTTTGTTTTAAATGCTGTCCTCAAACCCCCCTATTTTCAACAGCATATAGGAGCAGTAAAACAGAACAAAAGGAAGGCGCACACACCTAGTGCCTTACCAAACACATTTAATAAGTATTAAAAGGTTAAAAGTGAATACTTACAAAAGTGGCGACCCACAATGAGCCATACAACTGCACAATGTTACAGGTTGTGGACACAGCAAGGGTATAGGCTAGCCTATACCCTTGCTGTGTCCACACCCTGTAACAATGCGTATGACATTGATTTGCTAATAGGCCTTCATAGGATTGGCATGAGACATGGCCCTTCAGGTCTGGTATGGATATTAAGAGGAATCCTGCGCCAATTAAAAAAAAAATGCCGTAGGGGTCCCCCTAAAATCCATACCAGACAAAAGGGTCTTGTATGGATTTTAAGGGGAACCCTGTGCCAAAATTTTTTTTTAAATTGCCCGGTGGTTGTGGGGGTCTGGGGGCAGGGGGCTTATCGGAATTTGGAAGCCCCCTTTAACAAGGGGACCCCCCAGATCCCGCCCCCCCATGTGAATTGGTAACGGGTACATTGTACCCCTGCCAATTAACAAAAAAATGTCAGACCCCCACAACCACCTGGCAAGGGTTGTGGGGATGAGGCCCTTGTCCCCATCAACAGGGGGACAAGGTGCTTTGGGGACCCCAAAGCATCCTGCCCATGTTGAGGGCATGTGGTCTGGTATGGTTCAGGATCAGTGCCCTAATTACATTCCTAGCTGTCCCCTGTGAGGAGATGTTGCTGATCGGCTCTCCTCTCCTTACACTCTGTCAGTGTGAGGCGAGGAGAGCCGATTACCGGAACTTCCTTGTTTACATGTGGACACAGCCAATCACATGGTTAAAGAGCCGCACATGTGGCTCTTTACAGAGATCGGGGTCGTGCCGTGTCCTAGCAACACGGCACAGCGCGGCCCGGATCGCCGCGCTGCGAGCCCCGCCACTTGATGGTGGGCGGGCGGCAAGCAGTTAACAGTGTTCGTCTGAATTTTTTGCCTGTTTGCAAGTTCTGGTGCGAACTGAACCAGGGGGTGTTCGGCTCATCCTTATACATAAGCCAGAGTTCTCTAGCTAGTCCGTGGGAAAGGAGGGACCAATAGGAAAAGCTATGGATTTCTCCTAGCCGACTATCAGACCAGACACCTCACCAAATTCCTCCACCACCTGCAATAACTTGTTGAAAAAGCCTTCCCTGCCATCGAGGTATACGAGAGCATCGTCCGCATACAGAGAAATCTTCTCCTCCAGCGGACCATAACAGATCCCCCCTATCTCCGTCGTCTGTGGCACCGCCAATGCAAAAGGCTCAATGACGAGAGCGAACATATGCGGAGAGAGGGAGCACCCCTGCCGGGTACCTCTCTTTGGCAAAAAAAGGTAAGGAGACATCTGTATTAGTACGAACTCTAGCCTTTGGATCCTCATATAGCAAGTGTACACATTTCACATACTGTGGGCCGAACCCCCTCTGTGACATAGTTTTCCATAGAAAGGACCACCGAATGGTGTCAAATGCCTTGCCGGATTGATCAGGAGTGATAAGTGACAGGATAACTTTCTGTAAGCGTAGTGCTAAGATTATGGCCAATATTTTTGCATGGTTATTGAGGAGGGAGATGGGTCGGTAGGACCCACATAATCGTTTATCTTTTCCAGGCTTAGGTATAACCACAATAAGCGCATCATTCATTGAGTCAGGAAGCTTACCCAAATCCAGGGATTCTTGGAAGGTGGCAAGAAGTTTAGGGGCCAATGTTTCGCTATATGTCTGGTACCACTCAGAGGGGAGACCGTCTAAGCCAGGAGTTTTGGAGGGTGGTAGAGAGCAAATAGCCGTCTCCACTTCCTCAATCGTTAGGGGCAGTGCCAGGAGGATTCTTTGAGAGTCACTAAGTACAAGGAAACCAATGGAGGAGAAAAATCCAGTAAACGCGGTCTCCAGAGGGATCACCTGGTCATCATAGCGTTCATGATAAAAGGATGCAAACTCCTGGTTGATAATCAGTGGATTGGACGCAACAAACCCGTCAGCCTGTTGTATGGTAGGGATTGAGCTGTCTTGAAAGTCAGTATGGGCAAGGAAGGCCAACAGTCTTCCATTTTCCCCCCATGCTCGGAAATGCGAGCGGAAAGATGCAGTTGCTGTTTTTTCGTTACATCGACCATATGAAGTTGCAATGCTTTATGAGCCTCCGCCAACACCCCACGAGATTCAGGGGATGGGTTTGCTACATGTCAGAATCTAGCAGCGTCGAGGGACTGTTCTAAGGCAGATTGAATGGCTCTCCTAGTAGATCGGTAGTGTTTTATACGTGATATGTAGGAGCCCCGTACTACTGCCTTAAAAGCATCCCACAGTGGTCCTGTCACTGCGTTGTCAGAGTTAGAGGTCCAATAATGAAACATGTCAGTCGGGATGGATTCGTGAATTTCAGGCATGGAGATCCAGAGGGGACTGAGCCTCCAGGTAAAATGTGGGTTTATGACCCAGGGTTAAGGTTACCTGTACTGTCGAATGGTCAGAGACCGTCTGGGATATGTAGGCTACAGCCCGAACTGATGGTAGGAGGTCCCTGGTGGTCAGTGCATAGTCCAACCTGGAGAGGGTACAATAAGATTTAGATTGACATGAGAAGGTTCTATCAGTAGGGTATTTTCAACGCCAGAGGTCTACATATCCATAGGTTTTGCACCACTTGAGGAACAACTTAAATTCAGACAGTGAAGGCTTTAATCTGTCTAGAGCAGGTTGTAGTACTGAGTACTTTTGACTTTCGAGTTCAGATCACGGACATTCCAAGAGCAAACTATTAAATCAGCCATAGTGTAGTAGAGGCATCATTGGGGCATGGAAAGGGAGGAGGGGTAGAACCGTCCAGACTCCGGTCAAGGCCACAGCACTGTAGGCCAGACATTTCCGGTGCACACTCATTTGTCCATCTATACTTCATACACACAACACAACAAGAAAACTTTATACATGTAAGTAGAGGTTAGCCGAAGGTAACAACAACCGTACACAACTCCTGAAAAACAGAGCGGGCTTAAACCCTAAACTTGTACCATGTGCGGGGCGCATGGCCTGTTCCCAGAAACCAAAAAGAAAAAAAAACAAAAAGTCAGTGTTCAAAAAAAAAAAGGGGGAGATGGGGGTTGAACACTTTTCCCTCATAGCAGCTTGTGGAAGAGGGCCTGGGACTCTCCTGCATGAGACATATTGGTGAACCAAGCCACACATTAAAAGAGTTGCTGAAAGTTCCACAGTTTCTGGAAAAAGATAAATAGGCCAGTAGGTTAAATACATCTCCCCTCAGGTGGGGAGCTGGGGAAGCCGTGGCAGTGATTCCCATCATGCCAAGGTGTCCTTAGGAGATTGGTGGACCATCCGAAGGGTAGCCGGAAACAACATGGCATTCTCCCACAGTTTCTGCTTTCTCTTTCTGATGAGCGGCACGGAGGACGGAGTTCCGGTCCCTGTAATTCAGCAGATGGACCACCATGGTGCGGGAAGGATTTCCTGCTGGAAGAGGCCGATCCGGCACCCTGTGGACCCGTTCAATCACGAAACATGTGGATAATTGGTCACGGTTGAACTCCTGCTCCAGCCAGCTTGTTCTCCAGGGTTGCTATCTTCCCACCATATGTACTAAGTTTAGGCAGATTGGGGTTAACAGTGTCTTCCAGATCACTAATGCGGCGTTCGTTTTCAGTAACCCGACCCTGTATCTTTCATACATCTTGCCGCATAATTGCAAAGTAATTTTTAATTTCAGCCACCATCCCCATTAAATTGGTATGATTTACCTTGGTGCATAGTACATCTGATAGTGTAGGTCCAGGCCCACCGTCCGCGCCATCCCCTTCATTCTTGGTAAGGGATATTTGGGAGGATATATGCGGGGGGGTCCAGGACACCCAAGGAGGACTACATAGAGGAGTCAGGGGCTTCCCCAAAGAGATCAGGGGTAGATGCTGGTGAGACATAGTGCACTGCTGTGCTGCGGCGGCCATCTTGGCAGGAGCGTGCAGTGATGTTCATCTTGGCCGGCAGTTGTTTCTTTTAGTTGCCCATCCAACAGAAAAATACACCTCACTGCAGAGCAGGGACTTTCGGCATCAGGGTAGGCTGTGTGGTTCGGTGATTCGGTTGCTAACTAACCAGGATGGTAAAGGATTGAGGCAGGAGAGACCGGAGCTGCTCCGAGATGCAACCATTCACATGCTCCGCTAGACCATGCCCCTAGGTTTTTTTTAATCTTAATGCATCCTATGCATTAAGGTAAAAAAAACTTCAGTGTGCAGCAACCCCCCTCAGCCCCCTAATACTTACCTAAGCCCTATCTCGATCCAGCGATTTTGCACGAGAACCTTGGCTGCCTGGGACATTCCTTCCTGATTGGCTGAGACACAGCAGTGGGCTGCTATCATCAACTCCCGCTGCTATCATTTAAGTCAGTGAGCTAATGAGGGGAGAGAGGGGGTGGGGCTGAGGCATGGCTCTGTGTCTGAATGGACACACAGAGAAGCGGCCCTGCTTGGGTATACCGGTAGCAAGCTGTTTCCTGTGGGGGCACTCGGCAGGAGGGAGGGGCCAGGAGCACCAGCGAGGGACCCGAGAAGAGGAGGATCTAGGCTGCTCTATGCAAAACCACTGCACAGAGAAGGTAAGTAGGATATGTTTGTTGTTTTTAAACAAAAAAAAACAAGACTTTAATATCACTTTAAGGATCTGGTTGTTGGCACCTGATGCTTTCTTAATTATTGATAGGGGAAGAAGGAACCTGTCATATATAGTCCTGTAGAATGGGATAAAAGTTTAGTATTCAGACGAATGCCTGAACAAGCGAAATGCAGTCTTAACCCGGTTTTAAACCAAACCAGTAGCTCATCCCTTACCATAACAACCAACAGTCCTAGCCACCAGCTCAGTAATGCTGCCCTGTGTATACAAGGTAACGCTATGGAGCTGCAGTGAAGACAATGTGTTGGATATGGACATTCCAGCCTCACTGCCACCCCAAATAGTTTTGTCTCACGTTGCCTCCCTGGTGACCACCCCTGTCCACCTTTCCTTTAAATACTGCCACTCTAGTCATTGTTAAGAGCCTATGGAAAGACCCAGTACTTCTAGTACTGGAGGAGCATGCGACTCACTCTGTGTGACAGTGATGAGACAGTCATTGCTAGTAAACAGGGAATCCATAATCCTGCATTAACTACAATCCCAGTGACTTGGAGACTACACAGGGCATTTTCTTTGCTCCTGGTAGCCAAATGAAGCTGAAGCGCAGAGAAAGGAAGGTATATTTAAGCTGCTGTGGAGGTCTTTTCTAAAAATAATACTGGGTTCTTGTTCTGGCATTTTCTGTTGTAGGGTGAGAATGCTCTTCTCCTATCTTTGGGGTATGCTTTTGTGTTGTCATTTGCTCACATGGGCTTCCAATAGAGGACATAGCAACGACCAGTGGCGGCTAGTGCTCCAAATTTTTGAGGGGCCGAAAACAAACTGAAAAAATTCTGAAAAAAAAACCATCAATTGCAGCCTCATTGTGCCCATCAAAGGCAGCCACCGTGAAATCAAACGCAGCCGCTGTGCCATCAAACACAGCCACTGTGCCCATCAAACGCAGCCACTGTGCCCATCAGACGCAGCCACTGTGCCATCAATTGCTGCCACTGTGCCATCAAACGCAGCCACTCTGCCCATCAAAAGCACCCACTGTGCCATCAACTGCAGTCACTGTGCCATCAAATGCTGTCATTGTGCTTATTAAATTCCGCCATTGTGCCCATCAAATGCCATCACTGTGCCCATCAAATGCAGCCACAGTGACCCCCGCCCGCCCGCTGTCCGACTGGCACTTACCCCATCTTGGTGGAGGGTCAGGCAGCGGCGAGCTGTGTCCTCCATGAGTCTCGTCTTCCGGTTTCCTGCTAGGCGTCCAATAGCAGTGCCTGTCCTTTCAACCAATCAGGTGACAAGTATCAGACCCACACTACCTGATTGGCGGAGAGGTGGTTCAGTGTTAGAAAAGCAAATATTCATTTGCTTTTCTAACACACCTGGGTGGGCTCCGAGCGCAATGCTCTCCGCCTATTAGAGCCTATGGTGGCCGGATGCCTGAATAGGGGGTGGTGGCGGGGGCCATAGATAGATTCATGCAATGCATGAATCTATCTATTCTACATAGAGGGGGTGGCTGGAGAGAGGGGGCGGCGCCCGTACACCCTTAATGGACACACCGCCACTGGCAAAGACAATGTGAACTGTAGAGTACCCCGAAGATCAACTCTCCCCAGAACCGTTGGTTTCCCAGTAGAAATTGAGAACTCATAAACAGAAGGGTGTTTGACAGCTCATTTGCAAGTTACTGCCTTCTTTTACAGGTAACAGGAGGTTTAATCATTTTTATGACACGATCACTTGAAAGCTGACAGTCAGGGTCAGAGGTCACCAGAAATCTGACACTTTCCTCTGTGTCAGCTGCTCACACTCATAGAGTGTCTTCTAGACTGCATAACATTGACAAATAATGGTAAGAAACTATTTTCTGTCATTCACCATATTTGCTTTTGCCAAAAAAGATTAGACTCTGAACAATTTATTTGATTTGCAAATCAATCCCCCCCTGTTTAGTTTGAAGGTCTGAATATTAAATCATAATTTTAAATCTTGTCTGCGGTTCTTATGTTAAAACTGCCTGGAAAGTGAAAAATAGATGTAAACATTGCCAGGAAATATCATCTGCAGTTGACCCAAATATTTGAGCAGTCTAACAAATGTGGATTTGTTAGAGTGGATCTGTCCAGACTCCAAGCCTTACTCCTTTAAATGCAGATTTGTCAGCTTAAAAGGTGACACTAATTAAACCGCTGTCATCCACCAGCTGTCCTCATAAAACCTCCAGGAACGTTTTCGGGATGTCCAGGTGTGCAGAGACTGACACTGTTTCTGAAAGTCAGAAAGCAAAAAAACTTAAATTTGAATTTAATTGCTGGCAGTAATGAATGAACAAACACAGATGCAATTTAAAACCTGTACAGTGACACTAATTAACAATTTGTCATCTAAATATATATATTGCTCATTCACCTCTCTTGAGTTATTTATGGTCTCTGAAGATATAACGCAGACAGTTAAGGCTCGTACACACGATACAAAAATTAGAAGTAAAATTTCATCCGTTAAACGATCTGCCGATTTTCGGATCGTTAGTATGGTGCTTTCGACAGTCGATTACAGTTTTTCGTCCGACAAAAGCTGGATGTGTAGACTATAAAATTTTTGGCGAACGTAAACTCAACGTCCAATTTTCGTTTAATGAGTATGGTTTTCGTAATAAAAAAATCATAAGAGCACGACTACGCATGCTCAGAAACAAAAGAATACATACAAAACTATGAGAATTTTCGTATGGTGAGTAACCTCTTCATTTTCGACATGAGACTAGCATGCAACAAAAAACAGACGGACGGTCATCCGAAAATCTGATCGTGTGTACGAGGCTTTAGTGTTTCTAACCAAAAAAAAGAAAATGATCATCTATAATTAATTTTTTTTTATCAGTTTTCATGGTAAAACCTACATTTTGGGTCACCAGAACAGAAAATGGGAGGAAATGTTACAATGGGGCCATTTGTTCTGGTGACAACTGTCTAGGAGGGGATATTGCTCACTTTGGATAGATTTCCTCTCACTAATGCCATGTACACACGGCCGCACTTTCGACGGACTGAATCACGCTGAACTTTTCAACGGACTTTCGACGGACTTCCGACAAAGTTTTGACGGATTTCCATCGAATTGGACTTGTCTACACACAATCACACCAAAGTCCGATGGGTTTGACCGTGATGACGTACGACCGGACTAAAATAAAGAAGTTCATAGCCAGTAGCCAATAGCTGCCCTAGCGTCGGTTTTCGTCCGTCGGACTAGCATACAGACGAGCGGATTTTTCGACCGGACTCGAGTCCGTCGGAAAGATTTGAAACATGTTTCAAATCTAAAGTCCGTCTGATTGTCGACAGAAAAGGTCTGCTGCAGGTCCAATGAAGCCCACACACGGTCGAATTGTCTGACGGATTTGTTCCGTCGGACCAGTTTGGTCGAAAAGTCCGGCCGTGTGTACACGGCATTACTGTTGTGTCTACAGAACGGGAAGTAAAGGGAAATCTCCCCAATGGCATAAATAAACCAAGACAGGGGTTTTAACCATTCTTAAGGCCCATACACACGATCGGACTTTTCGACAACAATTGTCCGACAAACGTGTTTTATTGGACAATCCTACCTTCTGTATCCTCCATCGGACAATTGTTTTCGTTTTTTCAACGGGCAAATGTTTGCTGTGCATGCTCTCAAACTTTCCGACAACAAATGTCCGATGGAGGATCATCCGAGCGTGTGTACACAAGTCCATCGGACTAAAATCCAAAGTACAAACACGCATGCTCAGAACCAATGCTAAACATCAGACAACAATAGCAGAAGTTGCCCAAAGGGTGGCGGTAAAGAGCTGAAAAACCTCGTGATTTGGTGAATGTTGGCTGAAAATGTTCTGCCGTGTATATGCAGAACAAGTTCGCGGCCAACGCCCTTCGGACAAAAATCCACAGAAAAGTCTGATGGAAGTCCCATCGTGTGTATGAGGCTTTACTCAATCCACAAAACAGAAAAAAGTTTGAGCTTTAGATATAATGTAAGGTGTTTTTAACCACTTGAAGACCTGCACGCCGATATATGTCAGCACAATGGCAGCGGTGGGCAAATGGGCGTACCTGTACATCCCCTCTAAGACCCAGGGATAGCAGGTGCGCGCACCTGCCACGTACAGTGTGACCGTGCCCCCGGGACCGGCGGACTTGATGTCCGCCGGTCTCCCGGCGGACTCGATGTCCGCCGGTCTTTCAGCGATCGTGTCACGGAGCCTCAGACAGGGAAGTGCCTATGTAAACAAAGCATTTCCCCGTTCTGGCTTGTGTTATGACAGATCAATGCTCTCTGTCATCAAGAGCAGTGATTGCTGTCGTGTGACGTGAAGCCCATTCCCCCCACAATTAGAATCACTCCCTAAGACACACTTAACCCCTTCACTGCCAGTGTCATTTACACAGTAATCAATGCATTTTTATAGCACTGATCGTTGTATAAATGACAATGGTCCCAAAATAGTGTCAAAAGTGTCCGATGCGTCTGCCATAATGTCACAGTCCCGATAAAAATCGCAGATCGCCGCCATTACTAATAAAAGAACATGTAAAATAAAAATGCCATAAAATGTTCCCCTATTTTGAAGACGCTATAACTTTTGCGCAAACCAAACAATATACGCTTATTGCAATTTTTTTTTTACCAAAAATATGTAGAAGAATACATATTGGCCTAAACTGAGGAAAAAAAATTATATATTTTTGGGGGATATTTATTATAGCAAAAAGTAAAAAATAATGCATTTTTTTTTTCAAAATTTATGCTTTTTTTTGTTTATAGCGCAAAAAATAACAACGGATCAAATACCACCAAAAGAAAGCTCTATTTGTGGGAAAAACACGCGCAATTGTCAGTTAAAGTGACGAAGTGCCGAATCGCAAAAAGTGCTCTGGTCAGGAAGGGGACAAAATCTTCCGGGGCTGAAGCAAGTCATTTTTTAATATATTTTAATTTAGTCCCCCCTTGAACATCTCTACAGTACATAAATAACATTAAGGGCCTGTGTCGTTGGGCTTTTGTTTGATTCAAGCAGGTTTTACTTTTACATACAAGGCTAGTAAAATGCAAAACCCTCTTGAAGCAAGTCAGGAGGTCAAGGTCAAGCAGGTCAAAAGAAGGTCAAAAGCATCTGTCAATGAATGATCTCAGAAGCATCCGTGATATTAAACTTCTTAAACCGAAACTTCACCTTCTCAATCAACATTAACTATTTTAATCCTTATGCAGCTAGCATTAGTAAATGGATAGGAAAGTATGTCATATTTGCTTGTTTTAAACTTTTTCCATTTTTTACATTTCTTTAGTTACTTCCTGCTTTCCATGGCTAGGCAAATTATATACATATTTACATAGTTAGTCGGGTTGAAAAAAAGACACAAGTCCATCCAGTTCAACCATAAAAATAAATAAATAAAAAATAATATCATACAACATCATATACACAATCCTATACTCACAGTTGATCCAAAGGAAGGCGAAAAACCCCAGCAAAGCATGATCCAATTTGCTACAGCAGGGGAAAAAATTCCTTCAAGATCCCCCGAGAGGCAATTGGATATTTCCTGGATCAACTTTACCTATAAATGTCAGTACCCAGTTATATTATGTACATTTAGGAAAGAATCCAGGCCTTTCTTAAAGCAATCTACTGAGCTGGCCAGAACCACCTCTGGAGGGAGTTATGTCATACATAATCTTCAAAAAGTGCCACGCTAAAGATGAACAAGTAAATGATGAACAGTAAACGATCATATAAATAAATAAGGTGAAAAAAGACAAAAGTTCAAATAAATGTGTAAATAACATAAATAATCCCAAATGGTGCAAATAACACTGAATCAAAACGAAGAGTGCCACAGTCTTGATAAAAGTTAAAAGCATCGACACCTCATGTGCTCCTTCACCAATGATACAATAAGACTCTTACAAGAGCAAATGAACTCCTTATACAGGAAAATGTCAAATGCGTTTGTATTTAAGACTGGCCTCCTACTCAGGATTGTAATGCTCAACTGGATTCTGCTGCAACCCTTATGTGTATGACATCCATGGGCAAACATAATGGAATCGTATGGAAGAAAAAGGCCAGGAAAGCCACATAGTGTGAAACTACATTAAGATACTTTTATTAAAACAAACTGGGTACTTACAAAGGGACAAAATATACAAGCGCTCATCAATAAAAAAGATTGGTCCTGGGAATCAAGCAAACAACTTCCTGATAGTGAAGAGAATGGTGACGTCACAAGCAACGGCTCTGCCCTAATGGCCTGTACACACGGTTGGAATTTCTGACAGAGAAATTCCTATGGGAGCTTTTCATCGTATATTCCGACCGTGTGTATGCCTCATCGGACTTTTTACACCAATAATTCTGACGGACTTAGATAGAGAACATGTTCTATATTTTTCCAACGGAACAAATTCCTATCGAGAAAACCGATAGTCTGTATGCTGTTCCGACATACCAAAAATGACGCATGCTCTGAAGCAAGTACAAGACGTTGTACGTATTGTCCCGTCGTACGTCACTGCGTTCTTGGCGGTCGGAATTTGGTGTGACCGTGTGTATGCAAGACAGCTTGAGTGGAATTCCGTCGGAACCTTCAGAGTTTATTCCGACGGCAAAACCGGTCGCGTGTACAGGGCACAAGCGTTTCATCAGAACTGACGTCAGGGACGCGCCTTTCAATCCTGAATAGGAGACCAGCTTTACATACAAACGCACTTAATTCTTTCCTGTATAAAGAGTCCATTTGCTCTGGTAAGAGTCTTATTGTATCATTGGTGGCGGAGCATGTGAGGTGTCGCTGCTTTTAACTACTATCAACACTGTGGCACTCTTTGTTTTGATCCAGTGTTATTTACACCAGTTGGGACTATTGGTTTGTACTATACACATTTATTTGGACTTTTGTCTTTTTTCACCTTTTTTTTTTTTTTTTTTTTTATATGATCATTTACTGTTCATCGTTTAGCTGTTCATTTTTAGCTTTTTGAAGCTTTTTGAAGATTTTGTTGTTTTGCACCAGTTACAGTGGGTATAGAAAAGAATCACCCCCTTTAAAATAATCACATGTTGTTGCTTTGCAGCCTGAAATAAAGACAGACACTGTTTTTGTTTTATCCAGCTGTATTTACTAGTGAAACTTATAACATCCAAGTGAAAGATATAACACCAACATGTCAGAATTTTTTTTACAAAATTCAAAAACAGAATCACAAAGTTGGAAAAGGGATCACCCCCTTGTGTCAGTATTTTGTTGGACCACATTTTGCTTTAATTACAGCCTTTAGTCTGTTGGAATATGTCTCTACTAACTTTGCACATGTAGATTTTGCAATATTTGCCCATTCTTATTTGCAGAACTGCTCAAGTTCAGGTAAATTTAATAGTGACCGTTTGTGGACTGCAGTCCTCAAGTCATTCCACAGATTTTCAATGGGGTTTAAGTCTAGGCCTCGCAAGGACATTCACCATTTTCTCCTTCGACCACTGCGTGGTCATTTTTGCTGGGTGCTTTGGGTCATTGTCATGTTGGAACATAAACCTTCTTGCCAATGACAACTTTCTGGCAGAGGGCAGCAGATGTTCCTCAAGATGGTATTTTGCCCCATCCCTTTTCCTTCTATCCTGACAATTGCTCCAGTCCCTGCTGCAGAGAAACACCCCCATAACAGGTTATTACCACCTCCATGCTTTACTGTAGGAATGGTGTTATTTGGATGGTGAGCTGTATTGGATTTCCGCGAAACATATCATTTGGTATGGAGGCCAAATAATTACATTTTAGTCTCACCTGACCACCTTAAACTTACCATGAAGATTCTGAGGCCACATGGAAGTTCCGCAAAGAAAATTTGGCCAATATTGCAGTCTATATATGCAAAGTTAGTAGAGACATATCCCACAGATTAAAGGCTGTAATTAAAGCAGAAGGTGGTCCAACAAAATAATGACATAATGGGATGTGATCCTTTTTCCAACTCAGTGATTCTGTTTTTGATTTTTTTCTGACATGTTGATGTTATATCTTTCACTTGGATGTTTTAAGTTGCACTAGTAAATACAGATGAATAAAACAAAAACTGTGCCTGTCTTCACTTCAAGCTGCAAAGAAACAAAATTATATTATTTTAAAGGGGGGGGGGTCCATACCCACTGTATATCTATGGTTCTGCCAGCAGCTTTTTAGTCTCTATGGCACAATTTCACTGTTTATATTGTAGTTATAAATGATGTTATACATCCCAGGAGTCTTCAGAAGGGATGGAGGGGGCTTTCTTAGCTAAACACACCCCCTCCTGCTTGCATGCCTGAGCTAAGGGCAGATTGATTTCATATTAAAATTGAATTGAATAGCATTTTTGGTTTGTGGTGCTCAGATAAATGAATTAAATAGCATTTTATGGTTTGTGGTGCTCAGATAAATGAATTAAATAGCATTTTATGGTTTGTGGTGCTCAGATGAAGTGTAGTTCCACTGTAAGCGTCTGATATTAAACTGATTCCATCGACATATGCCCAAAGTCCCCCAACAAAGGCCCTAATGGTGCCAGCTTCTGCAGGAGTCAGGCTTTCATGGTATAACTAAACATAAATAAAGCCCATCCCTTCTCCCATTTGTGTTTTAGGTGCATGATGCTTACATGAGGCAGAAAAGTAATAGATCATTGTAAACGTGAAAAAAACCTTGCGCTATGGAATAACAAATTATGCTTATTGGTGAAATCTAGAAAATTAAGCTGCTCCCCTCAAAGTGCATAGGTGCTGTCTTTGTAGAATTTGGGGTGTGTGGTGATAGGGGCGCTATATGTGTCCAATTATGACATTCCTTATACATACACAGTTTAAAGTGTATAGTGCTTATTAATAATGTACAGTTAATAAATCCTGACAATCCAGTGCTGAAATTGATTATCAACAGTGGTGCAAATTAATACATCAAAAATAAAAAATAAAGTCCATAAATATTTTTTCTTTTAAGTGCAACTTCATTTCTTACAACCGTCACCAGTAGCAAAGTTCATGTGGATCACCCAGTGAGTAAATTGCCTACTCACCAGACCACCATGACTGTTTTAACTAAAAAAAGATCAGGTAAAGCTGTTAGCATGGATCAGGGGTCCTGCTGGTGTGCCACAGGAGATGTAATTGGGAACCTTGTAGTTTCTCCACCGCGATAGCCTATTTAAAAAGTAGATAGAAGCGGGACCATGGTATTACACCGTTTATTTAAAAAGATGAATAAAAAACATGGGCCAAATGGCTGCTTACATTAGTTGGTGACGTAGCCTGGCACTGAGGACTTTAAACATGAATAGCCAGACAGATGGATACCGCAACTATCCTGCTCGCACTGTTGTTGATCCTTTACCAATCACCCCTTGCTTCCTGAAAATTTTGACAACCCACTGACATGTAGTAAATTTAGCATGAAGCTCATCATGGGGAACACCTATGTGTAATACAGAAGTGCTGTAAATGATAGCTGGACGATACTGGTGGTCATCTCCTGGGTGATACATTATACAATAGAATAGTCTTCTTCTACTATACAATGTGAGCTTTTCACAGTGTGCAGCGATATGAGAGTTGCTGCAGTCTAATCAGCAGAGGAAGTTGTGCATTGGCTAAAGTTCAGCTTTCATTTTTTATTGCCCATCGTGAATAAGAAATCTATTTCTAACTACTATTGAATCCCTTAAAACAGGCATGTCCATTCAGTGTTTTTTGTTTTGCCAGCAGTACTCTTGCTCATGGGCGTCCGCAGAACTTTTTTCAGGGGGGGGCATCATTTTAGGGTCACCCATGCGCCGCCCCTTTTCGACAATGTCATTATCACATTATCATGGTCAGAAACTGCAGACGTAGTACAGTCCCTAGGATAAGTAATGGATAATGGCTGATAAGCCCTCTTAGCAGACTCAGCGAAACTACAGCAGTAATCCCTCTCTGGGTTTCCCGGAGCGACTCTGGTCAGTAGTGTAGCATGTCTGTACCCTGGCAGTGGCTCAGTCTCTCTCTCTCTGGTGGCGCTGGGCAGCGTGGCTCTCTCTCTGGTGGCGCTGGGCAGCGTGGCTCTCTCTCTGGTAGCGCTGGGCAGCGTGGCTCTCTCTCTGGCTTCTGCCCAGCACACTCCTCTTTCTTTGTCCTGTAGCACTCACTCCTGCAGCTTTTTTCCAGGCTGCAGTCTCTCAATCTCTCTCTTGATCAAGCTGTAGCCTCCTCCCTGTGGAAAATGGAGCCGCCAATCTTCGGGACTACATGTCCCATGATGCTCTCCTCTCCTAGTCTCCTTTGATTGGCCCTCAGTTGGCCCTTAGTTATGGCCAATGGGGAAGGAAAGGAGTGAGCAGGAAGCTAGGCGGCGAAACCTAGTGAGAGCCACCGCCTCTTCTCCCTAACAAGAGAAAGGGGGGGCGAGCGGGGGGAACCTCTGACAGCCCGCAGCTCGCCTTTTTCCTGTCAGAGCACCACCAAGTTCTCTGCTGGACTGAGCAGGGAAAAGAGCCCGCAGTCACACTACACTGATGGGGGGTTTGACAACACCTTGATGGTGTCACCTGACTGGTGGATGGCACCAGGGTGTGGGCTGCCTGCACCCCCATAGCGACGCCACTGTGCTGAATTTAACAGTGCCAATCCAATCCCTGATTCCGGGGGGGGGGGGGGGGCAATTGACCCCCCGTGCCCCTACCTGCGGACGCCCATGCTCTTGCTCCTTCGTTGCGGTTCCTGATCAGTTTACCACCTCTGTCTCTGCAGGTTGAAACTCAATACATTGCACAAAGTGGATGCGGTGCATATAAAGCAGGTCACCTGCTGTCTTCATTAGTGCAATACATGGATGGATCTTGACAAAAGAGGCCGAAGCCTGCATAAAAGAAGAAGGTATCATTCACAAGTCCTTGGGGCAACATGGTCGCTAAAGATTTAAGTACATAAAAATATGTCAAGCAGCTGTTATTTATGAAAATGTCATCATGGGCATGTGGTTAGTGTTATTTTTTGCGTCTTTCTTGACATTTAATCAACCCACTACTTTAAATGGTTGTTACAACATGTCTTACAGTGAAATTCGCTCATCACCCAAATAGATGTCTGTTGGTTCTCGCCAAGCAAAGAAATTAGCATATGCTAAATTAGTGCATCAAGTCTAATGACACATGTGAAATCGCTTTGTAGCTAGAAAGCCCATTAGCAGTTTCTGCAAGAATGATATTTATGTGCTGAGGACAAGGCCGTCCAGTGTACTGCCATTTTAAGTTGTAAAAATCAAAAGTTTGACAATGAAAGGATATCTGTTCTTATAAAACTCATGAGTCTTAACAAAGCTAACGCCCAAGAATATTTAAAAAGTGACAGCTATTTTCAACTGATTACAATGAGATTTGAAAATTACAGTCACATGGCTAAAAGATATGATTCTTATTTATGTGTAAAGCTTTGTTGTAAAAAAAAAAAAAATTACCCCTGACTTTTCTTTCCCTCTGCTTTAACCACTTCAGCCCCGGAAGGATTTACCCCCTTAATGACCAGACCATTTTTTTGTGATACGGCACTGCGTCGCTTTAACTGAAATTGCGCGGTCGTGCGACGCTGTACCCAAACAAAATTGATGGGGTTTTTTTTCCCACAAATAGAGCTTTCTTTTGGTGGTATTTGCTCACCTCTGCTGTTTTTATTTTTTGTACTATAACCAAACAAAGAGCAACAATTTTGAAAAAAAAAAGTGTATGGTTTGCTGAAGCTGTTTTTTTTCATTCTGGATAGGATGGGGAAGGGTTAAAGTGGTTCTAAACTTAAACATGAAATATAAACAAAGTATATCCCTCTATAGTGTGTACTTGTCTCAATCCATAGCACTGAGTGTAATTTCTGTCTGCTGCCCCATTCCTCTGCTATCTGCACGAGTCACTTCTTTTCGTGAGAAAAAAGGTGACAGGGAAGGGATCTCCAGCACACAGCCTGTGATTGACAACCTCAGCTCTGTTCTTTGTGGTGTGTGGAGGGTGGTGTGTCCCTTCCCTGCAATCAGCCCTCAGAGTTCTCCTCACTGTGCTCTGTTTAGTGTAACCTCAGCTATTCACCCCCTTTTTTCTGTAATCTCAGACAAGCTTTATACATTCTGCACTTTGAATGGATGTACAGAAGAGAAGAGTGCAGATAAACAGGTGCAACTTATGTAGGATGATTTATTTAATGTCTGTGTATCACCTGAGGCCAGTCACTTCACTGGGTATTTATGAAGGCTTAGGCCCGGTTCACACTGGTGCGACATACGCTCCGACTGGGAGCACATGTCGCATGACGTGTACAAATCAATGATTCCCTATGAGAGCCGTCTTAACTGGTCCAACACAGGTCGGTCCAACTTTAGAAAAGGTTTCTGCACGACTTTGCTCAGACTTTAGTTTGTTTTCAGCCCATTCAATATTATTGAAGTTGGATCAAAGTCGGATCCTCGTCCTAACCATCCGACTTGTGACATCCGACATGGTGATTACAGCAGCAGTAAAAGGAATTAATGTCACACTTGGATTGTTTTGATTGGTTAAAGGACAAGTTGGACTATCTCAAAGTAAGAAGCAAAATCGTATGCTGTTCATTGAAGTCGAATGGAAGTAGGACCAAAGTAGGACCGATGCAGGATCAATGTCGCAGGGCTAAATAGGATGACAGTTGTACAACAGGCATGCCGTACCAGTGTGAACCTGGTCTTACAACTACTTTAAAATCCCATCACCCAACTGACTCTTACCATCAGTGTATAGGGTATACACTTTTAAATGTACTGAATAACGGCACCATCGATCCTTCCTACAATCACTGTTCCACTCCACATACGGTTGAAGCTGCTCCACGCCATGTAAGACCATTAAGGGTAAGGGAATCACTCCACATCCAGAAAAGACCTACTGCAGGTAAGCTCCAGCTTCCACATATATGTAAGAATAGAAAGGAACACTCATTGCGCAATGATCGATACAAAACGATTTATTGAGAATAAAAATGGATCCACTCACATGTAGGTTAAACAGCCATGTAGAAACGTCCAGCGTTTCAAACCACTAAGATGGCCGCCACATCACCACCCACGATCTGCATCACATGTCCCAAGCTCCACCCAATGTTTCGTCACCAAAAGTGCATCATCAGGGGCCGCCCCTGATGAACCCCTATCCAAGGGGTTTGTAGGTGATGCCAGGTGGCAAGGAGACACAGGATTGTCGCCAGGGATCAAGGCCAGGACATGTGGGTTTGCCATTGCACCTTCCCTGCGCCACTCTGCATTAAAAAAAGTCTGTGCCTTTCTAACATCCCAGCCCTCCTGACTCCCAGCACGATGCCCTCCTGACCCTCGGCACCATGCCCTCCTGAACCCTAGCACCATGCCCTCCTGAACCCTAGCGCCATGCCTCCTGGAACCCCAGCGTCATGCCCTCTAGATACCTAGTACCATGCCCTCCTGACCCCCCAGTGCCATGCCCTCCTGACCTCCAGCACTAAACCCTCCTGACCCCAGCGCCATACTCTCCTGAACCCCAGCGCCATGCACTCCTGACCTCCAAAGCTATGCCCTCCTGAACCCCAGCGCTATGCCCTTCTGAACCCCAGTGTCATGCTCTCCTTACCCCCAGTGCCATGCTCTCCTAAACCCAGCGCTATGCTCTCCTGACCCCCAGTGCCATGCCCTTCTATTCCCTTAGTACTGTGCCCCCCTGAACCCCCTATACCTTGCCCTCCTGACCCCAGCCCTACATACTGATGACCTCTGTACACTGCCCTATATGCTACCTCTGTACATTGCTCTAAGTACTACTGATCCCTGTATGCAACCCTACATACTACTGACCTCTGTACATTGCCCTACATACTACTGACCCCTGAACACTGCCCTACATATTACTGACCTCAATACACTGTCCTACATACTACTGACCTCTGTACACTGCCCAACATACCACTGATCCCTGTATACTACCCAACATACTACTGACCCCTGTACACTGTCCAACATACTACTGACCTCTGTACACTGCCCTATATTCTACTGACCTCTGTACACTGCCCTACATGCTACTAACCTCTGTGCACTGGGCTACATACCACTGACCTCTGTACACTGCTCTACATACTACTGACCTCTGTACAATGCCCTACATAATACTGACCTCTGTACACTGCCCTACCTACTACTGACCTCTGTACACTGCCCTACCTACTACTGACCTCTGTACGCTGCCCTACATTCTACTGACTCCTGTACACTGCCCTACCTACTATTGAACCTTAGATGCTGCCCTACATCCTACCTACATTGGCCAGAAGTCAGAGCAGATAGACAGGCATGAAACTAATCAAGAAAGTCAGCTTGCAGTACCAGAAGTTCTGCCTTCATGACTGACTCCGGCATCAGACTTGTGGGGGGGAAACTAATTACTCCCCAGCCACGAAAAAAAAATGTGAATGAAAGTGAATGCCGAGATTCTCACTAAAGCTAACTCTTAAGGTAGGCTTAGTTTATATTTTTACAATGACATTAGTTTTAGTCGTTTTTGACTTTTTATTAGAGGTTTGCTAGTTAATAAAAAAGAAAAAAAAAGGGGGGGGGGTGCTAAAAAAGCGGGGGCTGCACCCCGGTGATCTTTGATCTCTTCAGTGTTGTTCAGGTAGATCTCTATCTCTCAAAGGTTGCCTACCCCTGCTTTAGGGACTCTATGCTAAGTTAGACACATTTGTGGTATTTGTTTATATGGCCCATATTTGGGTGTAATGTATATGCCCTATAGATTTGATATGTTGTACGCCTTTGTGTTGACAACTATGGAGAGGATGTGGATGCTGGTCTTGTAGGTGTGCCATACTCCGCCTGTCTGGTTGACGGGGATGTGTTGTTCAGGCTGGGGCACTTTCCATCCTGTTTGAATGACTGTGCAGTGTCAGCCCGATCTCTCCTCCCTAATGGGTGGATGGGGCAGGTTCGTGCATCCAAATCTATTCCATTGCAACCACCGCGCACCTATGCGCATGCACACGACGGTCTGACGACATTGCGGACCTGGCAGTGGCTCCTATTGGTATTGTGGGAGCATTTAAAGCGGGGGGGGGAGCGGGGGGGGGCACTGTGCCTATGCTGCAGCCTGGACACAGGATACAGGGTCAACCATTTTCGACCTGTGATCACTTACTGGAGGAGGATACAGACAGTATATTGGGAATCTGAGCGACAAGCGGTATGCACTCTATATCTCTTTTATAAATGGGGATGTAATTCAATCTGTGTTCACCTGAGTACAGGGGAAGGTGACGTTGGGCTGGTATAATAATGCTATGGGGCTGGTATGAAATTATTTCCAGGGCTGGTTTTTATTCCCAGTTCGGTCCTGCATGCAATAGCCAGGGCCTGGAAAAAGCCAGCTGTTTCATTTGCGGAGGTGAAGAGCAGTCTGACGACCCTTACGATTCATGAAAAGATGACAAGTATCCTCTATGACACTCTAAATTTCTCAAAGCATGGGCCCCATGGTGACCTTACGCTTTTCCAACCTTACACCCGACCAGCCTAGGCCTCTCAAATTAACCTATCCCCAGCCTGTGGAACTTCCCTTTTCCCCCTCTTACTACCTTTTCGTTCTTCTTGTTCCTCCAATCTCCTTCCCATTCTCTCTCTCTACTATTTCCCAACCCTTTTTATTTTTTTATATTTTCCCTTTTCTCCCCCCCCCCTTTTTTTTCCCCTTGTTCAGTCTGGTTTTGTTAATCCCTTGTTAGAGGATAGGTCCTCTCCTCTCACCCACCTTAGCCTCTGAGTCTTAAGGCACTCAGCCTTGACCCCTGGCCTTGTTCTGAGGGTCTTTGTTAGCTCAGAGCTCACACTCTATGACAAATTTTCTTCTGTTTTTTGCGTAAAATTTCTCACTGTGTCTAAAGCTCATTCCCCCTGCATGGGAATTTTGCATCTGTTTTCTTTGTATTTCAATAAAAATCATTGTACCAGAAAAATTTGCCACTGGTAAGTAAAATGCAAATAACTTTAAATATTTAATACCAAACCAAGGGTTTTGCCTGCAGTTATCCAGTAACTGTGTTTGATAATAGTATGGCTATTACACGATGCTCATATCATTTTTGCTTTGACAATTACAAGTGAATGAATATATAAAGCAGTAGTATAACATACGTTGTTTGGCACTCATTTTGCACGCATATAGCTCAGACTCCGTGCTAGAACAAGGCATTAAATTGAATCTCCCAATAATCCCAATGAGCTTCTCTGTATATTCCTGTATAAAGAGAGAAGGCATCACCAATGGAGCTGCTAAACAGAACAGAAATGTTTTATTTGTACGTCAAGTGATATTCTTTACCCTGCCATAAAAATAGATGGAATAAAACAGGTCTTGGTTTGCCTGTGGGCACTGTTCTTTATTAAGAAAAAATGGAAAAAGCCTCTTTGTCTACACATCCTGATTTCTACTTTTCAGCGTAGCATTGCTTGGAATGGTTCATTTCCATTTTAATGCCCTCCAAGAATTAGGTCTTTTTTTGTAGGGAAACTATAATGGTCAAGTTTATCTTTGTTTTGTTTTGTTAATATGTTTTTTAGTTTGCGCCTTATATTTTTTATTACTGTATAAGCAATCTTTGTTTTAAAAATTAACATTTGATATATAAAAGGATTCCCAGAGCCCCATGGGTTGACTAAAGAGGTAGCATAACCGACACTATCTGCTTTGAGGTTCCACTTGTGGGCCTGCAACTTTGGACTGAGCTGTCTGGTAAGGGATAACTCACTGGGTGGAGACCCTGGTCATACAACAGGCTTCTTCCAGAACAATTTGAGAAGAATGCCTACCTAAATATGAGAAAAGGAGATAAGCGCTCCACCTGCTGGCTCAAAATAAGATTACAAAATAAAAGGTTATTTTAAGTTAGTTATTTTTAGTAAAAAAAGTATTTAATTTGATTTTTAAAATTTGGACTATGTTAAATACATTGTTTATGTGTAAAGTATAATAATCACTCGCGCCAAATCACTACCTACTGTGCATCAGCTATCTCAAACCAATTAAATGAATTACAAATAACACCATCTGTTTGCTAGACAGCACTTGCAACACAAACAAAGTTACTAAAATAATACAAATAAATGAATAATAAGTGCTCTATTCATAGTAATATAGTCTCTGTGTTCAGTATTCCACAAATAACAATGACAGTCCATAAGAAAGTGAAGATGACAGTTGTGTCTTGACACCAAAAATCACCACTGTCATGTTGTATCACCATGTGCTCGTAAAATATAATCCAAACTCGCCAGATTGCACTGACCTCTTTGTTGTGCAACAAGGAAAGTCAGCCTCGCTTTGTGCTCACTCATAGGACCATATCATGCCACTGGATTGGTGTCTGGAATGGGTATCCTCCCCTTGTAGGTTAAGTGAATCAGTATTCCAATGTTACAGTTGCTACTAAGGTGAGGATGTAGAAGACCGTTTCATGTGGCAGGTCATACACCATGGCAAGACTGAGCACATCAACAAGACACAAGTTAGTTATACTGCATGAGTAAGGTCTCTCCCAGGCAAAGATTTCAAAGCAGATTGGGGTTTCAAGATGTGCTATTCAACCTCTTTTGAAGTAGCAAAAAGAAACAAGCAATGCTGTGGATCGTAGATGCAGTGGTTGGCCAAGGAAACAACGCAGCAGATAAAAGACATATCATACTTACTTCCCTTCAACATTGGACAACGTCCAGCAGTGTCATCAGCACAGAACTGGTGGAAACCAGTGGGACCCAGGTATACCCATCTACTGTCCGGAGAAGTCTGGCCAGAAGTGGCCTTCACGGAAGAATTGTGGCCCAAAAGCCATACCTCCGATGTGAAAACAAGGCTAAGTAACTCAACAATACACAACATGGAAAGAAGGAAGAACAAGAAGTACTGGAAGTTATGGTTTGGCCCCCACAGAGCCCTGATTCATGATTACATGAAAAGACCGAAAGATTTGAGGCAGCCTATGTCCACAGAAGATCTGTGGTAAGTTCTCCAAGATTTTGGAACAACCTACCTGCCAAGTTCCTTCAAAAACTGTGTACACGTGTACGTAGAAGAATTGATGCTGTTTTGAAGGCAAAGGGTGGTCACACCAAATTTTGATTTGGATTTCTCTTCTGTTTATTTACTTTCCAACTTTTAATAAAAAAATAAAAAAAAACTATTAACACTTGGTACTTTGAATGCATTCTTAATTTGCAGCATTTTCACACCTGCCTAAAACATTTGCACAGTAGCGTGTGTATATATATATATATATATATATATGTATACAGTATCTCACAAAAGTGAGTACACCCCTCACATTTTTGTAGATATTTTATTATATCTTTTCATGTGACAACACTGAAGAAATACACTTTGCTACAAAATAAAGTAGTGAGTGTACAGCTTGTATAACAGTGTAAATTTGCTGTCCCCTCAAAATAACTCAACACACAGCCATTAATGTCTAAACCGCTGGCAACAAAAGTGAGTACATCCCTAAGTGAAAATGTCCAAATTGGGCTCAAAGTGTCAATATTTTGTGTGGCCACCAATATTTTCCAGCACTGCCTTAACCCTCTTGGGCATGGAGTTCACCAGAGCTTCACAGGTTGCCACTGGAATCCTCTTCCACTCCTCCATGATGACATCACGGAGCTGGTGGATGTTAGAGACCTTGCGCTCCTTCCATTTGAGGATACCCCACAGATGCTCAGTAGGGTTTAGATCTGGAGACATGCTTTGCCAGTCCATCACCTTTACCCTCAGCTTCTTTAGCAAAGCAGTGGTCGTCTTGGAGGTGTGTTTGGAGTCTTTATCATGTTGGAATACTGCCCTGTGGCCCAGTTTCCAAAGGGAGGGGATCATGCTCTGCTTCAGTATGTCACAGTACATGTTGGCATTCATGGTTCCCTCAATGAACTTTAGCTCCCCAGTGTCGGCAGTACTCATGCAGCCCCAGACCATGACACTCCCGCCACCATGCTTGACTGTAGGTAAGACACACTTGTCTTTGTACTTCTCACCTGGTTGCCCCCACACATGCTTAACACCATCTGAACCAAATAAGTTTATCTTGGTCTCATCGGACCACAGGACATGGTTCCAGTAATCCATGTCCTTAGTCTGCTTGTCTTCAGCAAACTGATTTCAGGCTTTTTTGTGCATCATCTTTAGAGGAGGCTTCCTTCTGGGACAACAGCCATGCAGACCAATTTAATGCAGTATGCAGAGTATGGTCTGAGCACTGACAAGCTGACCCCCCCCCCCCCCCACCCCTTCAACCTCTGCAGCAATGCTGGCAGCACTGATGCATCTATTTCCCAAAGACAACCTCTGGATATGACGCTGAGCACGTGCACTCAACTTCTTCGGTTGACCATGACAGGGCCTGTTCTGAGTGGAACCTGTCCGGTTAAACCACTGTATGGTCTTGGCCACCATGCTGCAACTCAGGGTCTTGGCAATTTTCTTATAGCCTAGGCCATCTTTATGTAGAGCAACAATTCTTTTTTTCAGATCCTTAGAGAGTTCTTTGTCATGAGGTGCCATGTTGAACTTTTAGTGACACTGAGAGCGATAACACCAAATTTAACACACCTGCTCCCCATTCACACCTGAGACCTTGTAACACTAATGAGTCAAATGACACCGGGTAGGGAAAATGGCTAATTTGTCCCAATTTGGACATCTTTACTTAGGGGTGTACTCACTTTTGTTGGCAGTGGTTTAGACAATAATGGCTGAGTTATTTTGAGGGGACAGCAAATTTGCACCGTTGTACAAAATGTACACTCACTACTTTACATTGTAGCAAGGTGTCATTTCTTCAGTGTTGTCACACGAAAAGATATAATAAAATATTTACAAAAATGTGAGGGGTGTACTCACTATCTATCTATCTATCTATCTATCTATCTATCTATCTATCTATCTATCTATCTATCTATCTATCTATCTATCTATCTATCTATCTATCTATCTATCTATCTATCTATCTAGGAAGGCCAGTATGGTGGCCTGAATTTATGGGAGGAGCTCGGGGGGTATTTAAGCAGCCCGCTCACCTGTGGTGCTTGTCGGTTTCCTGTGCGCGATATACGTCACTAGGCCGACTATTCGAATACCAGCGTCCACAAGTTCTTGTCTCGCAAGTTCCCACATTCGCATTTCCGTGCTCGAGAGTTTCGAAGTCCGTGTTACCGATTCGTAGTTCGTACCACGCGTCTGGCTCGGCTTTCGCAGGTAGGGTCCCGTCGGACTTTTGTTTTCACGCATTGTTAGATATCATGTCACTAAACCGTGATGTCAAACTCACGAATCACTCGGAATTTCACCTCGTAACCGCAATGCATACCACTCGTACCATCGTTATGTTATGTTACCATTTCTCGTTATCTGAAAAACCACCGCGACGTAGACGTCGCTTCATTTCAGGCATGTCTAATTGTTACCATGGGTCAGCAGACAACCGTAGCGATTTGCAATTTCTTATCGACCCATGTCAGTTCGATACCAAATCATTTCTAATTTCTGAACATTTCTAAACATTTCTAACATTTCAAACCATTTCGAATCATTTCATTCATTTCAGTCACGTACCGCGCTCCGATTCGGATCCAGTTGCATCTAAAGATGCACCGATTTGCTCCGGTGTGCCCCAGTAGTCACGGCCTCATTTCAATACATGCTCCAGAGTCACGGTTATTATCAGTCGCTCGTTACGACTCACCGATTCGTACCTCTGTCATGGTTATCATTTCACTGCCACGTATCACGCTCCGATACGAATTCAGTCGCATGGAAATGCACCGATTCGTCTCGGCGTGCCCCAGGTATTTGCCACATTTCAGTACATGCTCCAGAGTCCGATTCGCAGTCAGTCGCAACAGCGGCATGATCGATTTGCGCCTCTGTCATGGCAACAAATTGTTACACCTGCATTTACCATGCTCCGGTTCGAATCCAGTCGCATCCTCGATGCACCGATTCATTACGGCGTGCCCCAGGGCTCGGCCTCATTTCTGAAACATGCTCCAGAGTCCGGATCGTAGCTAGTCGCAGATATCGGGCGACCGATCCGCATCTCTGTCATAGGAACTATTACCATTCATTTCACTCCCACATGGCATCACCGTTTCAAAACCAGTCGTATCCGAGATGCACCGATTCGTCACAGAATGCCTCACTTGTTTCGGCCGTATCCATACCTATACCAGAGCTCGGTTCGTTGCCAGTCGCAAATGCGGCACAACCAATTCGAGCCTCGGTCAAGGTGAAAACATTTCTGTCATTTCGTTGTTTCATACTGCGCTCCGATTCGAATCCAGATGCATCACACATGCACCGATTCGTCCCGGTGTGCACCAATGTTTTTCGGTTGCCTCATTTCAGTACATGCTCCAGAGCCCAGTTCGCGGTCGGTCGCAGTCACGGCACGACCGAGCCAGACCTCTGTCATGGCAAGAGATTTCACTCATTTCATAATCAAGGCAAACAATTCAAATCATTTCGTTGTCACTAGATTGCAAGTCACCATACAAATCACTGCTTCAAGTTAGCCAGCAAACCCTTCACGAGTTATCACCTTTCATTTTCCTCCAGGTCAGTCAAAGTTCAGTAGGTCCACCCTGCGCCAGGTTGGACGATATCCCCCCAGGTAAAAAAAAAAAAAAAAACAAGTTGGGTAAGTATGGCTCAGGGAAACAAAGCAAACTTGAAATTCATGTCACCCCCAATAGGTTACAGTCAACCAAAAAATACGATCTCAAGGACAGGATATCTTTACCAGATCAACCATGTCCCAGGCCGGCAGCGAAGACCTCACGGCCCCCCTGTCCCCTTCCCCGGTCTCTGAGAGCGGCAGCGTGCAGTCCCTCAGGGGATGGACTATCCCCAAATTGACGGCAGAGCTAAGACGCAGAGGCGTGCCCTTCTCCGCTACAGCTAGGAAAGGCAAGCTCTTCAAGCTCCTCTTCCCCCCACCAGCTGCAGCAGGACCCAGTACCCAGCAGGTATCTCTCCAGTCGATATCCTCGGCCATCTCACAACTTCACACTATGGTGTCGTCGCTGTCTTCCTCGGTCACGGACGTACAAACCAGGGTGGCACTCCTGGAGGCTCGGCCGGCCGCGGCTATTCCCGACCCAACCGCAACCCAAGCTTTAACACCCCTTCCTGCAGGTACCACAGGCTGGAGCCCCATTGTCTACCCCTCCCATTTGGTTCCAACCAGCATCAGGAAGGACATCTTGGACGGCAGGGACGTCAACCTGGCCTCTCTCCTGATTTCTGTCCACGATCTGGCAGAAAATAAGGCCTATACCTGGGGTGACATATCGGTGGTCCTTAAAGCCAAAGACCCCAGACTGAATCGGAAATTATCTGTCCCAGAGTTCACCTTGGCCTTTGGCATGCTGAGAGATGTCCTATGTTCAGCCGCTCCCAGCAGAAGGGAAGAGCTGGACTTGTACCTCCATACGGTAGTAGACTTGGGCTACAAGTATGGAGGATTTTCTATTTATGACTACCACCGTTCCTTTTCCGCAAAGGCGGCAGCCAGGCTCACACAGTTTCAAACAACAACAAATTGGAGTCTCATGGACACAGAGCTGTTCTGCCACCATTTTGCCAGCTTACGCTCACCCCTATGTGCGATTTGCCAGTCCTTCACTCACACTGCCACCTGGTGCGCCAATGCGACAATCAGACATCTCTTCGAACTTCCCTCCACCTCCGGTGCACCTCAGGGTCAGTCGGCCCCTGAACAAACGCCTCAGGTGGACAAATTCGGACGTCCAGTCCGAACCGTGGGAGGGGCAGCCATCTGCAATAATTACAACTATGGGTCCTGCAACTTCAGTCAGTGCCGCCTACTCCACATCTGCACCTTATGCCAAAGAGCGCACCCAAGAAACTTGTGCGAAGTCAAACAACAAAAGAGGGCATGACTAAGCCGGGTCAACGTCTTGTGGCTAGGACTCTACCTCACCTCACACCCCACCCCCTCCCTGGCCACCTACCTTATCCAGGGGTTCACAGTAGGGTTTCACACCGGCCTCATTTCATTACCCCACAGTACCTACGAATGTGGGAATCTTCGTTCAGCGGCCATTGACGAACAAGCCATAGATCGGCTCTTACAGGCAGAAGTAGACCGAGAGTTCGTTATAGGCCCCTTCACTCAGCCCCCTTTCAGCACTTGGAGAGTCAGCCCTATTGGGCTTGTCAAGGGCAAGTTCTCAAATAAATTACGTTTGGTGTACGACCTGTCTGCGCCTCATTCTTCCCACATTCCCAGTCTCAATTCCCTGATCCCCTCCGAAGAATTCTCCCTAAAATATTCCTCTGTGGACATGGCAATCCAAGCGGTCATCAAAGCAGGTACAGGTGCCTGGCTCTCCAAAGCCGACATCTCGGATGCCTTCAAACTCCTGCCTATTCACCCATCCCTTTGGTGCTGGCATGGCATCAAGTGGAAGGAGGCATACTATTTTGCCACAAAACTGACGTTTGGTTCGAAGAGTAGCCCTTGGCTCTTCGACACATTCGCTCAGTCCCTCGCTTGGATACTCTTACACAAAGCTCAGTGCCAAGAAGTCATCCATTACCTGGACGACTTCCTACTAATAGAACCACCCAGCAGGCCCCCAGGAGACCTCGACAAACTCAGAGTGGTATTCGGAAATCTCAATGTTCCCATAGCCGAGCACAAAGTCGATGGCCCAACACACCACATCACCTTTCTCAGGGTCAACTGCACCATGCAGGCCAGTCTCCCCCTCGACAAACTAACCCGCATTAGGGCGGTCCTTCACAAATTCACCCACACTAAGGGGTGTACCAAGAAGCAGTTGCAGTCTCTCCTGGGAATGCTTAATTTCGCCATGCGAATTATTCCACAAGGCCGCACCTTCGTGTCACGTCTGCTAAAATTCCTGTCAGAAACATAAGACCCCGATCATATTCTAAATCTAGACTCCGCAGCAATAGCGGACCTATCTATGTGGGAGGAATTCCTGTCTGCCTGGAATGGCATATCCCTATTTATACCCATGGTTTCGGCCCTTGCACCCCAGGTGGTGACAGACGCTGCAGCTTCCACAGGCTTCGCGGCAATTTTTGGCCACCAATGGTTTTCAGGACCCTGGCCTCAACAGATACTGTTGATACCCGGCTTTACCCGAACATCTTCCCTCTTCGAACTCTATCCCATAGTGGCAGCTGCACAGCTCTGGGGTCACCATTGGACAGGGCAAACCGTGGTCTTCACCACCGACAATCAGGCCACGGCAGACATTATCAACAAAGACAGGTCCAAGTCCCTAGTAGTGATGTCCTTCCTGCGCAGATTGGTACAACTGTCTTTACAGCATCAGTTTAACATCCACTGTTCATTTAATCCAGGCAGATACAATTTAGCTGCTGACGCACTGTCACGTTTTAATTACATCTCCTTTTTCAAACAGGTTCCCGAAGCCGATCCAGTGTCGGCCCCTATCCCTGTCTGGTCACAGCTGACCCTGGACTAGTTCAACATTTACAAGGAGCAACGCAGCTCATCAACCACTCACTCTCCCATAACACACTCAAAGCCTACCAGACAGCTTGGAAGGCGTTTAATAAATTCCTGACACCCTGCTGCAAAGGACCAACAGATGTCAAACAGGTACTGGCCTTCATTTCATACTGCCACACTCAGCTGGCCTTATCTTATAATACCATTCGGCTATACCTAGCCAGCATACAACATTTCTTGGCTCTTGAAGACCCCGCAAAGTCTTCACTGTTCTCATCACACACTATACGAGCCATCCTACGGGGCATTCAGAAACACCAACCAGTGATCAGCACCAAGCGCTTACCCATTACGGGGCCCATCTTCAGGGATATGTCGACCATGCTGGCTACTTCTCCATTCGGTCTTCTCCCCAGTATGGTTCTACAAGCAGCCATATATTTGGCCTACTACGGGTTCTTGAGACCTGGCGAGTTCACCTGTAACAACCCCACAGACCAAGTACTGTGCAGACGGCACTTGGTTCGCTACCAAGACCATTTCGTCCTTCACCTCGAGGTTTCTAAAACCCAGCAAACAGGCTCTGAAGTGGACATTCACCTGTACAAAACCAATAACAGCTGGTGTCCAGTCACCGTACTCAACCGTCTCCTGTCACTCCTGCCTGAACAGCCGGACACCAGTCCTCTTCTACCATTCCCAGTTAAACCCTTAAGCATCTGTCAGTTTGTGAAACACATAAGGATACTTCTCCGCAATCTTCACTTTAACCCTAGTCAGTACTCTGGACACTCCTTTCGTATCGGAGCAGCCTCCGCAGCATCCCGCCACGGGGTCCCAGACCACGTCATCAAAAGACTAGGCAGGTGGAAATCAGCCTGCTTCGCCCGGTATATCCCCAATCCTCACGTAGAGATGGCACAGGCATTTTCCAAATTGGCTCAATGAATAACTGAAAACCAATAAAATATTATACCCTTACCTGTTTTTGCCCCCTTATTTTGGCATACCGGCCATTAGACCAAGGCACACTTTCAGGTCCATTTCATATGGTAAGTCCACACTTCCAGGTCTATTTCCGATGGTAAGTCTTATGTTAACTATAAATGTTATCTATGTCCATATCGGACATAGGGCTCCAACCATAAATATAGATATCTATATATATCTAGATATATATATATCTATATATATCTAGATATAGATATATATATATATATCTATACCTATATCTATAGATATATATATATATATATATATATATATATATATATATATATATATATATATATCTATAGATAGATATAGATATATATATCTATAGATATATATAAATATCATTTGTTTGTGTGCTTTGAGCAGCCTTCTCCTTTAAATTGGGTTACAGGATTAATTAAAATTTATGTTTTATAGCTGAAACATCTCATTTTCTGAATCTCTGTTGGTTTGCCATTCTTCTGCTATCAGTATCTATTTATGACAAGGATCTTTCCAAACATCAATGACAGGCTGCATGCAATCTGGATTTCAATTTTTTTTAGCATGTCTAAAATAAAATAATTTCCCCATGACATAAACAGTGCTCAGCCAACACATTATTAAATGGCTTCTTGCTCTATTTCACCAAAAGCCATTTCACCTTAGAGTACCTTGACAAAAATATATATATTTTTTTTGTACAGTCCAAGAAATAAAATTGCATCTGTAAAGTAAAATTGCCTGAGGATAAACCTTAAAATCAGTAAAACATGATTACTCTAAAGTACAAAATAAACAGAAACTTTAGGGCTAACTCCAGCCACAAATGTTCAGCTGAAACACTAAGACCCCATTCACACAGGGGCAACACGACTTGCAGGTCGCCTCAGCGAGGCGACCTGCAAACGAATGCCCGGGCGACTTGCAAAACGACTTCTGCATAGAAGTCTATGCAAGTCGCCCCAAGTCGCCCCCGAAGTCGTACAGGAACCTTTTTCTAAGTCGGAGCGACTTGCGTCGCTCCCCTTAGAACGGCTCCATAGTACAGAACGGGAGGCGACTTGTCAGGTGACTAGGTCGCCTGACAAGTCGTCCCTGTGTGAATGGGGTCTAACATAGTAACCATAGGCGTGCGCACAGGGTGTGCCAGGTGTGCCTGGGCACACCCTAATCGCCTTGTGTGGTGCATATTCCCCCCTGTTTAGACCACTGATATTTTATCCCCAAAAAAAAGTTACAAAAGAAAATAATTTTTTTAAAAATAAAATAAACAAAATTACACTGTCCACTGCCCTACTGACACCATCAGTACATATACACATGCATATGTATTTGAGCTTTGGGGTGCACACCCTAATGCAAGAGGCTGCGCACACCTATGATAGTAACTGTTCTGACTGCTAAAGATATGTAAAGAAATGTAATTGCTTGGGATCCATTACTCCTTCAGTGCTGTATTATAATATAGCATAAGAAGGATGATACCTCAGTTCACAGCCTTTGGTTCCACAGATTTTGTGCCAATGCTCCACCCATTGTGCAACCTGTGACGGGAAGTTGGGAAGTGTTTTTCTCACTCCCATCCCATACCTTTCAATTAAAGTGTTTAACCCCCCCCCCCCCTTAAAGCATGTTATACAGCACAGTGCTTATTGTGTATAATTTGGCCCCTCGTACCACCTGAAATACCTGGCTGGCTGTGCCCTCCCACCTCTAAACTGACCACAATGTATCAGGGCTGCTTAGCCCTGACACCTTGGTCAGTTTTTGTGATTCCATCCTCCGCAGCCCTGCTCTCCTGTGTCTGTGTCTCCTCTGTCCTCCTCCCCCTTCCTCTTTCTGTCTGTCTGTGTGTGTCAGCGCCCGAACCCCCCCGCTCCTGCTGCTCTGATATTTCATATCAAATCATCCCATCCACGCTGTAATATACCAATAAGTGTCCCTGTGCCTGTGTTATGTAAAAAATATGCTTATCTGTATCCATATCAGCACGGCTCCCAGCGATCAGCTGACGCATGGCTCTCTCTTTCCTCTCCTCCTCGGCTGACGTCAGCGAGAGTGCTCGGCCCCGCCCACTGGGAATGTGAGCCGGAAAGCGAAGAGAGCCGAAGAGTCAGCTGAGCACTGGGAGCCGCGCTGATATAGATACAGATAAGCATATTTTTTACATAACACAGGCACAGGGACACTTATTGGAATATTACAGCACGGATGGGATGATTTTATATAAGTGGGTTAACAATTACTGTAATATCTGGAGCCTAAGGGCCCATTTGCGTGGCACCTGTTTAATGCACATGTTACACAAGACATTAGTGAATATTAATTCGCTAATGTCACACAAGTGGGTGGGCTTCCGGGCCCACCCTTTTTGAAGCCAAATAGAGCCTCAGGCTCTAATCATGTGCTTCAAAAAAATAAATAAAAACCTCCCATCGAAATCCATGCGTCCGGCACCCTGCATGGAGATTAGGGGCCAGGCGCATGTGGGGGGGTGATTTGTCCTGGGGGGTCTGTACTAATGTAGGGGGGGTGATTTGTCCTGGGGGGTCTGTACTAATGTAGGGGGGTGTTTTTTCCTGGGGGGTTTGTACTAATGTAGGGGGGGGGTTTGTCCTGGGGGGGTCTGTACTAATGTAGGGGGGTGATTTGTCCGGGGGGGTCTAAGCTAATGTAGGGGGGGTGATTTGTCCTGGGGGTCTGTACTAATATAGGGGGGTGGTTTGTCCTGGGGGGTCTATACTAATGTAGGGGGGGTGATTTGTCCTGGGGGTCTGTACTAATGTAGGGGGGTGGTTTGTCCTGGGGGGTCTATACTAATGTAGGGGGGTGGTTTGTCCTGGGGGGTCTATACTAATGTAGGGGGGTGGTGGTTTATTCTGGGGGTCTAAACTAATGTAGGGAGGGTGATTTGTCCTGGGGGTCTATACTAATGTAGGGGGGTGGTTTGTCCTGGGGGGGTCTATACTAATGTAGGGGGGTGGTTTGTCCTGGGGGGTCTATACTAATGTAGGGGGGTAATTTGTCCTGGGGGGTCTGTACTGATGTAGGGGGGTGGTTTGTCCTGGGGGGGTCTATACTAATGTAGGGGGGTGGTTTGTCCTGGGGGGGTCTATACTAATGTAGAGGAGGTGATTTGTCCGGGGGGGTCTGTACTAATGGAGGGGGTGGTTTGTCCTGAGGGGGGTCTGTATTAATGGAGGGGGTGGTTTGTTCTGGGGGGTTCTGTACTAATGGAGGGGGGGTGGTTCTGTACTAATGGAGGGGGTGGTTTGTCCTGAGGGGGGTCTGTACTAATGGAGGGGGGGTGATTTGTCCTGGGGGAGTCTGTACTAATAGAGGGGGGTGGTTTGTTCTGGGGGGTTCTGTACTAATGGAGGGGGTGGTTTGTCCTGAGGGGGGTCTGTACTAATGGAGGGGGGGTGATTTGTCCTGAGGGGGGTCTATTCTGATAAAGGGGGTGTTTTGTCCTGGGGGTCTATACTGAGGGAGGTGTTTATACTTAGTGGGAGGTCTGCACTGACGGAGGGGGGTCTATACTTAGTGGAGTGGGGTCTGTACTGAGGGGCGACTATAGTTAGTGGAGGGGGTGATACCATGTTTTACCGCACCGGGTAGAACCCTAGTGACGCCACTGCAGTCGCGGGCTCTTGTTTCCCCTCTCCCTCTCCTCCTTGTGCGCGCTTCTGTACTAGTGAGCGGCGCACTATGTTTCTTACCCCGCCTTCATATCGGCTAGAGAAGAAAAAAAAAAAGGAGCAAAGAAGAGGATTGTGGGACATGTAGTCCCAAGGACTGGCAGCCCCACTATAACACGGAAACTGCAGCCCACACAGCATGCTCAGCTGAACGGGAGAGAGAGAGAGAGCCAGGAGCCCGAGAAAGCTTTCAGGGAAGTGCACCCAGGACTCCAGAGGGAGAGGACAGTGCTAAGGGAACACCATCAGAGAGAGAACCCCACTGCCCTGCGCCACCAGAGGGAAAGCCACACAGCCTGACGCCATCCCTGGCGGAGAAAGGAATGGAGTCATTGCCAGAATACAGATCTGGGCTCTACCCAGTGGAGTCACCACAGGCAATTCAGAGTGAGCTGACTCCTGATCAGAGAAACCGTTGTTGCTGTATCGCTGGGTCAGGCGAGAGGGCCGATCGGCCATTATTTACTAACGTCCTGCAGTCTCTGATTATCTCTTGTAACATGTCTGCAGTCTCTGACCATCTCTTGTAACATGTCTGCAGTCTCTGACCATCTCTTGTATCATGTCTGCCGTCTCTGACCATCTCTTGTATCATGTCTGCAGTCTCTGACCATCTCATGTAACATGTCTGCAGTCTCTGACCATCTCTTGTATCATGTCTGCAGTCTCTGACCATCTCTTGTATCATGTCCGCAGTCTCTGACTATCTCCTGTAGTATGTCTGCAGTCTCTAAGCGTCTCCTGTAGTATGTCTGCAGTCTCTGAGCGTCTCCTGTAGTATAAAAATAATAATAATAAAGTTGCACTATAAGCAGATATAATATTCATATGAAGGAGCGTATATAGTATATATACACAAATATCTAAATGTGATATGGTGAACAGTAAATTATAACGTGAAAAAAATGCATCCACCTCCCAAATTGCGATAAATCAAACATATTGTAATGTCCGCAATAGGTTGCAATTGTAACATAAATGAATGTGTACACTGGTAAGTGAGTTCCAAAATGGGAGATGATGCAGATGAAATGCTAGAAAGCTCCCTGGGGCATAGATGGCGGAAGGATGGATCCCAGTGTCAGAGTGGTAATCTGTGTGTGGAGACCCTTACCAGAAAAGGTGGACCCCCTCCAGCGCAGGGTCATTCGAGCAGACAGATTACCCTCTGTGGGGGACTGTAGGACCTTCTGGTGTATGGTGTCTCCGGTCTCTGGATCACTACTATGTAACTTAGTTTTATTGATGAAGACCAGCATGACCAAAATCTTGGTTTCTCAATCCACCTGGCTGATGGTGTCTTGTTCCGCAGATTGATATGGAGCTCCTCTGATGAATCCTTTATGGTTGGGGTCCTCTCGGATGGTCCCTCTTTGCTCCTCTGATGAGTCTAGACTCACCCCAAAGCACCTTGTCCCCATTTTGATGAGGACAAGAGCCTCTTCCTGACAACCCTGGCCGTTGGTTGTCGGGGTCTGCAGGCGGGGGGCTTATCGGAATCCGGGAGCCCCCTTTAATAAGGGGGCCACCAGATCCCGGCCCCTTACTCTATGTGAATGAGTATGGGGTACATCGTGCCCTACCCATTCACCTAAGAAAAAAAGTGTCAATAAAAAAACACACGACAGGTTTTTAAAGTATGCCGGTGTGTGCACAGCAGCCGCACAGTCTGTGAGAACAACTCCTGGATAGGAGTTTAGCATCTCCCGCATCCAGGTTCCCCTTTTTATGGAGGCTAGTGGTCCAGTCACAGTCTAAGGAGCGGTTTAGTGGTGTCTCCATCTCAAGAAAGGCCCCGACCGGGTTAAGGTCACAAGCTTTCTTAAGCTTGCCAGTTGGTAAGCGTGTATTTTACTCATATCACAGTGGTGCGGTGAAGGTATCCAGTTTCATTCGCTAATTATTTCTGGAAGAGACCCATGCTGGGGTTCCTCATCCGTTTCACCTTTGAAGATTGTCACTGTTAGAACTGTACTGACTCAATTGATCAGATTATGGACTTTATGCATTATTTATCACTATTGTGACATTTATTTATCACATTTTGGTTTACAGCGCTGCTTCTTCTATTTTATCTATTTTATTTAAGGTTTTTAAAGTAATTTATTAGGCAGCTCCGGGGGTCTTCTTCCGACTTCGGTGGTCTCTTCCTTCTTCTTCGTGGTCTCTTCCCTCTTCCCGCGCTCTCCGGCCTCTTCTCCGCGCTCTCCGGTTCTTCTCCCGCTCTCTGGTATCTTCTGCCGGGCTCCTCCACTATCTTCTGCTCTTTTGCCCACTCTTTTGCTAGCGGTGGCCTGGTCTTCTCTGCCGTCTTCTTCCCTCTTCTCTTCTTCCGATGTTGACACGACGATCTCTCCCACTGTAATCCCGTGTGCACATTGCGCAACGACTTATATAGGGATGGGGCATGGTCACTGGGTGATGTCACTGCCACTGAGAAGCCGTACATTCCACAAACTCACAGAAGGGGGCAGAGTCTACCAACTGAAAAGGCAGCAGTTGAAGTGCTAGCAATTTAGCCAAGCTAGCATTCAACCGCTGGGCATGTGGATGGCTGGGAGCGAACTTCTTTCGGCGGTGCAGCAGCTGGGGCAGGGAAATTTGCCTGGTACAATCTGACATTGGTGTACCGATAGCAGATTGCCCCCAAGCACTTGGCTGTGACACACCTAATTCTACACCTTCATTCCTCTCAGTGCAGGTCTCAGAGAGGACTGAAGGTATAGTGGGTTTGGAGATCCCAGCTGATGAGGAGCAAGGAGAGGTCCTCTTTGTTCTTTGGTGTGGGTCTTTTAGGTACACTTGCCAACGAACTGCATGGCAGGTCAACATATGTCTGGTCAAGCATGTGGTGCCCAAGTGGGAGATGTTTTGGCCATGCGAGATACGCTTGAGACGTATGTTGCAAATAGCAGCTGTGGGATCTGATGCACTTGCCTCAAAGAAGGCCCACACCAAAGAACTTTTGGAATAACGTGCAGAAACAGCAGCGTCCTGCACATGCGGAGCTCTGTGGTGTGATGCAGTCGGTGTGCTGCCCTTAAGCTGGCCCCTGGAGGGCATCCTGCCTCGTTGGTGATGTGCCTCCTCCTCTCTCCTATCAGGCACCCACGTGGAGTCAGTGACCTCATCATCCCGTCCCTCCTCATCACTGGAGCAAAGCTGGCAGTATGCTGCAGCTGGGGGAACATGACTGCCAGATTGCTGTCCTTCTTGAGCACCTAGCAGGGTACCATCATCGGAGCCTTCAAAACGCTGGGCATCCTCCTGGAGCATGTACCCAACACTGTGGTCAAACAGTTCGGGGGACTCCTCAGGAGGACATGGTGGGGCTAGGGAAGGAGTGACTGATGCCATTGAACCGAGGGAAGAGGCCGCGTTGGCAGCTGATTTGCCAGACAAAGTACCCTGAGCCTGGGTGAGAGAGGATGAGGAGGATGAGGACGGCTTGGTCATCCACTCTACCAAGTCTTCCGCATGTTGCGGCTCAACACGGCCAGCTGCCAAAAAAAAGGACAAGCGTGTCCCACAGCCACGTGCTGATGAGAATGCACCACCTCCACGACCAGCACTGTTGCCTCTAGACACAGAGCCTGCTTGCCCTCTTTTATTGGCTTGTGACTGTCTGCCTCTCTTTGTTGGCCTTCCAGACATACTAATGGTCTGCACTGAGATGTAGCTGCACAAAGCTGGGATGTATGTATATACTGATACTGCAGCTAGCAGAATCAACTGCCTGCCTGTAGTATTATTAGTATGAGAACACCAGAAATTGTCTTCAGGTAGCTTTAGGTGCATACTGTGCACTGCAGAGGATGCAGTACACTAACTGTAAATACTGTAACTGCCTGCCTGTGGTATTAATAGGAGCAGAACAACAGCAATTGTCTTCAGGTAGCTTTAGGTGCACACTGTGCAGAGGACACAGTACACTAACTGTAAATACTGTAGCTGTCTGCCTGTGGTATTATTATAGGATCAGAAGAACACCACCAATTTTATTCAGGTAGATTTAGGTGCACACTGTGCAGAGGACGCAGTACACTAACTGTAAATACTATAAAATGGATAAAAAATACCGCGCCGATCAAAAAAGTTGAACAGCAGCCAACACTACAATAAGACCAAATTGTGCAAAATACCTAAATGTAAACAGTGTAGCGCTAAAGTGCAAACCTCTATGTGAAGAATTTAAGAGAGAGGAAGCTATTCCATAATTAAGTAAAGAATAACCATATCTAGTCTCAAAACTGCATAAATTAGAAAAATGAATTCCAAATGTGTAGTCTAATAGCATGTGAAACCGCTCATTCATCAGTGATGAGACAGACAAAAACAATCTCAAAAGTATATAAAAAATAATAAGTAGTGGAAAATTGTGACAAATAAAGTGATGATTTAAAATATACGCATTTCTGGTGAAGATGAGATATAAATGACAAACTTAGTGATAATAAAATGTCCACAATTCAAGTAGGCGGTATGGCCACCAAATAAAATCTGGAGATGATCTAGTCCCAGTGATATATCATGCAGATAAAGTGAATTCAATACAATGCAGATGATACATTAATATCTCCTCCGTAATAATCCAAATCAACATAAAGGGATAAGGTACTCTTACCGACTTTGATGGACTCACAGGCCGTTGGCGGTGAGTCAAAAGGGCTTGCACTGTCTTAGGATGACAGTATAGGAGTAGACCATGCGCTGGTAAACCTCTTCCTTCAGATAGGGGACCAGGATCCTGCCCGGATGGTCTAAACGATCACCGTCCTTGTCAGTATTGGTAAACCATGTATAAAGAAAGAAACAAGGAGCCTCCACATGGTGTAAATCCAAAAATTCAATTGGCATTTATTTGATCAGTCACGATCATTGAACAATCCATAAAAATATAAAAAAATATAGTAGAATCGATTCCAATAATAAAAGAAAGCAAGCGCGGTTTGGGTGGCTGGGTACAGCAAGGAGACCCGACGCGTTTCGTCTGAAAAGACTTCGGCTGGGGTATATGCCATCCTGCCACCACCATGCTTTTATACATATGTTAAAATAATGACCCATAAACAGCTGTTACAGCGTCGCGCGCTCTAACTTCCTGGATATCTAGCGTGCGTTCCAATCACGGTCATGTGTTTCCACGTAATAGCCAATCAAGGGACAGATCTGCCTCTACCAGCCAAGCCTCAATGTGAATATCCTATCCTAGTGCGCTCTCACTGGGTGGGAATGTACACTCACCAGTTACCCGCCCAGTGTATATCGTCACCGCGTATGACATGCACGTGACCGGCGTCACATGGTAGCGTCTGATGTATCATTGGGTATACCTCATCGCGCCAACCCGGAAGTAGGAGCACATCACTAAGGCTGTTGGAGCGCGTTTGCGTTCCAAATGGATCATCGAGGACGGAAGTGATTTGAATAGAGTAAATACGGCATTCTAAACAGTCCGCCATACTAGTAAATAAAAATTAAAGTCCGAAAAAATTTAATATGTGAAAAGTTAATTTATCTAAACTAGAATATCAAATCAAATCTGGAAGTCAGTATGGATCGCAATTAGTAAGGAAAAAGAACTGTAATAAAGCATATGTGTTATAAATAACCATCTTGGTTCATAGACATGAATATAAGGCAGGAATTAATAATACCTATCTAAATCCATGTCCAATCACAAGGCGTATGAAGCTAGTGTAACGTTAACCAAGTAATGAAGCATGCTAAAACGCACATATATCCACAATTAGCAGATTTGATTGATAAAAAATAAAAAAATATCAAAATAAAACTGACATTAAAATATTAAAAAAGAATTAGAACCAGGACCTAATAATTCTAAACAAAATAGTAGATAAAAAACTACTCCATGCCTATTGCAAGCCACATCGACCATATTATCTCCAAAAAGGACTTAAACTAGTCCTCAATCCAGTGAGGCACTCTCACCACATATATAATAAAAGACTTAAAAGGGCCAAGTTATCTAAAAAAGGGGGGGGGGACCTTCATTTACGATTGATTAATAAATGAATTGATGTCCCACTCCACATTGAGTCCATGTGGCGTAAAACATCTTAGTTGATGTATCCAAAAAGTTTCAAGCCTTGATACTCCTCTTACGCATGAGTCACCCCTCCAATGAGGGGTGAATTTATCTATCACTTGAAACTTAGTACCAGTAGGGTCTCGATTATGACATAATAAGTAGTGATTGGGCACACTATGGTTAGTGCGTCCTTTTTTGATGGATTTAATGTGTTCATTGACCCTTATGGCAAATGTACGAATGGTCCGCCTCACGTACTGTTTCCCGCAGGGGCAAGTGATGAGGTACACAATGTACCTAGTCGAACACGTAACAAATTGTTTGACAGAGTATTCTTTCCCAGTAGTGGTTGATCCAAATGTCTCAATCTTACGGGATTTATGTGTGTTATATTGGCACACCCTACATCTTCGACAGGGAAAAAACCCTTCATATTCTGGAAAAATGAGGGGACAGAAGGGGGGTCAGTTATATTGGGCGCAATCTGCCCTCTCAAGGACATGGCACCTCTATAGATCACCCCTGCTTGTTCTGGCAAGACCGGTCCTAGAACAGTATCGTTTTTTAGGACTTTCCAGTGCCTATGTAAAATGTCCTTGACCTGTTTGTGCTGAATCGAAAAGTTAGTAAGGAAAGACCATTTATGTTTATTTTCTGAATTACGTTTGGGTTGTTCTGAAATAAGTGAATTCCTGTCCACTAGGGAAACATTTTGAATCACTTCATCTATCTCCAATGCATTGTAGCCCTTATCAGTAAATCTGGACTTTAAGATATTGGCTTGATCAAAGTAGTCAGTAAGTTGTGAACAGTTGCGTCTAATTCGCAACAACTGACTTCGAGGGATGGATCTCAGCCATGCTGCATGGTGGCAACTGTCGATCGGAATGTATCCATTCCGATCGGTGGCCTTAAAAAAGGTCTTAGTAGTAAGATGATCGTCAACAACTTCGATCTCAAGGTCCAGAAAGTGAATGGTCGACCGACTAGCTTCGTAGGTCAACTCTATCCCAATCTGATTATTGTTCAAAGTACGTATAAACTCATCTAGAGATTCCATATTACCTCTCCATAGGAGGAGGATGTCGTCAATGTACCTGGCCCACAACACCAGTTGTGGTGGGTCCAGGGCATAGACGACATCCTCCTCCCATTTAGCCATAAAAATATTGGCCAGGCTGGGGGCGAACTTCGCCCCCATAGCCACCCCTTTTTTCTGGAGATAAAACTCTCCGTTGTACCAGAAGTAGTTGTGTTTGGTGGCAAAACACAATAAATCCATTATGAACCTCTTCTGAGTACCCGGAATTGTACCATTTCTAGAAAGGAAAGAGTTAACTGCTTTAAATCCTAGGTCGTGGGGTATACAGGTATACAATGCCTTAACGTCAGCTGTGGCGAGAATAAGATCTTCACTGTAAGTGACACATTCAAGTTTAGCGTGGATTTCACCAGCGGTTGGAGAAAGAAATCAATATACTTCCCGATGCGGGATGTTATTGAATTAATGCCGCTAATAATTGGGCGGCCAGGAGGTTGTGTAACATTCTTATGAACCTTCCGTAAATAATAAATGATAGGAATACGCGGGGCAACTGGAACTAAAAAATGTCTCTCCTTCTTCTCAAGAATTCCAAGTTGGGAACCAGTGTCTATCAAATCAACTAAACGTTTCTTAAACTCAGATGTGGGATTTTTAGTTAATTTTGAGTAAGTATCAGTGTCACCGAGAATTTTGGTCATCTCCGTGTGATAGTCTGCTTTGTCAAGAATGACAATACCGCCCCCCTTATCTGCTGGGCGGATGACAAGGTTTTTACGCTCGCAGAGGGATTTGAGTCCAATTTTTAAGTTGGGATCATTATATATTCTCTTATCTGGTAGTTTATCTAAGTCTTTAAGGACCAAATCCCGAAAGACTTTAATAGATGGTGCCACCGGGCAAGGAGGGTTGAACAGCGATGGGTTAGCAAGGCCTGAATGTACAGCATGTGAAGTTATTTCCATAGTCTGAGGTCTAATAGGATTGGACATGATGTATCTCTGAATATTCAACTTTCTAATATATTTGTGCACATCTATGAAAGTTGAAAATTTATTTAGTTTTTTTGGAGGTACAAATTTTAAACCTTTATCAAGAACCGATTTCTCAGCCTTAGTTAGTTCTACATTACTTAAATTGAAAATACCACTGTCTTTTATAAACGTTTTCTTTTTCCTGGCGCGCCACCCCCCTCTGGAGCCGCGCCAGGATTTGGATTTCTTATATGGCTTTCCCCTTCTTTGTGAAAATCCCCCCGTGTGGAGGGGCCTGGTAAATTTTGATTGTATTTTAAATGGAGATCTAGTATGGTATCCATCATCCCTATCTGAATGAAGGTATCTGGAACCATGATCATCGTTATATCTTCTTTCTCTAAGAGGTGAGAACCTATTCTGTGTATGAACTGGGGTTCTTTGGAAATATTGATAGTCCGAATATTGATCATAATGATCATTATTTCTTCTCCAGGGGGATGAATCCTGTCTATGGTGGTCATAATACGGTCTCTGGTTTCTATTCCCCTTAGCCCTACCTCTGTTGTTTCTACCCCTTCCCCCATTATGGGAGGATGAATTCCTCCGATGGGATATGGGTGTATAGGGTCTATTAGGTGGATAATATACTTCCTGTATATTGGGTTCAGTCCTGTTCATTGGTTGTTGTGAACCCAAAGGGGCTGAGTTTGGATTTATAATGGGTACCTGTCCCGTCTCGGGAACTGTAATTGGTGGATTTTTATCCTGCCAACTGAACACACACCCATTCTTGTAGTCACAGATGTCTCTCGTATATTTCTTTTGTTTTTTGACCCTCTGTTCCCGCTCTTCTTTCTCTAAATGGTCTTTGAGATTAGTAGAGAGCGAATTATATTCAGCTAGTTTTTTGTGTGGGAGGAGCTTATCTCTGATTTCCTTGATTTCTGTGTCCAAGGTTATCTTCCTTAGACGTTACCTTTCAATCAGGAACCCCAGCAAGGAGATACCTGCCTCATTAAAGTAGCGAAACCAAGATTCCAGGTCAGGCTCTCCCTGTTGGGGGTGGATATTCCACCTTAGACCTCTTGGGACTAAGCGCTCCTTTGAGTACTGCTCAAGAAAAGCTATGTCCCATTTTGTTCAGAATTATTAGGTCCTGGTTCTAATTCTTTTTTAATATTTTAATGTCAGTTTTATTTTGATTTTTTTTATTTTTTATCAATCAAATCTGCTAATTGTGGATATGTGTGCGTTTTAGCATGCTTCATTACTTGGTTAACGTTACACTAGCTTCATACGCCTTGTGATTGGACATGGATTTAGATAGGTATTATTAATTCCTGCCTTATATTCATGTCTATGAACCAAGATGGTTATTTATAAGACATATGCTTTATTACAGTTCTTTTTCCTTACTAATTGCGATGCATACTGACTTCCTGATTTGATTTGATATTCTAGTTTAGATAAATTTACTTTTCACATATTAAATTTAATTTCGGACTTTAATTTTTATTTACTAGTATGGCGGACTGTTTAGAATGCCGTATTTACTCTATTCAAATCACTTCCGTCCTCGATGATCCATTTGGAACGCAAACGCGCTCCAACAGCTTTAGTGATGTGCTCCTACTTCCGGGTTGGCGCGATGAGGTATACCCAATGATACGTCAGACGCTACCACGTGACGCCGGTCACGTGCATGTCATACGCGTTGACGATATACACTGGGCGGGTAACTGGTGAGTGTACACTCCGACCCAGTGAGAGCGCACTAGGATAGGATATTCACATTGAGGCTTGGCTGGTAGAGGCGGATCTGTCCCTTGATTGGCTATTACGTGGAAACACATGACCGTGATTGGAACGCACGCTAGATATCCAGGAAGTTAGAGCGCGCGACGCTGTAACAGCTGTTTATGGGTCATTATTTTAACATATGTATAAAAGCGTGGTGGTGGCAGGATGGCATATACCCCAGCCGAAGTCTTTTCAGACGAAACGCGTCGGGTCTCCTTGCTGTACCCAGCCACCCAAACCACGCTTGCTTTCTTTTATTATTGGAATCGATTCTACTATATTTTTTTATATTTTTATGGATTGTTCAATGATCGTGACTGATCAAATAAATGCCAATTGAATTTTTGGATTTACACCATGTGGAGGCTCCTTGTTTCTTTCTTTATACATGGTTTACCAATACTGACAAGGACGGTGATCGTTTAGACCATCCGGGCAGGATCCTGGTCCCCTATCTGAAGGAAGAGGTTTACCAGCGCATGGTCTACTCCTATACTGTCATCCTAAGACAGTGCAAGCCCTTTTGACTCACCGCCAACGGCCTGTGAGTCCATCAAAGTCGGTAAGAGTACCTTATCCCTTTATGTTGATTCGGATTATTACGGAGGAGATATTAATGTATCATCTGCATTGTATTGAATTCGCTTTATCTGCATGATATATCACTGGGACTAGATCATCTCCAGATTTTATTTGGTGGCCATACCGCCTACTTGAATTGTGGACATTTTATTATCACTAAGTTTGTCATTTATATCTCGTCTTCACCAGAAATGCGGATATTTTAAATCATCACTTTATTTGTCACAATTTTCCACTACTTATTATTTTTTATATACTTTTGAGATTGTTTTTGTCTGTCTCATCACTGATGAATGAGCAGTTTCACATGCTATTAGACTACACATTTGGAATTCATTTTTCTAATTTATGCAGTTTTGAGACTAGATATGGTTATTCTTAACTTAATTATGGAATAGCTTCCTCTCTCTTAAATTCTTCACATAGAGGTGTGTAAATACTATAGCTGCCTGCCTGTGGTATTAATAGGAGTAGAACAACAGCAATTGTCTCCAGGTAGTTTTAGGTGCACACTGTGCAGAGGATGCACTACACTAACTGTAAATACTGTAGCTGCCTGCCTGTGGTATTAATAGGATCAGAAGAACACCACTAATTTTCTTCAGGTAGATTTAGGTGCACACTTTGCAGAGGACGCACTACACTAACTTGTAAATACTGCAGCTGCCTGCGGTACTATACTAATAGGATCAGAAGAACACCACTAATTTTCTTCAGGTAGCTTTAGGCGCACACTGTGCAGAGGACGCACTACACTAACTTGTAAATACTGCAGCGGCCTGCGGTACTGTACTAAAAGGATCAGAAGAACACTGCTAATTTTCTTTAGGTAGATTTAGGTGCACACTGTGCAGAGCACGCACTACACTAACTTGTAAATACTATAGCTGCCTGCGATACTAATAGGATCAGAAGAACACCACCAATTTTCTTCAGGTAGCTTTAGGTGCACACTGTGCAGAGGACGCACTACACTAACTTGTAAATACTGCAGCTGCCTGCAGTACTGTACTAATAGGATCAGAAGAACACCACTCATTTTCTTCAGGTAGCTTTAGGTGCACACTGTGCAGAGGACGCACTACACTAACTTGTAAATACTGCAGCGGCCTGCGGTACTGTACTAAAAGGATCAGAAGAACACTGCTAATTTTCTTCAGGTAGATTTAGGTGCACACTGTGCAGAGCACGCACTACACTAACTTGTAAATACTATAGCTGCCTGCGATACTAATAGGATCAGAAGAACACCACCAATTTTCTTCAGGTAGCTTTAGGTGCACACTGTGCAGAGGACGCACTACACTAACTTGTAAATACTGCAGCTGCCTGCGGTACTGTACTAATAGGATCAGAAGAACACCACTAATTTTCTTCAGGTAGCTTTAGGTGCACACTGTGCAGAGGACGCACTACACTAACTGTAAATACTGTAGCTAATAGGACTAATAGGATCAGAAGAACACCAGCAATTTTCTTCAGGTAGTTGTAAATACTGTAAAAACACCTGCCTGCCTGTCAGCAGTAGGAAAAGAATAACAGGAACGGATCTAGCTAAACTGAATACAGTGTATATATATATATATATATATATATATATATATATATATATATATATATATATATATATATATACACAACACCTAGGATGTGTGTATATATATATATATATATATATATATATATATATATACAATACACTGTAAGTGACTCGCCTGCCTACTATATCTAACTTAAATCAAATGACACTGTCTCTCTGTCTATTTATCTCTCTCTCAACGCCGGAACACACTACACAGGGCTGCCGTGCAGGCGGCCTTATATAGTGTCGGGCGTGTACTAAACCCCCTGAGCCATAATTGGCCAAAGCCACCCTGGCTTTGGCCATTTACGGCTCTCTGTACAGACAGTGCTGTGATTGGCCAAGCATAGTGCATGCTTGGCCAATCATCAGCCAGCAATGCACTGCGATGCCGCAGTGAATTACGGGCCGTGACGCCCCACTCGAATTTGGCGCGAATGGCCCATATCGTTCGTAATTCGGCGAACGACCGAACATGGGTTCGACACAAACACGAAGCTCGTCCCTACTAGAGATGTGACCAAAGCGAAGGCAGAGATTATCTGGGCTGGGTGGCTTAAGTAGGCAGGACCGACGAGCAGGATATCATCAACAGGTGAGTCACTGTGGAGAGATAGGGTCCCTGACACTTCTTTTGTTTGTGTTCTACTCATAGGCATGTGCAGGGAGTGTGCCAGGTCTGCCTGGGCACACCCTAATCACTCTGTGCAGTACCGACTCCCCCTGCTGCCCAGGCTTCCCTCTTCTCCCTCGGCTGCTGCGGGGAATGTTTCAAGATGGAGAGTGTGGGAAAGGGCTAGTCAATATGTCATTTACCGGCCCCTTCCTTTTCTAAATGAACACAGTGATCACACTCATTCACTATGTTCATTCACAAACAGAAGCAAAGTTATCACAGTTTACTATGCTTCAGCGTGTTTGAGGTTTGGGATGCACACCCTAATGCAATAGGCTGGGCACACCTATGTTTCTACTGATTTCAATAGCTTATTTTCTTAAAAAATATTCTTTCTATCCTATTTTTTCTAATACTCTAGATCAGCCCTCAAAAATTCCACTCGCCCGCTCGCATTTTGCGAGTGGATTTTGAGGGCTGGCGAGGAAGGACTGTCTGGGAGTGGGGGGCAAGCACCGCTGACAGGCGGGTTGTCTGGGAGCTGTTCTTCCAGCGATCGGAGGGGAAGAGAGAGGAGAGCCGCCATCCGGATGATCAGAGTGAGGGAACATAACTGCTTTAATTTCAATAGCTGTGTATTCCCTGCCTCGCGCTGTCACACACAGCCGCTCCTCTTTGTCTGGGCACTTTGATGGACAGATCACCTGTCCAATCCTGGGACAGATGATCTGTCTATCAAAGTTCCCCGGACAAGGGGGAGGGGCTGTATGTGACGGCGCATGGCGGGGAATACACAGCTATTTAAATGAAAGCTGTTATATTCCCCGCGCTCTGATCATCCAGGCGGTGGCTCTCTTCTCTCTTCCCCTGCACAGGTAGGCTTTTGGATACAGGCTGCATTGGTGGCACAGGCTGCATTGTTGGGCACAGGCTGCATTGGTGGGCACAGGCTGCATTGGCGGCACAGGCTGCATTGGCAGGAACAGGCTGCATTTGTGGACACATGCTGCATTGTTAGGCATGGGCAGGCTGCATTGGTGGACACGGGCAGGCTGCATTGGTGGACACGGGCAGGCTGCATTGGTGGACATGGGCAGGCTGCTTTGGTGGGCATGGATAAAGTTGTTTTTTATTATTTATTTTTATAACTTAATTCTGCATAAAACATTTAAGTGTCATTTCTTGAGATAATTTATGAGGACATGTTTAGGGGCGGAATTAGGGGCAGGGCAGTGTAGGGGTTGGGCGGGGCAACTGGTGGCGAGTAACCCTTGAGGCTTGGCTAGTAGCTCAGGACTTGAAATTTTGAGCCCTGCTTTAGATTGTATAATATGTACCCTTGCACTTGTTTACAGCTGAAGGTATAATTAAAGCTGAACTTTAAAAAACTACCCTTGCAGTAGGGCTCCCCCTCACTGCAAGGTTAAATGCTTATTTTTGCTTAGGGTGCTGTTAAAAAGCAGTTTTACTTATTCTCACTCCCCTGACAACTGGTACTCTCCTCTTCCCTCCAATGGGTCTACTACTGGGTCCTGCATTACATCTGAGATTGATAGACAGATGATAGAAGAACAGCTTCAGGGGACAGGTTGCACAGAGAGGAGGAAGCCTGCAGTAGCGAGAGATAGTGTAAGTAAAATTGTGTTTTAATGGTAATCTAGTTAAGTTTCAAAGTGCATCTATACGCAAAAACAGCATTGTAATATATTGCAGCTTACCAATCCTTAGATCAACGGTGTAAGCACTCACTTATTGTACTATGGAGAAGTTCCGTTGTCACCCTAGGATGGGAAATGTCTTCTCCATAACATAAAAGGGGGTCTGTAGTTCAGAAAACTGGGCAGGGCTGATAACTGCTTGACATAACACTGCAGAGTACATAGGACAACACTGGATTTCTGGTGGGATCAACAGGTATTTTTTTTAGCTCAAACAGATATAAACATAAACTTCAAATTACATATTTACAGATCAAAAGGGAGCAGTTGGCTGTTAGGCTATAACCGCTTCCTGACCGCTGCACGACGATATACGTCGGCAGAATGGCACGGGTGGGCAAAAGTGCGTACAGGTACGTCCCCCTTAAGAAGTGCGCCTCGTTCTCCATGACCGTGGGTCCCGCGGACTCGATGTCCGCCTGGTGTCCATGATCATGTCAAGGAGAGGTAGAATGGGGAGATGCCTTTGCAAACAAAGCATTTCCCCGTTCTGCCTAGTGACATGACAGAGATCTCTGCTCTCTGTCATTGAGAGCAGATATCGCTGTCTTGTGTGTTGAAGCCCATCCCCGCCACAGTTAGAATCACTCCCTAGGACACACTTAACCCCTTCATCGCCCCTCGTAGTTAACCCCTTCCCTGCCAGTGTCATTTACACAGTAATCGGTGCATTTTTATAGCACTGATCGCTGTATAAATGACAATGGTCTCAAAATAGTTTCAAAAGTATCCGAAGTGTCTGCCATAGTGTCGCAGTCATGATAAAAATTGCAGATTGCCGCCATTACCAATAAAAAAAAATAATAATAAAAATGCCATAAAACTATCTCCTATAATGTAAACACTATAAATTTTGCGCAAACCAATCAATATACGCTTATTGTGATTTTTTTTTTTACCAATAATATGTAGAAGAATACATATCGGCCTAAACTGAGGAAAAGAAATGTTTTTTATATATTTTTGGGGGATATTTATTATAGCAAAAAGTAAAAAATATTCAAAATTGACTCTCTTTTTTTGTTTATAGCGTAAAAAATAAAAACAGCAGAGGCGATCAAATCCCACCAAAAGAAAGCTCTATTTGTGGGAAAAAAAGGACGTCAATTTTGTTTTGGTACAACGTCGCACAACTACGCAATTGTCAGTTAAAGCAACGCAGTGCTGAATCGCAAAAAGTGCTCTGGTCAGCAAGGGGGCAAATCCTTCCGGGGCTGAAGTGGTTAAACTTGGTGCCTTCACCTAATAGGGCAAATATTAAAGTTCACAACCCAAAAGCAGCTGATAGATAGCCTTGTCATTTGTGAAATGCTAAAATAAATTTGAATGGCTACTATGAGTTAATAAACGCTAACTAAAAACATGATCAGCTATAATGGTGAAGATTTGTACAGTGCTGCTATTATTCCGAACAGATCATATTTCATATTTTCTCATTTTATGGTTTTCCAAATTTCATTTTTAGATCTATGCTGTGCAGCTTAAAAAAATATCAGCGCTTTCAGTGCCACATGTTCGATTGAAAAACCGGCTCTGAATCAACCTCTATATTAAGCTCCATCATATTGTACAGCCAAGTGTTATGTGCCAAGATAAAGTAAAACAAATCTGTCCCTTAACTATAATCAGCTAACACCAAAACCCTTCAAAAGTATCACCCAGATTCGATGGACCTCTGCCAAAACTGTGTCTCATTTCCATGTCATTGTAGCACCCAGCTGTAACTCTTTACTTTATTATGGCATCGAAGTTTGCAATGTTTTATATACTTTTATATGGTACAAGTTGTCTTAAGTTATACAAGCTAAAAAAAAATAAATATTTTATAGCACCAATTTAAAAGCTAAATACTCAATTTTCTTTAAAATAATTTATTTTAGGAATGTATTTTTGACATCAGGGTAATCTGTGCATTTTACATGGTGGAGAGGTACATTGGAGACGCTCTGTACAAAGGTCTTAATCAAAGAATGAAAGGCTAAGGCCTACAAATCAAAAAAAAATAGAAAGGGTAGAAACCTAACCTTTAATAAGGCTGAGAACCAAACACTGGTCCAGGCCTAGCTATAGACCTAAGAGCATTCATCTCATGAAGAAACTCCTAGGATGGAACGCCCCAAGACTCCCACCAAGTAAAGTATACCTTGCATGTCTGCTGATAGACCTTGCAGGAAGTAGACTTCCTAGCTTTTAGTATTCTAGGAATCCCCAGTTTAGAGACTCCCCTGCCTCTCAAAATGTGGACTTCAAGAGCCATGCTGATAAAGCCAGGACTGTGAAGCAGAATGTTAAATTGGTCCTTAAGATGATCTGGTGAAGCCCTCAGAGTGTCTACCAGGAGTCTTACCGTACTTATGACAAAAAAATACCTGGTGCTACACTTTTGCCTTAATTGGTAAGCATACAATAAACATAAAAAATATATATTGGGTGCTGAGTCCACTTGTATTCCTCATCAAACCTCAAAAATGGACACAAACTTGGAACTGCAGTTGCAATCTTTTCTTGACAAAATACTACTAAGATAATATTGTTTGATATATCAGTTAAATTCACAGGAAGTGACAAAGACACTGCATTTCTGGCAAGATAATTTTCTAAAATGCTGAGAAGGTTTTACATTGAAAACGAATGCAGCCACTGATTCTATTCAACTTTTCTTTGTGGTTTAGATACCTTTTAATTCTAATTCCTACTGGCAACAGGACCCATTTTTGCTGGCCAGTCCTGGAAAACAATAATAAAGTGGAAAACATATTTAGGACAAACTGACTATTTCCTGTATAGCTTGGGACTTGGACCCTTGAAGGCCTCATGGCTATAGGGCTACTATCCCACATGCATGCAACACTAAGGCTTCATGTACACTGGTCTACATTTACTGCTGCCACGGGAAAATGCAAAACACAGCAACATCACAACAACACGTCACTTTTTGCTGCGATTTTGCCGTGTTTTGCAATTTCCCACAGCAGGCAATCAATACGTTCCTATCCTGAAAGCGATTCTTCCATGTTCAGGAGAGGGAGGTAAAGCTCACCTAAATGCAGCAGCTCCTAAACGCTGCTAAAAGCCTATGGGGGTTATGTACGAAAAGCAAATCCACTTTGCACTGAGAGTGCACTTGATAGTGCAGTCGCTCTAAATCTAAGGGGTAGATCTGAAATGATGGGAAGCTCTGCTGATTTTATCATCCAATCATGTGCAAGCTAAAATGCCATTTTCCTTGCATGTCCTCCTTGAATCTACAGCGACTTTACTTCCAAGTGCACCTTCAGTGCACTTTCAAGTGCACTTGCAGTGCAAAGTGGATTTTCCTTTAGTAAATAACCCCCTATGTGTACATAGACACATAAGCTTTTATGGAGTTGAGTTTAGGAGCTTTGGCAAACAAAACGCCTAAAGATCCTAAACGTGTAGGCTAGTGTACGGGTCATTCATTTTATTCCTATAAAAACAATTAAAATATTATAAAAATGTAATTAATCATCATTGTATAAACTTAAATCAGAATTCAGATACCCTCAGACTTACACAGTCGAACACAGCTTTGCCAGGTTTGGTTCCCTTATCTCTGTACCAGAATATGGTACTGTGAACAGCTAATGGAAGTCATACATTGTGACAATAAATCCTGCAGAATTATCTATTCAGTTTCTTGGTTAATAAGGTCACCAAGCAGAATGCTGTCCTGCATAACACATCAGAGGTGTGACAATGTCATTCTCTGAGGTCCAAGTCCATTCTGCATGCACCTGAAAGCTGAGCTTGCTCCATCTTTAAGCTGCAGAGACAGAGAATGTCACGTTGATGTGTTTTCTTTCATAAATTGATTTTTCATCCTGCATAAAAAGCAGATGACATTTGGGGATAAAAACAATCAGATGCGATATAAGAGGCTTACAGCAGTTTATGATCCAGATATTGCCTGAGATCCTTTCATGGGAACAAATTATTGGGACTGCCTGGACACTGGATGGTATGATTAAATGGCATTTTGTTGTGGACCATGGTTAAAGGGGACATCAGCTGAGATCAATATTTCATTAGAATCCTTTCCACCCTCTGTAGCCTTATTAAAGTAAGGGTTCTTATTCTTAAAGCTGAATCCATGGCTAAACAATATCTTATCTAAATAGAAGAGCTATTTGTATTCTTTCTTTAACCTATGTCCTTTGTGTATTTCTTCCAATTATGGGAAGTAATTAAACATTAAACAACTGTGCTTTACCTCTGTGCAGGAGCTCCCTGTAGTACAGACCAGTCACTGCTGTCCTCTCTACTTGTGCAGGATGACTGGTCCTGTATCTGCCCCTCGTGTAGTTTTCTGCAAGCGTTTAGTAGGTGGGATCCACTGGACACCTTTCACAGTTCTGCTCTCTGCAAAGTCTATGTACAGTACAATGAGGATGGCACTCCTACTTTTACAGGATAACTAGTTCTGCAAAAGCATTTGGTGAACACAAAATTTTGTAGCTATTAAAAATATATTTAGATAAGAAGTTTTGTGCCTGGAGTTTACCTTTTAAGTGATAATTCTTAAGCACTGTAACCCTTAACAATCCATCAGAATTCACCCTGCTGAAGCCACACCAGTACAAGATTGGTTATTGGGGGTTACTGCACTTTGTTGGTGATCTGACTTTACTTTACATTACTGCAGTTAAACAACTCGGCTTAGTCATTCCCCTGTCCCCAGCTTGTGACTGGGCATTGAAGAAACAGCAGATAACTGATAAAGTCATACATGATCGGATTTTTCTCAGACAACCTCAGACTTTTGTCCGAAGGGCATTGGCCCCAAACTTGTCTTGCATACAAACGGCAAACAATTGTCGGCCAACAAACAGGAACGTAGTGATGTGCTACGTGGTTTTTCAGCTCTTTAGTACCACCCTTTAGGCTCCTTCTGCTAATTTTGTGTTAGTAGAAGTTTGGTGAGTGTTGATTCGCGCTTTTCATTTTGTGCTTTTCAGTTCATTTCTGAACGACTGTTCATCAACCAGACATGTTGCGGAATCGGAGGAGATAACGTGTTATTTATTATTGGCCTTGAAGTTATTGCTTTGACCCAAGTCCAGTCCAGGAACAGGAGGAGGAGGATTTCTTGGACCAAAAATTGGTTGCTTTACTAATCTTGACCAATTATGTCATATGCCTTTGCTGCGGGAGCTCCAGGAGAATAATCCAGATTTTCGGAATTATCTCCGGATGAGGGACCCCTGCTTTCACCAACTCTTGGCATTGTTGACCCCCTATATTAAGAACCAGGACACATGCATGAGGCTTTTATTTTATTTTTTAGGTGAATAATGATTTGATTTGGTATACTTTCTATATTTTTGGTTGCATAGAATGCACTTTTTGGTTAAGTTCTATTGGCAGATAACATGTCTAATTTTATTTGTTTTCTTTTTTAAATGCACAATAAAAAATTGTGGAGAATAATACTTGGCTATGTGTTTTACTTCAAATGACAGTTTGGGAGTAGGCAGTTACATTTAAAAAAATACAATATAAAATTAACAAGGGACACCAACATAGTTGTACCTTTGATCTTAAAAACTGCAGGATAATGGTGTTGTGGTAACTTGCACCAAAAAAAAAATAACAAGCATAATAATAATATTCTTGATATCTCTAGAAAAAAATGCCTTTGAAAATTAGTTTGCAATAATTCCATCAGTATCACCAGCAAAGCAGCTTCATTATTATCCCATTAAAGAGGAAGAGAATTGTGTGATGCATTTCGAGATTTCATAATTTGCCACGTCACGAATGTTAATTCTCCATTATGACCGCTAGTTTACAAGACCGACGGCTTCTGGCTCATCCTTGCTACCGAGCATGCGTGTTTGTACTTTGGACTTTTGTCCGACGGACTTGTGTACACACGCTCGGAAAATCCAACAACAGATATTTGTCTGCAGAAAATTTTAAAGCCTGCCATCCAACATTTGTCCGCGGAAAATTCAACAATTGTCCGATGGAGCGTACAAACGGTCAGATTTTCCGCCAACAGCCTGTAATTACACATTTCCCGTCGGAAAATCCGATCGTGTGTACGAGGCTTAAGGGTTTGGAATTCTATTGTACAATGGATTAGAGAAGGCTGGTATCAAGATAGATTCCATTTCTTATGTGAGCTGCGTTTAAATATGCATTTATTTTTTTTTTATACAGTCAGTACATAACTGTTTTAAGTGGTGCTTTTAAATTTACCAGAATTAAGCTTCAAAAATAAGAAATCTCTATTATTTGCTTGCTACATCTTTGAAGCAGTTTCTGCTTTACATAAAGGTCAGCGGTAATGGATGTAAAACATGCTTACAGCACACTGTACCCACAATGTATGAATGTGAATGGGACTAAAGGCCTAATTACTGGAGCATTGAGGCACCCTTAGGGCCCGTTCACACTACAACACATAAAAACGCGCCTGCAGTGCACCGCATTTGGTGTGTTTCTGCACATTTCCATGCAGATTTCTGAGTGGTTTTATGTTCACTTATGTGCGTTTCCATGTGTTTGTATGCGCATTTTTCTGCATATATTATTTTTTCAAAGGCATGTTTCCTGACCTGTTCTTTTTGATGAGAGGTGAGTTGTGTTGCAGTGCATTGTGACGTGTTTCTGTGTGTTGGGGTGTGATATTAATCAAACATAAATTTGCACTGCTATAAAACACAGAGAAACACAGCATTCTGTTGTGAACATGACACATAGAAAACTATGGTTTTCTATGTGTCATTGCAGTTCAGAAAAACGCAAGTAACTGCACATAGTGTGACTGGACCTTTAAGTGTATACTCTTTAGACAGTTGCTAAAAGGGCATTACTCTTTTCCCAAGGACAGGTTTTTTTTTTAAAGGCCTATTCAGACTTCAAGTTGCTTTAACCATTGCCTTATGATGTGCTGCATTAAGTAAGTACATTGATTTCTAATAGGCTCTCAGGGCACCTTAACATGCATTTTTTTAATGTGCTGTGGTGTGATGTATGCTGACCGCTACTGTACAGAATGTTGGGATGCTATTTAAAATCAATGGCACAGTAACGCAGTGCACCATGGTGCATGCCTTGCTGTGCATTTGTGCATTGTAGTAATGTGCATTATTGTAATGGGACTATTCCAGTGGCTGTAAAGGGTCCACTTCCCCGTGAGTTTTTCTTGCACTAGAAAATGCATTTTCAAATAAAAAAATTTGCAAAAAAAAAAAAGAGAAAGCACTTGTATTGTATTTTGGCTTATTTTTTACCTGTGTTTTTGTGTGCATTCCGGAAACACATGCAAAATGCATGCTATGCTTATGCTTGTGGTGCCATTAATTGTTAATGGCACCCCAAAAGTGGCTAGCAAATGTGCACGTTAAAGTGTCAAACCACATGCTCAAATAAGCGCCAAAATGTGCGTTACAAACCACACCAAAATGCGTGTTAAAATAACCTGTGCCAAAATGTGTACTAAAGGGCCAAAATGCATGTTTAAAAATGCACAATAAAAAAACCCACGACCAGATGTGCGTTGAAAAAGTACGGCATGTTAAAAGCAAAATGTGTGTAAATAAAGGGCCAAAATACACATTTAAAAATGTGCCAAAATGTTTGTAAAAAAACTGTGAGTCAAAAAAAGCACCAATGCTTATTATTTTCATGTAATTACATGGTCTTTTTAACTTTGGTTTCACTTTTAAACCTCAGCTGCTCTGTAATCACACAGGTGTCTCAGGAGATCACAGGGAGCCCACCTCCTTCTACACAGATCTCAGGTGTTCTCGGAGGAAAAACTTCACCTCTCTTCTCCTTCTGAGAACAAATGTTCTCCGCTTCATAAACAGGGTGCCAGAGGAGAAGACTTTTCCCTGCGAACTGCTGAGAACTGAAATGATATAAATTATCTCTGTTTGATAAACGTACACCTTGGTATCTCCCAGCCATAAGAGATGTCCATGCATGCCACCGCTCATCACGGGCATGAGCCATGACCTCACGGCGCAGCCAAACAGCGTGTACAGCGGCGTCATGGGGCGGAGCGGTCATCTACATACAAAAGCCCATTATCCAATAAACAGACACGCCCTTACATGGGTGTGGAGGCCGCAGAAAGCCCATAACCTGCCCCTATGCCAGACGACAAAGTGAAAGGGGAGTAGGCAACCTGCCCTCCCTTCAACACAGGGACAGCAATCCCACAAAATATGGATCAGCCCATCCACCATACATCACAAGCTGCAGCCAGCAGCGACCGTAGGAGAGACACAGGAAAGGAGAAAGTATTAGGAGGAAAACTTGGCCATCCCATAAAACTAAGTTGCAAACTACAGCGCAGATGAACTGATGAATTAAATGCCCACTGTTGGGGAACACACCAACCAGGGAAGGCAAACAGAAGTACAGGCAAACATTTATTAAATTACTATTTTTAAATCGCCTCAACATATATGGGGCTAATTGTACCAATAGTAATTTACAACATATGAAATAGTTCAATCTAACCGTGCATGAGTAACAGAGCTAGATCAGGATACAGTTGATAGAAGGGAAAGGGGAAAGAAAAAAGGGAAAAAGGGGAACAAGGGAAAAAGAAAAAAAGACAAGAAACAGAAAAAAAGGGGAAAGGGGGGGGGGGGGTAATTGCTGCAAATAGGAGATTTATAAAAAAAGATTTGAAGCTAAGAACATCATTCAGACCTGGAAAAGTTGTAGCTTTTAGGTCAAATATCCATTTAGCCTCTCTAAATAATACCCTCTGATCAAAATTGTCCCTCGAGGGTCTTTGTGTATTCTATCCAGAGCTGCAAATACAAAGAATTAAAGACATAGAGATAATAGTGATGTTTAAATGCTATATGGTGTCCAATAGGGGTATCCAGTATCCCAGCTATAGCATGCTAAAAATAGTCCTTCATACGCTTCCAAAATGGCCTGATTGTCTTGCCAACGTAGAAGGCACCACATTGGCATAGTATTTTATAAATTATCCCTTTAGTATGACATGAAACGTGGTGTTTGATTGAGTGCGTACATCCATTAGGAAGCTGGACTGAGGGACCCTCCATTAGTAGATCACATTAGTCAAAGGAGCCTCATCTAAATGTGCCTGGCATTTCTCCTTGTTTTATTTGGTGTCTGGTGTAGTGTCTCTTAAACAAACATCTCTAATGGATCCTGAGTGTTTATATGTAATCTCAGGGTATTCCTTGATATATCTACATAAGGTGGGGGTCACTGGATAGTAATGCCAGTGTCTATTCATGTCTAATATTGGTCAGAATATGTAGTAATAAATTTAACCGTATCTGCATTTTTGGGTATAGGACGATTAAACAAAAGTGCATTCCTTGATCTAGATTTCACCTTCTTGAGGCAGGTTGGCCTATAACCCCTGTCCAGTAATCTGTGTCGCGAAGGAGATCAGCTTCTTGTTGAAACATTCGATCATCCAAACAATTCCTTTTTAGGTGCAGATACTGGCTAAAGTGGATGCTCTGTACCAGTGGGCGAGGGTGTGCACTGGATGCATGTAAAATTGTATTCCCTTCCGTGGGTTTATGAAATAGAGACGTATCGACAGAGCCATTGGAATTGATATTGATGTTAATGATGATTGTAGCATAAGTCTAAAAACCTTAAACACTATGATTTGTAAATTCTAACACTTCTGAATAAAGCTGAGTGTAGGCTCACCTCTTCCAGCCTCCCAACCTCCATAGTGGCCCATCGCTGTGAAGACGGCCTTGCTGGTCAATAAGAAGGTGCAGTAGTTGGGAGAGGGAAAATCTTGACTACATCAGGAAGTGAATCCGGCCTCCCAATTCTCCCTACTAGCCCATCGCTGTGAAGGATGACATTGCTGGCCAATAAAAAGGTGCAGTAGTTGGGCAGGTGCAGGTCTTGACTACATCAGAAAATGCTTCCAGCCTCCAAAACCTCCCTAGTAGCCCATCGCTGTGAAGGACAGTGCAGCTAGCCAATAAGAAGGTGCAGTAGTTGGGCAGGGGCAATCCTTAACTACATCAGGATGTACTTCTAGCCTACCAAACTTCCCTACAAGCCCATCGCTGTGAAGGGTGACCTTGCCAGCCAATAAGATGGTGGAGCAGTTGGGTGGGGGCAGATCTTGACATCAGGAAGTGTTAGGGGATAATCTCAGATCTGTGGAATTTTTCCTGCACACTTTACTCTGATAAACTTCAATCTGCAGCAATTCGGTCAGGTCAAAGGCCAGCTAACATGTTATTCTTTTCCTACTATACATCCATTGAAAACCATGTACAAAGTATCATCAAAAACCTATCAATAATCTGTCAATTATTATCTGTGAGAGTGTTGAGAAAATAGCTGTGACTCGGAGATATTGATACTCATGCCTTTTATTCCGCAATGACAATGACCTTGACTTTCACAATGTGATTAATTCTGAAGAATACAAACACATTCCTTTGAGCTGACACCAACCACTCACTGTCACAGACTTATCTTAAATTAATCTATAACTTGATACACTGTTGTTTCTACCATCGGGCAATGAGAATTTTGGTGCCTTCAAGGGGAATGTACGGAGCAAGGTTCTTACATTGTGTCACGGCTGCCTGGCGGATTCCTTGTGCTGTAGATGCTGAGTAAACACAGAGGGGTTGAAGATTTGGCCGCTATGTGGTGAAGATCTCAGACATTTTTCAAAATATCCTTTCAACTTATTGTTAACAAAAGCATGAAGGAAAATTGAAGGGGTTGCAACCCTTACAGAGAGCACAGTACAAGCTTATGCTTGGTGTGAGCAGAGAACAATGAGCTGCAAGCTTACAATTTCCAACCGTGTTAACTCACTTTATATGTTAGATACAGTGGTTAAAAGGCAAAATTGGAAAGAAAGAAGTGAGAAAGGATGGAAGAAAGAAGAGCATTATTGAGAACCGTGTCTAAAAGATACTGTATATGGTTCTCTTTAAACCCAACTCCGGTTAACGTAAAAATTCTCCCTTGCAGTGGGACTGCAAGGGTTATCTGCTTATTTAGCTCTAGGAGACATAGAAAAGAAGATCTACTAGACTGCCCCCCACAGGCTCTTCTCCCCAACTCTCCAGTGGTCTAAAGTCCTGACAACATCAAGATCTATGATCTATGCTGGGTCCTTAGCCCAGCACTGGACATGATGAAGGGACAGGCCACGTTTGGAACAATGGGGGGAGTGCCATCTGCTGAGGGAGTGGAGGACCAGGTACGTTAAAATGTTTTTACTCTCACATAGACTAAATGAGCAGTTAACCCTTGCAGCACTGCAAGGAGGGATTTTCAAATTTCCCAGAGTGGGACTTTAATGACCCTTCTTCCATCCTTCCTTCCTTTCATTGATTGCTGACCTCCTCCTAAAAATACCAGTTGCTGGGCTGATAGGCTGACCCTCAGACTTTAATGCACACTGAGTAACTGACTTGACTGAAAATTTCCAATTTTTGCTAATATAGTATAGTATTCGTAAATGGTAAAATTAAGTAAAAGCAAGGCACGAAGGGAAAAAAAGGGGAGGAAGGGAGGGAAGGAAGGAACGAAGGAAGGAGGGAAGGGCGGAAGGAAGAAAATGAAAGGAAGGAATGAGGAGCCCTAAAGTGGCTGTTAAGCCACTATATACACTTTACACTATCCTCCCTGTTTAATTATGTAAGGTGCCCCTGTGCCTGTGCTTTGTAAAAATAAGCTGCTATATACCTTATTTTCAAGCACTGATCATCACTCACGTGACTGGCCGGCTCTCTGCTCTTTTGGCCTGACAGCTGCAGCGGGCGGGTCCAAGGATCCCCCGTGGACGTTAGTCAGAAGGGGAGGAGGAGAAAGGAGGACAGCTGCCCACTGCAGCTGTCAGGCTGAGAGAAATCAGGTATATAGCAGCTTATTTTTACAAAGCACAGACACAGGGGCACCTTACATAATTAAACAGAGAGAATAGTGTAAAAAACAAACTGTAATTTCAGCAGCAGGAGGGGAGGGGGCGGGCACGGGCAAGAGCGGACTGGCAGGGATGGGAGGGGGGAGAGGAGGACAGCAGAAAGCGGATGACGGAGGCACGTAAACTGACCACAGTGTCAGGACACAGCAGCCATGATATACCATGGTCAGTTTACATAGGGGAGGGCAGAAATTGGCAGGATCAGCCCAGTTTCTTAGGTGTTACAAGGGGCCAAATTTCACAGCACAAGCACTTTGCTGTATAACATGCTTTAAAGGAACAGGATCATTTTTTTTTAGGTTAACAAACACTTTAAAGTAAATCTTTGCTTGTAAAAACAATATTTTCCTGACGAATATGAAGAAAGAAAGAAAGAAAGAAAGAGAGAAAGAAAGAAAGAAAGAAAGAAAGAAAGAAAGAAAGAAAGAAAGAAAGAAAGAAAGAAAGAAAGAAAGAAAGAAAGAAAGAAAGATCTTTTTTTTCTCAGAACCCAGAACAAGTGGGCAGAGTTTCTTATTCTATCTACCTACCAGTTCTGATTTAATATGTTGAAACATGAAACCTGCTATGACAGACAGGCAAAAAGTATTTTGTTGAATGAAGCTAAGCATGACAGCTTCCAACTCTATACAAAAAGGTTTCCTTTAAAACCAAATCTTTACATTTCTCTGACATAGTATCCTACTTGTGGCTCCCAACATGCTGAGACTTGTAGTTCCCCAACTCCAGTGTCTGAAACAATATGACCATGCTTTCATTCTATATATGAGATGACCTCAATCTGCTGCACAGAAATCAGAGCACCATCCTAGCTCTGACTATACTTAGCATTTGTGACCCTGAAACAATAACACAAAACCCAATCCTGCTATATGACATATACACAAATAACACACACACACACACACACACACAGCATGTTATTGTAAAACTTCCCTGAAGCCAATATATATTAGTTTCACTAGGTTATGCAGAAAAGGGTGCAGTGATGTTCGCTCTGAAGAAGCTGACTTAGAGGGCACTGCACTCTATTCTAATGCACTTGATATTGTTCTTTATACCGCCTGATGCTATATAGGCACTCCCCCCCCCCCCCCCACTCTCTCTCTTTTGTGCATATGAGTTTCTCATTGAAAAGAAGTCAGACAAGCCAAAGCAAGCTACAGGGGCTTGAAAAAAATCCTTTCTCCAATCAGCAAGAGGATGAACTGAAAGAGTTAATGGGCTGACCCAGAAAGAAAAAAATATATATATCTATGTCTAATCGACACAGTTTCATCTGGATTACAACAAGCAAGTGAAGATCATAAATAAAAGTTCAGTGCATTGGAAAAACTGAGCAATATCCAGGAGCAGAGAGGAGTGAGCCCGAGGATTTCCTTCTCCTTTCCTATACAGGTTATTTGGGTTTCCTCCTAACTTGTCCCATAAGCTTTCCGCTGACTCTAGTGCTGGGCTTGCCTCTTCCTCTTCGCTCTTGCTCAGTATGCTGAAACCTCCACTTGCCTATCTCAAGATGCTGATGTCCCCAAAGCTTGTGCGATGACCTCAGGTTTGGATCATCTTGGAGAACTTCCTCGTTTTGATACTATTTATTTATTTATTTTGACTAGTTAAAGAACTTCAACTTGTGGGCAAACTTCACAGTGGAGGAGCTGTCCCCCTGTGCCTGGTGCTGGACAGTGGCGGTTGGCTAGGCTTACCTTTACCGTACCTTGGCTTTTATTTTTCGGATGATCTTTTATATCTGCACCCTACAAGCTTAGTAAAGAGGGGAAAAAAGAGTTGGCTCTTATGGGAATTAAACACTCCTCCCGCTGCTTACTCCTAAGGAGGAAGATGGCTGAAGCTGAGAATGTAGAGGTAGGTGATGTCTTGGGGGGGTCGTAAGGTTGGCATGACCAGGGACAGCTAGGAGAGGGCAAACGTGGGCATGTGTGCTGGGCTTTGATTCTTCTATAGAGCTGTCAGTGGCCGACTCACTGTTTATGGAGCGATCTCAGCTCCTGGACACCACCAGATCACCCATCTCCATCCTCTGACTTGTCATCTGTCTGCGATCAAAGGGTTTTTTTTTTTTTTTTTGCATTGCAGAGGCATTGCTGTTGTTGCATAAACGTGCCATGGGCTGTAATAGGGCTGGATCTATGTGATGCTTCCTGCACATTTACTCTATTCTAAGCTGCATTGGTAATCTGTAATGTGACAGCATAATAAAGACTCTGCTTTAGGAGTGATGCTTGATGCTAGCAGCATGGAGGAGGACATCCACTTGCCAGCTACCCAGACAGCTATACTGGCATGCTGTGCCCTTGAAGGAGTTAAGGTGAATGGGCAGCAAGGGGCTGTGTGAGTGGGGTGGTGGGGGCAGTGATGAGAGGCTGTAATATGAGCAGAGGGGGGGGGGGGGGGGGGGAATGAGTGCTCAGGTATAATGAAATCATATACTGTATTTTCAGGTCTAATGAAATTACATGGGGTGTGTTGGAATCAGGCATTGCTGAATAGTCAGGGCATTGAGTGATCGGTTAGGAGAGCTGTGCGAGTGGAATGCAGTCATTTTCAAGTATAATGCAATTCTATGTACTATATGTGCCATTATAGGGATATAAATATGTGCTGTGTATTCATACAAATTGCTGCTGGGTATTCAGGTGTCACTCATAAAGTTCTGGATGGTGGGGGTCTCTGGTGTAATAACTGAACTGGGGCTTTATAAGGCACCCCTCTTGATGTATGATGTATGGTGTCATTACCTTTTATTAACATGTCATTTAGTTTTTGTCTCATTATTATGTGTAATGCAGTCATCAGGTGTATGACCAGGTATATAGCCAGCTGCTGCCATATATTCACATTTAAAGCTACAGTAACTACACAGATATTTAAAGCTAACTACATTCTATATATACTATATACAGTATATACATAGTGTAGAAGTAGACCACTGCGCACACTTATAGAAATGGCATCCCGTGTGCATCATGAAGATGATATGAAGAATTCCAGGAAGAAAGAAGTACACATCACAGAGTCTGCAACAGGAGGAAGGTACAATAAGGTTTATATTATGGTCAGTGTTTTGACGGGACAAAAGACTGGGGTATACCATCTTGACAGCAATACATGTGATTCAAGTCCGCGTTCTATTAGTAAAATTTTACACACACACACACACACACACACACACACACACACATATATATATATATATATATATATATATATATATATATATATATATATTATATATAAATTATTATTTATGTATATACTATACACAGTATATATATATATATATATATATATATATATATATATATATATATTATATAAAAAAACGTAAATCCGGACAACAGTTACTATTTTCTAGTTGAGTGAAAGGACGCTGGTCCTTCCAAATGGGGCAGACTCCAGCTGCAATCTGCTTGGGCAGAAGGGGATTTATCCACTGATCCCCACTTAGCAGGCAGATGACGGGTCCTTGTCCTCTCCACTTATGCAGAGCGGACACGGACATGGCCTGCTCTCCTGTATGGGCGGTCAGATGTAAACAGACCACCTGTCTGTTTACACCCGACTGCCATCTGATTCAATCCACTGGATGGAAGGGGAATGAATGCCCATCCCCGGATTGGATGTTGGACACATGTCAGTTTACACCCGCAGCTGACTGCAGGGGCAGACTTGTCTTGTAGCATGGAGTAGCCTGCGGGAAGAGGGTATCGGAAAAGTAAAACTGCTGTTCCCAGTTCCCTAGATTTAAATGAGCATTTAACCTTTGCAGTGTGGGGGTAGCTGTGCTGCAAGGGGGGGGATTTTACTTTCCCTGGAATTCAGCTTGGGATTTTCACAGCTCTGCCACTTAGCACAGTTCTGTCAAGCAGCGGATCTGATCTTTCTCTGCTAAAGTTTCAATTGCACTTACCAGTCCTTTCCCCTTCCCAACTCTGTTAGAGGACAGCAAAAGAAGATGAAGCAGACTGATGAGCTCATATCTCTTTCACTCTGCTCTCTCCTATTATCAGCATGCTCGTTGCACTGCAACACAACTTATTGGTTCATTGTGTTGCTTCTGCCTCTCCTGGTCTGAGCTCTGCTGTATAGAGATTGTAAAATGCCGATAACAAGTCACATTAAGATGGCATTTAAAAAAAAGTACATCTAGGGATGTATTTATGATTACAGAGCTGCATTCATTTTTGCCTTTTAAATCTGCCTGTAGTTCAGCTTTAACCAATGTTTGCCTTATAATCATGTGTAGTGCACTTATCATGTGTTACCTAGCTAGTTTGACTCAGTGTCATATGGAGCTCCTGATGAATTGTTGTTAGAGGGTTTCAGTTTCATGTCAAAAAAGTTAATTGGCATCTGACCAAAAAGTGGCCCATGAGTATGTAAGTGAGTGTGTGACTATGTGTGTAATGGGAACATGAGATTGTAAGCTCCTTCAGGGACACAGACTGATGCGATAGATCTATAGTGTAAACATGTGTGCGTTAAATAAATAGATGGACTTTGTATTCAAATATAATCAAGGGACTGTACATGTGATGTAAGCTACCATATTTATAAAGATTATATGAGGGGTATGAAGTCATGAGTATAAAGTAAAAAAAGACATGTGCGGTTCCTTTAATTCGGAATAAATATTCAGACACATTTTTTATTATTTGGAGATTCGTATATATCTGAATATCCGAATTACAGTATAAACAAAGTTTACCAAATGCTCCGAATACCGAAACAAAATCCATCCGAATTTCCATAATTTGAATTGAAATTCGAATCAAATTTTACATCGAGTTCCAGTCAAATTCGGACTGTAAACATGTTTCTAAAATCAAAGACTGTGTGTTTTATTAGAGTACCATTTTGAAATAATGCTGTTTTAGTTCAGCAAAAGGTGATTTAAAGAGTCATTGTAATCATTTGATGAAGATTTTTCTTTTGTTTGTTCACTTTGTCATATTCGAATTGGAAAAAAAAAAAAAAAAAAATCGCGTTGAATCAAAAAAAATCTGTAAATTTTAAGAAAATTTGAAAAAGACATAAAACCAATTCCGAATATGAATCCCGAATACGAATTGAACGAATCAACCGAATTTAACGAAACTAGAATAATTTAACGAAACTAGATTAATGAATCTTAACGTAACAAAACACATTTTTTCATCATGCACATGTCTAAAAAGATCTCTGGATCATCTATGACAATTGCAAGGATAGAACAGTGCGGACAAATGCGAACAAATGCAACATATCTGCATATTTCTGCACTGCTCCGCAGGCGTTTGTGCAAACCTGCGTTTTTGCGTTTGTGACATTCCATTAGAGTTTAGGGAAAAATAATGTAAACAGTACCTTGCATTGTAAACATGTTTCTCTGTGGGTAGTGTGAGTCTACACTGAATCTGAATAGGACAGTCTGGATCATTCTAATTACCTGGTGCATTCTGATGCCGCGTACACACGAGCGGACTTTTCGACCGGACTGGTCCGATGGACAATCCGATCGTGTGTGGGCTTCATCGGACCTTCAGCGGACTTTTCCAGTCGAAAATCTGACGGACTCTAGATTTGAAACATGCTTCAAATCTTTCTGATGGACTTAAGTCTGGTCGAAAAATCCGCTCGTCTGTATGCTAGTCCGACTGATGAAAACCGACGCTGGGGGAGCTATTGGCTACTGGCTATCAACTTCCTTATTTAAGTCCGGTCGTACGTCATCACGTACGAATCCGTTGGACTTTGGTGTGATCGTGTGTAGGCAAGTCCGTTCGTTCAAAAGTCCGTTGGAAGTCCTCAAAAGTCCGACGAAAGTCCGCCGGAATGGCCGTCGGACTTTTGTTGCCAAAAAGTCCTCTCGTGTGTACGCGGCCTTAGTGTTCTGATGAGAAAAGCTGCAGTGTCTGCATCCCTTTAGATGTAATTAACTTTGGGGAATACCTCATGAAAACTGAAATTCCTATGCCAAAGTGTACCTAAAATCTTACTTGTATCTTAGTGAGCCAATTACAATCACAAGCAAGAATTGATATTTCTGGGGAGGAGGAAGGGTGTCTGCACACCAATGGTATACAAAGTGCATACAGGTTGCCATATTGCATTGAATTTTGCAGGAAATATTTGTGGCTGCAGATTGAAAAGAAAAGGTAATTTTTAATAACATTAAAGTGATACTAAATGCACACTGTTTATTTACGTTTCCCTCTCTTTATGTATATGGATGATGGCACTGTATTTATTTTTATTTAAAAAAAATTGAAGTACATTTTTTTTATAATCGATATACAGTTGTGATGTGACCCAGTTCTTTCCCAACCCATTTGCAGGGAAACATCAGTGGGAGGAGCTTGTAGTCCTCTAATGCCGGTCACTAGCACAAAAAAAGGAAAAAAAAAACAGCTTTCGAAATACAAAGGAAACATATATAATTAATATCAACTAAATGTTTTAAATTCTCATACAAATATGTATTGGAAAAACAAATATATATTATTTTTGTGCAAAAACATGGTGTGGGCTATCGAGGGGCTCTGACAATCGCAGCCTGTTTCACACCCCTCCAGTCTGTGTCTATTGTTTGTATGTGCTTAGAATTATAGGGAGGTGAAGCCTCCATCAATCAACATGTAATATCATGCTCCCATTGTGTTTAGCTGTTTAGTGGGCACGGAGGAGGAGGGAGGGAGTGGGCTGCTATTTATCCAGAGTGTATACACCCACATGTATAGTCACGTGGGCTACTCAGATAAGAAAAAGGAGGAAATGAATAGCTTAGAAGGGAACTGAAACTGGAGCATGCTCAGTATATGTGGCAACGGGTGGTCTACACAATCTCAGGCTGCAGTGGGGACACAGGAAATGAGGGAGGGACAGTGAACAGCAGAATCAACCAGGATGTTTGCAGAATACAGAAAATGAATCCCATAGTGACTATGAGAAGCATGTAATACAGCATTTACTGACAGTTTTTTATGTTGTGGGTTTATTAACACTTTAAATTACATTATGGCTTGACTAGCAATTTTATAAGCTTATTTTTTATTTGCTATTTTTTTCCATAAAAGTGGAGTTATCAAATACAATAAAAGCTCAATTTAAAAAATAAATGGCGTATTTATCGGTGTAAAACACGCACAGGCGTATAACATGTACATTCATTTTAAGAAGGAAGTTTCAGGAAAAAAAACTTAAATTTTAATTAAGGAACTTTGAAGCAAAATAAGGGTCAGTGTCCATCTGCAGCCTCACCATTGCCATCAATGTCCATCTGCAGCCTCACAAGTACCATCAATGCAGCAGCCTCACCATTGCCTTCAATGCAGCAGCCTCACCATTGCCTTCAATGCAGCAGCCTCACCATTGCCATCAGTGCAGCTTGATCGATGCCTATCTGCAGCCTAGAGGGGACAGGTAGGGGGGCGGGATGAGCGCCGACAGATTACATACAGTGAGAATCTCCTATGATAGACAGAACAGTGGTCCAATGGAGGCCCAGGAGATGGCACTTCCTATTACAGAGGCCACCAAGTAAACAGGAGATTCTCACTGTATGTAATCTGACAGCGCTCGTCCCGCCCCCCTTCCTGTCCCTTCCAAGGCAGCTAAAATTGAAGTATTGGCGTATAACATGCACACGCTATTTGCACCCGATTTTCAGGTTGAAAAAGTGCGTGTTATACGCCAATAAATACAGTATATCGCTGTATGCGACTGGATGTTTATGTTCAAATTACCCTGCTCTAGATGTAATGCTTTCCTGTTAAAGGGTCAGTCCAGCCATTAAGGAGGTGGATAGATGTAATGCTTTCCTGTTAAAGGGTCAGTCCAGCCATATATGATATTTTAAGTACAGGTGGAGGAGAGTTGGTGTTTTCCTTTTACCAGATTGGTGCGTTATGGTAACCCATGCTGAAACACATGTTTTACTGCACACTACAGCAATGCACAGTAACTTGAGCACTGCAGCATGATACCATTCACTGAATGACACCCCAATGCACTCTAACAGTAGCAGGCAACAAAACTGCACTGAAGCACACCGCAAGGCAGCATTAGGACTTGCTGCATTATGAAAAAAAAAAGGGCAATGTACGATTTTCTGTGTATGTGCACTGACTTTAAAGTAGCACACCTTTACATACTGAAACATGTTGCATTTAATGCAGGTGCATAATTGCAACACGTCACTTGGAGCCCATTCACACTTATGTGCAGTGATTGGTGTTTTTCTGCACCAGATCAGAGCCAGTCACCGTAACGATACAAAGAAAACAGTTCTTTTCTATGCGTCTCGTTCACACCACAGCACTGGTGTGATGTGCGCTGAATTGTGGAAAAATGATGTCTGCACCATTCACTGCACTGCAGTGCCACTGTTGTAGATAGAAACATCACTTTGTAATTTCAATAAAGTTAAAAAAAAAAAACGTAAATAGTTCCTTGCATTGTTACAATCAATATTATTATTATTATACAAGATTTATATAGCACCGACAGTTTACGCACTGCTCCCCAATACTGCCACAGAACAGGCACCAGCCTGCATGCTAGATTTTAGGCTTTGGAGGACTGACTAATTCCTGCCTTTCATTAGTTATAAGGGTGGAGGCTCTGCAGTTTTGTGTAATGCATTTAGTTAATGAGGAAATGTACACATTCATATTCATTACGGCAATTTACTGTCAGTGGATGCTGGAAGTGATATGTGTACCCTGGCAAACAAAATTTACTGGGGTCAACTCTGTATGCAGCATGAGTTATTATAACTGAGTCTGCTATTTTATCTCTGCTAATTTTCTCATTAAAACGTAACCGTTCACTACTATGTATGCAGAACAAACCTACACATGCAACCTGGATACAAGACTAACTATAGATCAATACAAAAAAATAATACAGCGCTATCAGTGCAAAGACCCCAAATCAATAAATTATAAGCACTATCTAAATAAAAAAAAAAAAAATATATATATATATATATATATATATATATATATTATATTTGTTAAAATATGATAAATCAGTGAGTAGATCAAACCACAATACATCTACAATGAACCATAGAAATGTGCAAAGCATGTGCAATGAAGCATGTAAATCATTAAAAAAATAATAGCATAATCAATCCATATGTCAAAGTGATGTTAAATATGTTCATTCCAAAGTCAATATAAAGTGCAACAGTGGTAGAAGAAAATCTATATAAATAAATTTGAAAAAGTCCATAAATAAAGTGAGTCCCATACAGCATTCAATTTCCATGCAGTCTCCTATTGCAATTAAGTCGATCTTCGGACAGTGCAAGGAAGCTCCAGTTCCCACACCATACACACCAGAGTGCCCTTCACCCCACCTTATGGGTATCTATTGGAACCCCACTGATAAAAGGCCAACTGCACTTATATATACTGTATATATAATCAATACAATTAGACATACTGTACTGTATGTACCAAGTAACATTCTATGCAATTAGTAATGGCAAAACAATCTGTAATTGTTTCTAACACTCTTTAAAAAAATATAATAAAAACCATAGAAATAACACATTTGATTCACATACATAAATATTACTTTGGCCGGCTTCACACCTGAGCGCAGAGATGTTCAGGCTTTTTTTATTTGAGTGTCTTTAACCTCTCCCCGCCAAAGGTACGCATATATGCAGACTCTCGGCTGGTGGGCTTTAACGCCGAGAGGCCGCATATACGTGTAAGCACTTTTCTGTGCCCAGAACGCACGCCCTGTGCACTCCCAGCACAGTTAGCGGTAGGGGCCCAAAAATTCCCAATGCATACTTGCAATCGAGAGTTTTCCAATCAGGTGACCTCTGTGACAGCCAATCACAGTGGTTACATGGCCCTAATGCCCACCTCTGCCTCCCGGTATTTAGAAGCTCTTAAAGGGCTGGGAGTCGCAGCAGGAAGAACTTAAGCATTTTTTGACCACATATACAGGTACAGGTGTTTTAGAAGCATATGTCAAGCGTTTTACATGTGTACTTAAACTTCAGGCATTTTTGTTTTAGCCAATGGAAAGTACTAGGATGAGGAGACCGGTTCTTACAAGCCGTAAAAATACCTGAAATACACCTGAAAAAACACTTAAAGTCACTCAGTTTTTGCAAGCATATTAGAAGCTTATTACAAGCATTTACATGTGTATTCAAACTTCTGGTGTTTTTATTTTATTTAATAGAAAGCACTAGGGGGAGGAGAGCTGCTGTTTTGCCAGAAAACATGCAACAAAAAACTTGAGGCATTCCCATTGACGTCTAAGGGACCAATCTGCCTCCAATCTGCTGTTCAGCTGTTTTTTTTTTTCATGAAATATTTATCAAAAGTGTAAAGCCAACAGATTTATTTTAGGTTTAGATCGATTGGGTAAGATTTAGCATCCCTGTTTATCCTAGGGGCCATTGTCACCAAGTCTGAAAGTAATAGAAAATTCTAAATTTCAATGAAACAGGAATAGAGAGGGGAATATTGCAATGGAGAACCTTGTTCAGGGCCTGTGAAGATGGGCTTTTGTTTGGTTAAAAATACATTAAATAAATAAAAGATTTGGCTTGAAATACAGTTTAATCCAGTGGTCATCAACCCTGTCCTCAGGGCCCACTAACAGGCCAGGTTTTATGTATTACCTTTGGGAGATGCAGACTAGAATACTGCAATCACTGAGCAGCAAATGATATGACCTGTGATGCATTTCAGTTTCTTGCAAACCTGGCCTGTTAGTGGGCCCTGAGGACAGGGTTGATGACCACTGGTTTAAGGTGTTCCCAATTTTTACTATAAAATCATTTAGTCCACCTTTGAATGTCTACAAAAATAACATTAAGGGCCTGTGTTAATGGGCTTTTGTTTGAGTCAAGTCTATGGGGATGCTTGTAGCAGGTCAATTTGCAAATCAGAAGGAGGTCAACTGCAGGTCAATTGCATTAGTCAATCATTTCTGAATGATCTCAGAAGCTTTGCCAACTGATGTCAAATGGATGACATCAACACAGCCCAAAGCCTGTTGGTACAGGTCCTAAGGGGAATTTCTCTTACTTTGGAGGGATTTCTTCTTATTTTTTGTTGTGTCTTTGGGGCAGGAAGTGACTGTTGTCACCCTAGAACAGGAATTATATTATTTACGGGAAACTAGGTGAAAAGGAAGAAAGAAAATAATTAAAATGAATGCAGCCACATGTAAGGACTGGCAAGCCGCGATTTATGTAATTAATAGCTATGGCAGATGGTTAAGATTGGAACTGGGCTTAGGGTTAGGATTGGGGTAAGGGTTTACGGTTGTGATTGCAGTCCCTTTAATTATCTAACAAGAATTTTCATGCATGCGAGTACACCAGAGCCAGCTAATTGTAAATGTTTGAAGTACTGCATCAAAAGTTCCGAATGTTTGGTCTTTGCTTTTACTTTTACTAGCTTGCGCTTTCCAGTATAACAGTAAGGTTCAGATGTACTATTTACTAACACTGGTGCACCCCGAATTTGATGCAGCTGTGCATTGTAGCCACTTACCTTTTAACTTCTGTTTGTTTAATTGAAGGTTTGGAAATAAAACTTGGAAGCTGATTGGTTTCTATGCAGAGTTGCACCAGATTTTGCACTTTCCAGCTTTCGTAAATAACCCCCATTGTCTCACTGCACCGTTGCATTCATATTCACACTCAATTTTTTTGCAATGTGACATTGACTTATTCATTTCTTGTGGACCCTGAATTTATGACCACTGATTTGAAACACGTTTTTTTTCCAAAATACAGCAAAACAGCATAGTTTTTGTAGTGCAATGAACACAATACTTTTGTTTAGTGCATGTTTAGGTGTTGGGTCCCATTAGAAATAAATGCACACACAGTTCAATATGTATGGATTGTTTAGCCTCACATTAAAATGTCTTACAATATGCCCACCCTTCCATTCCTACAGCAAATGATGCATCTCTATAGGCATCGAGGACCTAGAGCTCAGGCTGGGGTGTCCCTGACATCATCTACCTCCTTCCTTCACTACACCTTTACTCCTTTATCTTCCTTGCCCCCCCCCTCCCCCCTACTATGGAGGCCTACGTCTTGGCCTGACTTTTGTTTAAAATCTATGGGTGCTTTCTAATCTATGGCTCGTGCTCAGTCCGCATTTCTATGTACAGTGCTAATCATTATTGTAATGTTAGTTTGTAACCCATAATATACATTGTCTTCTATTCTGAATATTTTTCTATTTTGCTGCATGTTGATTAGTATCCTGGAATTTATCAATGCATTGGTCCTATCCATATATTTGCATGAGTCATGCATTGTTTTTGTAAAAACCTCAATAAAAATGTGACCCACATCCGCTCAAACATAGAAAAACAGAGACTCGCCTCCATCCCTGGAACATTATAGAAAGCAATAAAAGAAACAATTATGGGACATTAAATGAGGTATATGTCTCTGCAGATATAGCATGTAAACTTATTGGTAGTAACCAATCCCCTAAGGGTAGTCCCTATAATGAACAAAACAAAATATTTCTTGTGTACAATATAGGCACGATATAAACATATTCGATGCACAATAGTCACATATTTAATGTTTATACATAGAAGGACATGATTGGTACAGACAACAATAATGAAGAATAATGTACAAAATTGGTAATAATAAATAATTATAAACAACATGATACGATGAATTCATAATATTAAAACACGCTGTAATCTGGCACCCTTGAGTATGGACTCAGCGCGTTTCATGGCGTTTAAAGCCAATCATCAGGAGTAGGATGCTAAAAAATAAGTAAAAATGGAAAACAAATGAGTAAATTTTCCTACGTCAAATACCTATATAGTGTATTAGACTCTCTAGTTAGAAAAAAAGGGATGTAGTGATGGTACTAACCTGTAAGGTATCCAATGGGTATGTACCCATTGCTACTGTATTTGGATGAACATAGCCTAGATATGTTCATGCATTCTCTCGCGCGGCCCTTCCTTGCGTGCCGATCGAGGGGTGTGTATGTTTGTCATCTCACGCTGCGGCGACTACGGAGCGTATCTCTCCTCCTCGCCGCTCAGCGTGCACGCATGACGTTGGCGGGGTCCCGCCCCTTTTAGGCGGGTATTTCAGCCGGGAGGGAGCTGTGGGCTATTCATAGGTCATTACCATCTGGTTGGGACAACAATATTCATCTCCATCTTGTTTGACCCAGGTATGTGAAGGCTTCCCCAGGACTTGACACTTACTTATTTTTTATATATATATATATAATACATAAAACTATATCTACTTAGCCCCCTTTTTTGTATGTATTGTAGGATTCCTATGGACACTTCATTCCTGGATATGCCCACTATACAGTCACTATACCTTATCCTGGGCCCTTTATTTCCCTATGTATGGTCTATCCTCCTATCCTTGGCTGGCTGGTCCCTCCACCCCCCACCTAGCCTGCTTGTCCATCTGGGCGCTAGGGTGGGGGGAGTGTACTGGACTGGGTTTCCCCGCCTCAACCCCGGGGGAGACAAACATATCTAGGCTATGTTCATCCAAATACAGTAGCAATGGGTACATACCAATTGGATACCTTACAGGTTAGTACCATCACTACATCCCTTTTTTTCTAACTAGAGAGCCTAATACACTATATAGGTATTTGACGTAGGAAAATTTACTCATTTGTTTTCCATTTTTACTTATTTTTTAGCATCCTACTCCTGATGATTGGCTTTAAACGCCATGAAATGCGTTGAGTCCATACTCAAGGGTGCCAGATTACAGCGTGTTTTAATATTATGAATTCATCGTATCATGTTGTTTATAATTATTTATTATTACCAATTTTGTACATTATTCTTCATTATTGTTGTCTGTACCAATCATGTCCTTCTATGTATAAACATTAAATATGTGACTATTGTGCATCGAATATGTTTATATCGTGCCTATATTGTACACAAGAAATATTTTGTTTTGTTCATTATAGGGACTACCCTTAGGGGATTGGTTACTACCAATAAGTTGACATGCTATATCTGCAGAGACATATACCTCATTTAAAGTCCCATAATTGTTTCTTTTATTGCTTCCTCAATAAAAATGTATTGAAATTAAAAATGCTCAAAAGCGTGCCGTGGTACACATGGAGGAATGAGCTAGCGCCAGTTACGATGTTGCTGTAAGAAGTAGCTGAGTTTAGCGGAGTTGGCAGGACTTCATATAGCAGGTTGCCAGAAAATGTCTTCCACTGTTTCTTATTTGCAAAGTAAAAGGTAGCCGCTCCACAATGGCAGCCTTGTTGTAGAGGCATAAAGGAAGACTACCATGTGTGAAAGGTTGTACAATACTGTGTACAGAGCTGCACGTTAAAGGAGACGTTAAAGTGTGGGTCGTAATACCTGACATCTGTATACATCTGTCCCATTGTCTTCTGGTGTACTGTATTTAAAGAGGAACTGAACTCTGGAATCAAAACAAGGCAAGCAGAGGGCAAATAACTAATCACCAGCATTGTCTGTGGTTTTCCTGCAGCTGACTTTGCTGACTTACCACACCTTGTTTTGCATGGAGTCTCTCTTTAGAGGTGGCCATCTTGGTAGAGGCAGGGCTTCCAGCAAGGAGAACAGTAAGGAGGACAGTAGCGACTTCATGAAAATCTCCTAAATCTAGCAAGCAGAAGCAGCAGTGCCCTAGATCTCACAGTGCAGATATGCAGCTATAGGGATGGAATGTCTAAGCACACTCACACACTCACATACTGGGAAATTCACTGCTGTTTTTCAGGAGGAATTCTACATTTTTCAAAGTACTGCTTGGGCACAGTTAACATTTATAGATGCTTTCCACAACATGGCAAATCTTCACTTTTTGATTTCAGTTATACTTTAACCACTGAGGGCTGTGTATGTAGAAGTAATAGGTTTATGTGGGTTGTATGTTCAAATATGACTCACTTAGCACATGTGGGCTGTGTGTGTGGGGGCTAGGGTGATGTCAGATGGGTGCTTTTAATTACCTGTCTGATTTAACCACTTGCTGACCCTCCACAGTACATTTACTGGAGCAGGTTGGCTCTTACAGGCACAATCGCGCAGCTTATGTTGCGGTTTTCTTTCGAGTCCGCTCTCACATGCATGTACGGACCCAGAAGTCTGTGCTGTCATTCTCTACAGCATGAGCCGATCAACGCTTCTCGGCCAATGATTTATGGGCAGGACCCACTGATTGGCTGAACGAATAACAGAAGAGAGCCCTGTGTTGGTAAACAACTCTCTTCAGACAGCAGCAATGTGTCTTTTAAGCCGGCACATTGCTTAGTAAAAAAAAACACATATTACACACATTAACATTGTTAAAAAGGAACTGCAGTCTGCTCACATAATTTGTAATAAAAACATCTTTGCCATTCTGAACCTTCCCTGCAACCACTTTGCATATTATTTTATATATACTGTGATTCTGTACTTGCCAAATATGCTGTAGAAATCTCTCTCCACTAAGTCTGGCTGCAGCCATTATAACTGTGGGCAGCTGAACCTGCTGTTTGTTCACTTCCTGGATTTACACAGACCCACAGAGGCACACCTCCAGCTCTGCAGCCCTGCAGCTCTCATTGGCTCTATTATGACTCATTCCCCCTTCTATTCCTGGCAAACTCTCACAAGAGTTATGCATGATACAGACCAGTTAGCCTAACATCAATAGTATGCAAGCTCTTGGAGGAGATGATAAGGAACTATATACAAGATTTTAGTAATAAAAACGGTATCATTAGCTGTAATCAGCATGGATTCATGAAGAATCATTCTTGCCAAACCAATCTATTAACCTTCTATGAGGAGGAGAGTTGCCATCTAGATAAAGGAAGGCCCGTAGACGTGGTTTATCTGGATTTTGCAAAAGCATTTGACACAGTTCCCCATAAACGTTTACTGTACAAAATAAGGTCCGTTGGCATGGACCATAGGGTGAGTACATGGATTGAAAACTGGCTACAAGGGCGAGTTCAGAGGGTGGTGATAAATAGGGAGTACTCGGAATGGTCAGGGGTGGGTAGTGGGGTCACACAGAGTTCTGTGCTGGGACCAATCCTATTTAATTTGTTCATAAACGACCTGCAGGAAGGGGTAAACAGTTCAATCTCTGTATTTGTGGACGATACTAAGCTAAGCAGGGCAATAAGTTCTCCGCAGGATGTGGAAACCTTGCAAGAAGATCTGAACAAATTAATGGGGTGGACAACTACATGGCAAATGAGGTTTAATATTAATGTAGAAAATTTTAAAATAATGCATTTGGGTGGCCAAAATATGACTGCAATCTATACACTAGGGGGAGAATCTCTGGGGGAATCCTAGGATGTAAAAGGACCTGGGGGGTCCTAGTAGATGATAGGCTCAGCAATGGCATGCAATGCCAAGCTGCTGCTAACAAAGCAAACAGAATAATTGCATGATTTAAAAAAGGGATTAACTCCAGGGATAAAGCGATAATTCTCCCACTCTACAAGACTCTGGTCCGGCCGCACCTGGAGTATGCTGTCTAGTTCTGGGCACCAGTCCTCAGAAAGGAAGTACTGGAAATGGAGCAAAAGGGCAACAAAGCTAATAAAGGGTCTGGAGGATATTAGTTATGAAAAAGGTTGTGAGCACTGGACTTATTTTCTCTGGAGAAGAGACGCTTGAGAGGGGATATGATTTCAATTTACAAATACCGTACTGGTGACCCTACAATAGGGATAAAACTTTTTCACGGAAGGGAGATTAACAAGACACGTGGCCACTCATTAAAATTAGAAGAAAAGAGGTTTAACCTTAAACTACGTAGAGGGTTCTTTACTGTAAGAGCGGCAAGGATGTGGAATTCACTTCCACAGGTGGTGGTCTCAGCGGGGGGCTTTCGATAGTTTAAAAAAACTATTATGGGGCGTACACACGGGCGGACTTTCCGACTGGACTGGCCCGACGGACTTTCCGACGGACTTTTGACAGACTTCCGACTGACTTTTTTTACGAACGTACTTGCCTACACACGACCGGACTTTCCGGCAGACTATGTCCCCCAGTCTTCCCGACGGAGTTACAACGCACTTTCCGAATGAACGGACTTGCCCATACACGAACAAGTCCGTTCATTTTGAATGTGACTCGGGTACAACGGGACTAGAAAAGGAAGTCAATCTCGCCGCTTTTATCGGCGAGATTGACACCTTGCGAGCCCCGTCGCGGGACATACCAGGCCCTTAGGTCTGGTGTAGATTTTAAGGGGAAAAAACGGCGTAGGGGTCCCCCCAGAATCCATACCAGATCCTTATCCGAGCAAGCAGCCCGACCGGTCAGGAAAGGAGGTGGGGGTGGTCATGATGTTGACCACGCCCCCTTATGACATCACAGTCCCAACATGCCCCGGGACTGTGACATCATAAGGGGGTGGGGTCACCGCCTATATAAGTCATTGCAGAGCGCTCACACAGCATTACAGCGGGAGAGAGTGTTGTGTCAACATCGGAAGAAGAGAAGAGGGAAGAAGACGACGCAGAAGTCCGGGCCACCGCTTGCAAAAGAATGGCAGTAGATAGTGGAGGAGCCAGCAGAAGAACCGGACACCAGGAGAAGAGGTCGAACACCGGGAGAGGAACCGGACACCGGGAGAAGAGGCCAGAGAGAGTGGCGAAGTCAGAAGAAGACCCCCGAAGTCGGAAGAAGACCCCCGGAGCTGTCTAATAAATTACTTTAAATACCTGTGTAGTGTGTTTTTTTATTGACACTTTTTCCCTAGGTGAATGGGTAGGGGTACGATGTGCCCCATACTCATTCACATAGGGTGGGGGACCGGGATCTGGGGGCTCCCGGATTCCGATAAGCCCCCGCCCGCCGACCCTGACAATCAACGGCCAGGGTTGTCGGGAAGAGGCCCTTGTCCTCATCAACATGGGAACAAGGTGCTTTGGGGTGGGGGGGCCGCAGGGCGCCCCCCTCCCCAAAGCACCCACCCCCCATGCGGCCTGGTACGGTTCAGGAGGGGGAGGCGCTCGCTCGTCCCCACCCCCCTTCCTGACTGGCCGGGCTGTGAGCTCGGATAGGGGTCTGGTATGGATTTTGGGGGGACCCCACGCCGTTTTTTCGGCATAGGGGGTTCCCCTTAAAATCCATACCAGACCTAAGGGACACTGTCGCCTCCCCCTCTCGCTCGCCGCAATAGGAAAATTTGTTTTTCCTATTACAGCGAGCGCAAGATGTAGTACCCTGCCCTTGCGTCGTATCTGGTCCGTCGGACCAGCATACAGACGAACGGGCTTTCCATTAGGAACTGAGTCCGGCGGAGTTACGACATAAAGATTTGAAGCAGGTTTCAAATCCAAAGTCCGTCGGATTTCCGACCGAAGTGGTCCTTTGGAAGTCCAATGCAGCCCACACACGGTCGGATTGTCCTCCGGATTCGGTCCGTCGGACCAGTCCAGTCGGAAAGTCCGCCAGTGTGTACATGGCGTTAGATAAACACCTGAACGACTGCAATATACAGGGATATACAATGTAATACTGACATATAATCAAAAACTATGGTCAAAATGAAAAAATCTGTATGTGATGTAAATCTGTAATCTGTTAAATATGTCACTGGTTGTTTTTCAAATAACAGTAATGATGTTCGCATATTTACCTTTTCCCCCTGCAGCTGAAAGCTCTCATGTTAATTTCCTGTAACCAGGAGACAACTCCGCTTCCTCTTTCTCTGAATGCTTCCGTTGTAGTGGCGGTGCGTCCATACAGGCACACGGGCGCTGCCCCCTCTCTCCAGCCACCCCTCTATGATCAATGGATAGATTCATGCATAGCATGAATCCATCCATGGCCGCCACTGCCACCCCCTATTCAGGTGCCCGGCTCCTTTTTGGGGCGACAGGCACCTGAATTACAGCAACGGGGGGGGGGGTTTTTTAACCACCTGGCTAGAGCCATATGCTCTAATTGGCATAAAAAAAGGTGACCTGCGAGCGCTCAGCTCTGAGTTCACTCAGGTGTGTTCGAACAGCGAATGAATATTCGCTTTCCTAACACTGAACCGCCTCTCCGCCAATCAGGTTCTCGGGTCTGTTGCTCGTCACCTGATTGGCTGAAATGACAGGCGCTGTGACTGGATGCCTATCGGGAGGAGAGGATGGGAAGAGACGCATGGAGGACACCACTCGCCGCCGTCGCCCGCTGCCCCACCGAGCGCCGGGGGGGGGGGGTTAGAGTGATGGCATTCGATGGCACAGTGGCAGAATTTGATGCCCACAGTGACTGCATTTGATGGGCACAGTGGCAGAATTTGATGGGCACAGTGACTGCATTTGATGGCACAGTGGCAGCATTTGATGGGCACAGTGGCTGCATTTGATGGGCACAGTGGCAGAATTTGATGGGCACAGTGGCAGAATTTGATGGCACAGTGGCGGCATTTGATGGGCACAGTGGCTGCGTTTGATGGGCACAGTGGCTGCGTTTGATGGGCACAGTGGCGGCAATTGATGGGCACAGTGGCTGCAATTGATGGGCACAGTGGCTGCAATTGATGGGCACAGTGACTGCGTTTGATGGCACAGTGGCTGAGTTTGATGGCACAGTGGCTGCGTTTGATGGGCACAGTGCAGTGAGGCACTGATGTCTTTTTTTTTTGGAATTTTTCAATTTGCTTGCGCCCACCCAAAAATTTTGAGCACCGGCTGCCACTGTTCCGTTGTCCCCTTTTGCGTAATGCTGATCTGTATAGACTACAACGTGCTGTCCTGACATCATTGGGGGAGTTGCTCTTTCATCTCAGGCATCATAGAAGTTCCGCCAAGGCTCTGCCCACTCCCCTGCACGACCGACCTGCGATGCCCCGCCCACTCCGACCTATGTCCGCCTAAGCTCCGCCCACTCCTTCCTATCTCTGAGCTTGTCACCTCGGATCGTGCTGACTCTGTTTTACATAACACACACCCAGCTATTGATTGACAGATGGGCTTGTGTTATGTAAAATAGACTGGGCATGATACAAGGCATAAGGACTCATGTGAAATGTAATTCCCTGTGGGACACGCAGAAGCTAGATCAGTGAAAGGAAATGGCATGCTAGCTCTGCTGAACTCCTCCCACCATCACTAGCATTATCAAGCAGGAGGAATGATTAGGGGGATTAGAAACCACAATTGCATCTAAATGATCCAAATCATAAACTCATTTGTTATATTTATTAGCTTGTGTAACTTTGAGATGTTTATAGAAGGGTTTATTACAATGAGCACGCTGCCTTTAGTTGTACTTTAAAACGACAAGGGCAGAAGATTTAATAGATGGAAAGTTGAAAAAATGACTGAAGGTCTGCTTTAAGCACACATTGAACACCTTGATCGCCTTAGATGTTAACACGTTCCCAGCCAGTGTCATTAGTACAGTGACAGTGTATATTTTTAGCATGGATATTAGTGTCACTAGAGATGTCAGTGGTAGCCCCCCCCCAGCGTCAGTGTCAAATTGCCCGCCGTACTTTTGCAGTCCCACTATAAGTTGCCGATCACTGCCTTTGCTAGTATAAAAAAACAAATAAATAAAAATTCCAATATCTACAGTGCCTTGAAAAAGTATTCACATCCCTTGAAATTGTCCACATTTTGCCATGTTACAACGAGTAAATGTATTTTATTGGGATTTTATGTGATAGACCAACACAAATTGGCACATAATTGAAAAGTGGAAGGAAAATGATAAATGGTTTTCAAATTTTTTTATAAATAAATATCTGAAAAATGTGGCTTGCATTTGTATTCAGCCCCCTTTACTCTGATACACCTAACTAAAATCTAGGGGAACCAATTGCCTTTAGAAGTGACCTAATTAGTAAATAGAGTCCACCTGTGTGTAATTTAATCTCAGTATAAATTCAGCTGTTCTGGGAAGCCATCAGAGGTTTGTTAGAGGACCTTAGTGAACAAACATCATCATGAAGGCCAAGGAACACACCAGACAGGTCAGGGATAAAATTGTGGAGAAGTTTAAAGCAGGGTTAGGGTATAAAAAAAATATCCCAAGCTTTGAACATCTCACAGTGCACTGTGCAATTCATCATCCGAAAATGGAAAGAGTATGGTACAACTGCAAACCTACCAAGACATGGCCGTCCACCTAAACTGACAGGCCGGGCAAGGAGAGCATTGTGGAAAATTTCAAGGGGAATGAATACTTTTTCAAGGCACTGTATACCATAGTTTGTAGATGCTATAACTTTCACACAAACCAATCAATATACACTTATTGGGATTTTTTAAAAACAAAGACATGTAGCAGAATTTTTTTTATTGTGCATTTAAAAAAAAGAAAAGAAATAAAATTAGACATGCTATCTGCCAATAGAACTTAACCAAAAAGTGCATTCTATGCATCCAAAAATATAGAAAATATACCAAATCAAATCATTATTCAACCAAAAAAAAAAAAAAAAAGCCTCATGCATGTGTCCTGCTTCTTAATATAGGGGGTCAATAATGCCAAGAGTTGGTGAAAGCAGGGGTCCGTCATCCGGAGATAATTCCGAAAATCATCCGGATTATTCTCCTGGAGCTCCCGCAGCAAAGGCATATGACATAATTGGTCACGATTAATAAAGCAACCAATTTTTGGTCCAAGAAATCCTCCTCCTCCTGTTCCTGGACTGGACTTGGGTCAAAGCAATAACTCCAAGGCCAAAAATAAATAATACATTATCTCCTCCGATTCCGCAACATGTCTGGTTGACGAACGGCCGTTCAGAAACGAACTGTAAAGAACAAAAATGAAAAGCGCTAAATGAAAAGCACGAATCAACACTCACCAAACTTCTACTAACACGAAATTAGCAGAAGGAGCCCAAAGGGTGGTGCCTGACAATTGAACTTCCTCTTTATTGGCTCGTAGTACGTCTAGTATGTCACTAAGTTTGTGTTTGTTGGCCAACAATTGTGTACCATTTGTATGCAAGACAAAATCCAGGCACACGCTCTTTGGACAAAAGTCCGACGATTTGTCTGCGGAAAATCCGATCATGTGTACGAGACTTAAGAACCTCTGTCAGATTTAATTTAGGTTTGTCCCCCTTTTGGGGAGATTTACCCTAACTTTCTGTCCTGGTGACTCAAGAGGAAGTGAGAAAAATGTTCCAGACTAGAACACAGGCAGCAGTAAATACGTTCTAACTCTTCCTTACTCAGTTCTTTTTTGCTGTCTGTGTCCTCCTTGTAGAGGTATCCTTCACTTCCGGGACTCAACTATTCTCTGTTTTCTCCAAATCTAAAACAAAATTTGACTGGAGCTGTACTTTATTAGATACACGGACTATAAAATATTACCAGTGTAGTGCCATTTGTTATAACATTTGTTGCCCTTTTGCTGTCAGATACAAATAGCAGACATTACTTGCTGAAAAAGAACGCAACGCGAGGCATTGTTGCAGATCATTTTTCATGCTTATGAGGTGAAGCTTGGGGATAAAATAAAAAATGGCAGTGAAAATCCAGTCTGCCCCCCCCCCCCAAAATTGGTTGTCTGGTAGGTGTCTGCAGATGTTGCGGTGTCTGCAGATGTTGCAGTCTCCAGTCCCACCATAAAATTGCTGGACTGTTCCCCATATCTTATGTTCAAGGAAAACTTAAAGGGATATTGTCGCCTTGCCTATGCAAAGGGCTCTCTGCCACTTCCAACCCCTTATAATCCTGCTCTTCCACCATAGGTGTGCGCAGCCTATTGCATTAGGGTGTGCACCCCAAAGCTCAAATACATATGCATGTGTATATGTACTGATGGTGTCAGTAGGGCAGTGGACAGTGTCAGTAGTTTTATTTTTATTCTTTTTAAATTATTTTATTTTGTAACATTTTTTTTTTTTGGATGAAATATCAGTGGTCTAAACAGGGGGGAATATGCACCACACAAGGCGATTAGGGTGTGCCCAGGCACACCTGGCACACCCTGTGCGCACGCCTATGTCTTCCACAATGCTTCTTTATTTATCATAGCCAACACTGACGTCAGCATTGCCAATGGCCTGGGAGAGCGATGATGTCATCTCCACAGTCATGTGACAGTGCTTGGGTCTTGGCTGTTAGGGTCTGAGCATTGTCACAGGGGAGCAGGTCATGTGATCCCTCTGCAACAGAGGAAGGAGTGGCGAGGGTGTGCAGGCAAGATGAGTATAATGGGGTCGGGTCCTTTGCAGAGGCATTGCCCATGCTCCCCTCCACAATGTGACCATGTTTGTGCCTAACAATTAGACACTCAGACATGAGCATTACATGCATGTTGCAGAGGGAGAAGATCACACGCTGCCCCATACTTGGAAGTACAATATTGGACAGTCAAATGGAGCAATGCGGGAGCACTGAGAAAATAAGTAGTGCCCCTAAAAAGAGAACGGGTGTGTAAAGTGATAGATTCCCTTTAAAGAAAATCTGTCATAAGAAAAATCGAGCCAGGGGAGTAGTATGGGTCAGAGTAGGTCTGCAATAGCACTTTGATTTTCTCAGGTCTCCTTTAAAGCACTTGCTGTGGGTATTAAGAAAATGTATTCCTAAAAAAATGACTGAGTCAGTGCAGTGAGGTTTAAACATTCATTTAGCTTCAGATAACATAATCTAAAGCATAACTTCGCTCTTATATTAACCCATTGCAACCTTCCCACAGCCTCAAGGACAGCATCTATCCCCCCTGCTAAGATTTCATACCTTATTTTCAAAACGATTGCCTTTTATCTGCCCACCCTGCCCAAAGCCACCAGAGTGTGCCATTATCTGCAATACCTCCTGCTGAGAGCCAGGAGCATGCATGGGGCTGATAATAGGAGTCCGATGGAGCAAGCACAAATTTGGGAACAGGGCCTGCCATTACCACAGGCAGGCTATACAGTAACAGCTGATGATCTTGAAAATAAAGTATGATATCTCAGGGGAGGAGGGTTGTAAGGGAAATAATATAAGTAGTTAACATGAAAGGGAAGGTAAACTGTAACTGTAAAGCACTGTTCATATAACATCCTAAATTACAGCTGTTGTTAGAGAAATAACCAGACTGTCTTTGTTGGCCTCCTTCTGAAAATGCTGGCTGCCTTGTTGTTCTTTAGGACCACTGGTTTCACTACTTTTTGAATTGCTGACCCAGAATAAGTGTCACATATGGAATCCCCGTGAAGCTAAACCCTGGAGCATCAGGTCTTCATCAGAGCCGCTAGTGGTGTTATGATGCTATTGCCGCAGGGTGCAACCTGTGAGGGGCCAGATAGTGATACTCAATCAGCAGGCAACCACGCATGGTACCAAATTGGAATACAGATCGCAGACAAAATCCAAAATACGGGCCAAGGTTGAACATTAAAGAAGTAAGAAAAAGGTTGTATGGTCAGGCAGATACAGCTGACTGCACCTGTTGATCAGTAAGGAGAGATGGGCCGAACAGAACAGGCGAACATCACAAAAAGTTCAGACCCAAACACCGAACCCCATTGAAGTCTATAGGACCTGAACTCGAAACGTCCCCATGTTGAAGGCTTTTAATGCCAAGTTATTGGCCATAAAAAGGGTATGGGGGGCCCGGGTACTGCCCTGGGGGTAATGTATCAATGCAAACTTTTTTTTTTTTAAATGATTGTTTTTAAAGGAGCAGTGATTTTAATGATGCTTAAAGTGAAACAATACAAATAAAAAAATCCTTTAAATATAGTGCCTGGATCGGCTTTGGAGGACATGCTTATGGTAGAAGACCTCCCTAAGACTTTATCGGTCACATATAAAGAACTGTTCAAGAGAAGCCCGGTGGCAATGACAAAATGTAGGGAGCGATGGCTGAGTGAAGTCCCTGACATAGACGGGGAAGAATGGGATGACATGTGGGAGCACCCCTTTAAGCATTTAGTCTCAGCGAGAGATGGACTTATACATTTTAAATTTTTGCACAGAATCTACTTCACTCCTGCCAGACTTGCTGTAATTTACCCATCGGTCTCCTTGGAATGCTGGAGATGCGGCTTCTCACCGGCTGCTGCCAAACACATTTTCTGGGATTGCCCGCACATCAAGACCTTTTGGGAAGGTGTGATGGCATGCATAGAAGACTTGCTAAAGATACCTATCCCATTATCAATTAGAGTATGTTTGTTGGGCCTGGTGGAGGAGGTGGTTCCGTCCAGTGCTCTTAGAACATTACTGAACATCCTGTTCTTTTATGGGAGAAAGGCTATATTATTTAAATGGAAGAACTCCACTCCCCCTAGTGTACCCTTTTGGAAGGGAATTGTAAACTCCATGTTGCCTTACTATAAGGCAACCTACCACTCTAGAGGGTGTGGGAAAAAGTTTAATAAAGTCTGGCAGGCATGGTTCAACTCGGATTCAACGGCTGGCTAATTCTACCCAAAGTCTCATCTGCTGTAAATAATAGGTCTGGGAGCCTGGGCTAACTGAATCCATTTAGAGTCTCCGATTTGCTGAGGATGCGGTGTAGCTAAAGGCAGATATATCCTTTGGATACTAGATTCGCCGAATGATAGGGACAGTGCAGTGCTTTGTAAGTACAATGAACGCAAACATATACTCATGGTCTGAATCCTAGTATACCCCTTTCCGTGATGTGACGGGAAATTCTTATTCTGAATTGTGGTGAACTGTGGTCTGGGAAGTTGGGGGGAATGGGTGGGGGGGAGTTTTTCCAGTCAGATACCTATGTTAGGTAAATTGAAATGTTATATCAAAGTTGACTATGTTGGTCATGGAGTGGCCGGTGTTGTGCTGGGATCACTCCTTTTTCACTGTGTTTGTTTGTCTTTAAAACCTTAATAAACAGTATTTTATAAAAAAAAAAAAAATTATATATATATATATATATATATATATAGTGCCTGGGGGGTCCCCTTTGTCTGCCTGTAAAGTGGCGCCCTGCAATACAAAAAGAAAAAAAAACGGCGTGCCACCCCCCCCAAGTAAAGGGCCTGGTATAGCTTGTAAGAGGAACCGCACACCAAAATTAAAAATAAACGGCTTGTGGTCCTCCCCAAGATTCATACCAGAGCCTTATCTGAGCATGCAGCCCAGCAGGTCAGGAAAGGGGGGGTGGTTAGCGAGTAGCCTCCCCCTCCTAAACCATACCAGGCCACATGCCCTCAAAATGCCCTCAAATGCCCCCCCACCCTAAAGCATTCCATGTTGATGGGGACAAGGGTCTTGACACGTACCTCGGAGGTGAGCCTGACGTGCAGAGGGAGACCTCTCGTACAGCCCTGGTTCCCGGGTCACTGGAGTTTGGGACAGTGACCATAGGAGCACAGTGAGGTAAGAGTGCCTGCTAGACTTGTGCACAACTGAAAATTTTGTTTAGTTTCGGTTCGTTGTCATTCATAAAATACATAATTGCGTTCTGTTAGATTCGTTATGTTACGTTAATATGTTTTCGGATAATTCGTTATTTATGTAGAGTGTCGATATTCGTTATACTGAATCTTGAATCATGTCGAATTCATTCCTTATATACGCTATAATTTCGTTCGTATTAGTTGAAATTAAATATTTATCTACGTATATATATTCGTGATAATGATACGTAGTTTGGAAAGTCGTTTGTTTTTTTGAATCTTTTAACACACACAATGATACTATCTCTTCTCCTCTGCTCAAATACAATACAACACCCTTCTCACTCAGTTCTCAGGAATGCACTTTGCCAGTAATCCAACCTCCAGCACAAAATTAATCAGCTGATTGGACTGTAATGCCTTGTTTCCACTGAGTGGATCGGTTCGGTTCGGTACAGTTTGAATGGCCTAGAATGGTCCGGTCTATTATGGGGAGCGTTTCCACTGCAAGTGGGACCACAAGGGGCCATACAGGGTTTAGAAAAAATGCCTCAACATAGCACAGCAGAGGGTTTTCTGTCAGCCAGTCAGTGGAATGTATTGTAGCTCCGCCCTAACCGAACCGTTCCGAACCGTTTCCATTTTTCCACATCTGAAGCAGGACCCTGAATGGAGCAGTACGGTTCGGTTGTATGGGCCACTTTCATAATGGATACACCCAAAATAGCGTACCGTACCAAACCGAACCGAACCGATCCGCTCAGTGGAAACGAGGCATAAGATTTACTTTGAGTTGACCTTTTGTTTCATTAGATCTTTAACGAATTATGTTGAATTCATTTGTTATATCCGCTATAATTTCTTTCGTATTAGTTGAAATTTGTTATTTTTTTATGCATCCGAATGTCCGAAAGATGCAAAATTCGGCCGAATTTTGATTCGTTACGAAACGAATTGCACAAGCCTAGTGCCTGCTGAGTTCTCTGGAACTGGAAATGATGACCACTGGGAGAGGCTGGAGCCAGCTGAGGTGCTGAGGATGCAGGTCAGCTGGATGCAGGTCAACAGGATGCAGGTCAGCAGGGTGCAGGTCAGCTGGATGCAGGTCAACAGGATGCAGGTCAAGTGGATGCAGGTCAGCAGGATGCAGGTCAGCTGGATGCAGCTCAGCAGGCTGCAGGTCAGCTGGATGCAGGTGCGCCAGGAAGCAACAAGCGCACGCGGGTGCACACGGCAGGCAGGAGCCAGGTCAGACAAGCCAGGTCATACACAGTGGATCAGTTCAGGCAGAATCGGCAGGCAAGGGTTGGGCAGAGTTCAGGCTGGTTTAGGCAATGGAAGACCAGGCAGACAGGTAACAGAGCAAGGTCAAGGAAGCCAACGGTCAGGACTGGAGACAGCAGCGAGGTCAGAGAGCCGGGTCAGTATGAGATCAGGTGCAGATTCGGGAACAGGTCAGAGGATAAGCTGCAGATCAGACAGCAAAGGACTGAACAGTAGGAGCCCCTTTTAAAGGCCACTGGGCGCCAAGGCTGCGTTACTGTGCACACTTGCACGCTCTCTGCGATCGGCGCATGCGCATTGGCGTGCGTCTGTTCGCTGCTGGAAGCCTGTTGACTGGGATGCGCCTAAACCCTGTTGCAGGTCTAAGAGCCGTGCGTCCATGACAGGCCTCTTCCCGACCACCCTGGGCTGTGGTTGTGGGGGTCTGCAGGCAGGGGGCTTATCAAAATCTGAAAGCCCCCTCTAACAAGGGGGGCCCCAGATCCCAGCCCGCCCCAATGTGAATGAGTAGAGGTACATAGTCCCCTTACCCATTCACCAAAAGTGTTTTAAAGAAATAAACACACACACAGTTTTTGACAATGCCTTTAATAAAATTTAAAAAAACCAATGTCTCCAGATGTAGATCCATCGTCAATCACAACGCCACCGCCAGACACAAAAAAATATAAATTAAAAACGCTCTGCCCGCAGCGAAGGCTAATTGCTGTTCGACAGTTCTTATATAGGTAAGGAGCAGAGCCACCTGGCAATGTCCCCTTGTGACGTCACCGCCCCCCGCGCATTTTTTTTCCTTCACTCTTTTCTATTGCTGGCAATGTTTGTTTTTTTTTCATTCAGCTCTCAGCAGGGAAGCCCATTGACAGCTGATGACTCATCTGTTGTCAAGGACGCAGCGGCCAGCCTCGCTCCTTCACAACAGCTAACTCCTTAACCATTTCAGCCCTGGACGATTTTCCTCCTAATGACCAGGCCATTTTTTGCGATACGGCACTGCGTCACTTTAACTGACAATTGCGCGGTCGTGCCACGTTGTACCCAAACAAAATTGATGTCCTTTTTTCCCACAAAGAGAGCTTTCTTTTGGTGGTATTTGATCACCTCTGCGGTTTTAATTTTTTGCGCTATAAATGAAAAAAGAGCGTCAATTTGGAAAAAAAAATTTTTTTTTTACTTTTTGCTATAATAAGTATCCCAAAAATGTTTTTTAAAAATCAAATTCCTTCATCAGTTTAGGCCAATATGTATTCTTCTACATATTTTAGAAAAAAATCGCAATAAGCTTATATTGATTGGTTTGCGCAAAAGTTATGGTGTCAACAAAATAGGGGAGTGATTTATGGCATTTTTATTTTTTACTAGTAATGGCGGCGATCTGCGATTTTTAGCGGAACTGCGACATTGCGGCTGACAGATCGGACACTTTTGACAACTTTTTGGGACCATTGAGCGGACATCGTGGCCGCCGGCCACGTGCATCGAGTACCCTGCCGGCGCCTGTTATGGCTCTTACAGGAGCCGACATACCAGTATGGCGATTCCCGGGAACGTGCTGACCTGCTGCCGTATAACGATATTATACGGCGGCTGGTCAGCAAGTGGTTAAAGTGGATGTAAACTCTCTCCTATACCCAGTGAAGTGAACAGCCTCAGATGATACACAGAGATTAAAAAAATCTCCCTACATAAGTTTTACATGTATATCTGCTGTCTTCAGCTTGCTATATTCTTTAGAATCCTTACATTGGGTTAGAATTTTTACTTCCTTATTCAGCACTGGGAGTGAAGTCTTGGCTTACACTGAGAGACAGCTGATTGGAGGAAAGGCATACACCGCCACGCCACATAGGCAGAAGTGCGAAGACACTTTCAGAGCTGTGCTGTGACAAGACAAGCTCTCTGCTAATCTATTTATAGCAACTTCCCATGACACACATTTTCAGCTGCTTTTATCTCCCATCTTGGAGAACTTGCCAGAAGTTATGCTGATAATGGAGCATTGAAACAGCAGAAAGAGACAAGACTTAGACACCTTTCACACTGAGGCGCTCAAAAACTGCCCATAAATTGTCTGGCGTTTTTGCAGTGCTTTAGCTGTGCGCTTTTTTTAAGGTTACGTGACAAAGTGACCTAAAAAAAGAGCCTTTTTGCAGTCCTTCCTATTCATTTCAATGGACAGGGGCATTTTTGAGACGCTTTTTAAAGCGCTCCAAACATGCCCCAAAGATGCATCTTGCAGGACCTTTTGCACCACCCCACCAGCGCGTTACCCCAGTGTGAAAGCATCCATATGCTTTCACACATATGTGCCTAGGTCAAATTTCATGAATCAGGTTTATATACACTTTAACAGCAACAGTGCATTGTGGGGCGCTCGGCAGGCAAACATCCCGCCGAACACTCTGCAAATTTGAGTGTTCGCTGAATGAGTGAATAGGTAAACCGTTCGCTCAACTCTATTGATCAGGTACAAGGTTAGAGTACCTTTTAAAGGTGCCTAAAGGCTATGTTCACCTTTTCAGGCAGAATTTCTCTTTACATAATACATTTTCTAATTTCTTTTTTGCCATCCTAAAGTACTTATCTCTCACTTACCTAGTCCATGGCAGCTTTGAATCTGCATCTCTCTGTTCAAAATGATAATAACCCATTCTGAGACCATCACTTCCTGTAGCATTATGTGATCATCCAGGAAACTTCATATCCCATCATGCACTACCTTACTGCATCACAGAATAGGGTGAGTTTACCACTCTGGACCACACGTCCTTCATTACTGGACCCCCTCTTTTTTTATTTCCTACTTTCCAACTTCTTTCTTTAAGGTGGCCATACACTGTGTATGATCTGATTGTACAATCTCCTTTAGATCTACCATCAGCTATGTAGTGCAAGGACCTGCCTGGTTTGAAACAAGTTGAATAGATTGTTGAGGTGGGTCCTTCTGTTACGTAGTTTTGGTAAATCTAAAAGAAATTCTACAGAGATTGTACAATCAGATTGCATAGTGAAGGCCAACTTTATACAAGCACATGGGGACAGAGACATTTAGGTGTCATTGTTCTTGTGTTAACAAACAAGCTGGCAACACTAATCGTAATCTGCTGTCAGGGAATGCTCGCCTTTGGCAGAATACAAAAGCTCAGTGCGAGTGATCCCTCCATCTACTTTGAATGTGTGGATGGGGAAATCGGTACATTTTTTCACTCAACCCACTGATTGAATGAACAAAATGTATGATGTATGGCTTGCCTTAGATTTACCAAAACTTTATAATAGCAGGACATGCCTATCTACCAATTACTCTGTATCCAGTCAGGCCAGGGTTGCCAACCGCCAGTAAATTTACTGACAGTTTGTAAAAATCAGTGCTTTTTTTTACAACTGCCAGTAAATATCAGAGGCTGATAATTTCATGCTGTGTTGACTTTTTAAGTGTAAATCAAATTACTTTGTTATAGGTATTGTCAGTGTTTCCATATCGTGTTTATACTGTTCAAATATTCACCGTGTTAGTTTTCCATTGGAGTTCTGTCATTTCTCAGGTCGCCCATAAAAAATGTGGTCCGCCAGTAAATTGTCCATGTTTTGTCAGTAAAAAATCCTGCGGGAGGTTGGCAACCCTGAGTCAGGCATGCCCTTGCACTACACAGTTGATGGTAGATCTAAAGAATATTGTATAGTGTATGGTGAGCTTTACAGACTTCCAGAGACCCACTTTTAATAGTTACATAGTGGGTAAGGTGGAATAAAGACAATAGTCCATCCAGTTCAACCTGGGTAGGTGTATTTGTGTCAGTGTCAATAATTATTTCCCATATACCTGTATGTTGTGCTCTTTAACCACTTCACGCAAATCGCCGTACATGTACGTTGGTACTTTGACACTAATTACCGTTGTTATGGCAGCAGCTAGCTGCCATAACCCCAGTATTTTCAGGAACTGCGTGCGTTTCTCTTTCAGATAAAAGTTGTCTCTGTGGCGGATTCGCCGCAAGATCACTTTTATCGGTGGCCGGAGAGGGATCCCCTCCTGCCGCACTCCGATCGTCTCCGCCGTTTACCAGAGCTGTCGGTAGTGGCGGAGACAATAGCGTCCGCTCCCCTCACTGCCTGGAGGCAGAGTGAGGGGAAGATGGCATTCCGCTTGGCTCCATAGCATTGGAGGGTGGAAGTGACGTCAAACATCACTTCCACCCAATTTTTTTTTTTAGTTGCATTTTTGTGTAAATATGAGATCTGAGGTCTTTTTGACCCCAGATGTCATACTTAAGAGGTCCTGTCATGCTTTTTTTCTATTACAAGAGAAGTTTACATTCCTTGTAATAGGAATAAAAGTGACCCATTTTTTTTTATAATGGACAGTGCAAAAATAAAAAATAAAAAGTAAAATAAATAGGAATAAAAAAAAAATTAAAATGAAAGCGCCCTGCCCTGCTGAGCCAGTGCGCGGAAGTGGAGCAGAGTAGCGCCCACATATAAAAACGGTGCTCAAACCACATATGTGAGGTATTACCACGATCGTTAGAGCAAGAGCAATAATTCTAGCTCTAGACCTCCTCTGTAACTCAAAACTGGTAAACTGTAGAAATTTTTAAACGTCGCTTATGGAGATTTTTAAGGGTAAAAGTTTGTCGCCATTTCACGAGTGGGTGCAATTTTGAAGACATGTTGGGTATCCATTTACTCGGCAGAACATTATCTTTCACAATGTAAAAAAAAAAATGAGCTAATTTTACTGTTGTCTTATTTTTTTTAATTAAAAAAAGTGTATTTTTTCCAAAAAAGTGCGCTTGTAAGTCCCCTACTCAAATATGGTGTGACAGAAAGTATTGCAACAACCGCCATTTTATTCTCTAGGGTGTTAGAAAAAAATATATATAATGTTTGGGGATTTTAACTTGTAAACACAGAGCCTGAAAAATAGGCCTGGTCCTTAAGTGGTTAAGATGCATGTCCAAGAGACTTTAAAAAATATCAATACTCCCCACTGACACCACCAATTGTGGAAGAGAGTTCCACATCCTTATTGGCCTGACAGTGAAAAACCCCCTAAGCAGCTTAAGGTTAAACTGCTTCTCCTCCAATCTCACTGTGTTGCCCTGTGTCCTCTTACACTCCCTGAGACTATAGTTTTCTTCCTAGGCTGGGATCCCCATTGAGTTATTTGTAAATACTATCATATCTCCTCTCAAGCATCTCTTCTCCAGCGAGAATACATTTAGTGCTTGTAGTCGCTCCTCGTAACTGAGGTCCTCCAATCCCCCTATTTTTTTTTAAATCAAGTAAAGTTTTATTGAGAAATAAAAGCTCATAAACAAAAGTTTACAACAAATCCAAGACAGTCTCATATGTATCTCAAACATACTACAAAAACTGCTTATAGAATATATACAACGGACACAATCATATAACTCTGGCTTGCCTCTATTGCACAAATGCAGCAGTTCGCATGAACAGAGTATGATTGTGATGTGGTGCGGGAAACGCACAGGAATTGCTGCGAGTCGCGCACCACATCAGTGTGAACCTAGGCTTAGCCTTTAATGAATCTCAGCTGTGCAGACTACAAAGTGACAGTGTTGCAGTGCCAGAAACTGTACATAGATGGTGAAGATGAGCAAACCCAGCAACTTGAAATCTCCTACACACCTAAAACGCAGCCACAGACAGATTATTGCAGATCACAAGAGTCGGTATAAATAAAGAAGTTCTGAATATTTGTTCCTGGTCAGTCACTGTAAGTATTCAGGTATAGTAGCCAGGAAACTAACATTTCCATTAGGACAGGTTATCATTGGTAGCCTCCAAGTTTTTCTCATAAATTATATAATTGTAAAAACTAGATGGTGGTGCATACTTTTGAAAAAGCTAATTTATTTATTTTTTGCATATTTTTCGTAATAGCCACTACTGATTAATGGTCCAATTACATAGTAAGATCACACATATAAAATAGAACATAAAGAAACATAAAAAAAAAATAATGGAGTTATTGTGTACAAGGATACCTAAATTATTTATCCCATCTGATTTCCCATAGCCAATTTTATTCCAGGCACCCTAAGGCTAGAGCATACATGTTCATTACGTAGGTGATCACTCAGTGCCTGCTGAAGGGGAGGCACTGTCGAAGGAGTGCTGCTGATTGGCCAGCTATGTTAAAACATCACTGCATAACCCTGTACCTAGACCTTGGTCATGTGACTCAATTCCAGCAGGAGCCAAACTAGAGGACCTAAAAGAACAGATAATACAGAGCCACCCATATGGGGCCATTAGCACTAAACTGTACCAGATTTAAAGAGGAAGTAAACCCTGATGGGGTTTACTTTCTCTTTAAATGCAAAGTAAAAGCATAATGGGCTAGTATACATCGCATAGCAGCCCATTACGTGCCACTTACCTGCAAACGAAGTCCGCGATGTCCCCGCTGGTGGCCGCATCCATCTTCACCCCTCTTCCTTCTGGGGCTTTGGACTCCGGCTCTGTGATTGGCTGGAGTCGAAGTGACGGGAGCCAGCGGTCACGGCACGGGCCCTATAGAAACAGCAAAATCGTGCCCTTTCTTTAGTGCGCATGTGCCAATGACGTCGGCGCAAGCGTATATGGTAAATATCGCCTAAACCGTGCAGGTTTAGGAGATATTTCCAATACCTACAGGTAAGCCTTATTATAGGCTTACCTGTAGGTAAAAGTGGTCTGTAAGGGTTTGTTCTGTAGTTGACTTCTCTATGACCTCCATTTGACTTGCTTCAGGGTGCTTTTGTATTACTGGTGATCTGTATGGTGAGAGAAGTAGGTCTAACACATAAACAAAAGCCTGTCATCATACAGTCAGGTCCATAAATATTGGGACATCAACACAATTCTACTCTTTTTAGCTCTATACACCACCACAATGGATTTTAAAAGAAACGAACAAGATGTGCTTTAACTGTAGTCTTTCAGCTTTAATTTGAGGGTATTTACATCCAAATCAGGTGAACGGTGTAGGAATTACAACAGTTTGTATATGTGCCTCCCACTTTTTCAGGGACCAAAAGTAATGGGACAGATTAACAATCGTCCATCAAACTTTCACTTTTTAATACTTGGTTGCAAATCCTTTGCAGTCAATTACAGCCTGAAGTCTGGAAGGCATAAACATCACCAGACGCTGGGTTTCATCCCTGGTGATGCTTTACCAGGCCTCTACTGCAACTGTCTTCAGTTCCTGCTTGTTCTTGGGGCATTTTCCCTTCTGTTTTGTCTTCAGCAAGTGAAATGCATGCTCAATCGGATTCAGGTCAGGTGATTGACTAGGCCATTGCATAACATTCCACTTCTTTCCCTTAAAAAACTCTTTGGTTGCATTCGCAGTATGTTTCGGGTCACTGTCCATCTGCACTGTGAAGCACCATCCAATGAGTTCTGAAGCATTTTGCTGAATATGAGCAGATAATATTGCCCGAAACACTTCAGAATTCATCCTGCTGCTTTTGTCAGCAGTCACATCATCAATAAATACAAGAGAACTAGTTCCATTGGCAACCATACATGCCTACGCCATGACACTACCACCACCATGCTTCACTGATGAGGTGGTATGCTTTGGATCATGAGCAGTTCCTTTCCTTCTTCATACTCTTCTCTTCCCATCACTCTGGTACAAGTTGATCTTGGTCTCATCTGTCCATAGGATGTTGTTCCAGAATTGTGAAGGCTTTTTTAGATGTTGTTTGGCAAACTCTAATCTGGCCTTCCTGTTTTTGAGGCTCACCAATGGTTTACATCTTGTGGTGAACCCTATGTATTCACTCTGGTGAAGTCTTCTCTTGATTGTTGACTTTGACACACATACACCTACCTCCTGGAGAGTGTTCTTGATCAGGTGTTTTCTTCACCAGGGAAAGAATTCTTCGGTCATCCACCACAGTTGTTTTTCGTGATCTTCCGAGTCTTTTGGTGTTGCTGAGCTCACCGGTGTGTTCTTTCTTTTTAAGGATGTTCCAAACAGTTGATTTGGCCACACCTAATGTTTTTGCTATCTCTCTGAAGGGTTTGTTTTGTTTTTTCAGCCTAATGATAGCTTGCTTCACTGATAGTGACAGCTCTTTGGATCTCATATTAAGAGTTGACAGCAACAGATTCCAAATGCAAATAGCACACTTGAAATGAACTGTCAAGTCTGTAGTGTGAGGCCGGGTTGCTGAGAGGGCGCCCCTTGAGGCTGAGTGCAGCGTGTCCCTGGATTTGGGTACAGGGAATGCGATGCACAGAGGTGCAGGGGTTGCCAGGGATACTGCAAGCTGGCTGGTTGGCTGTAAGTAGCTAGAGTGCGTTGTGGCAGCCGTGCGGAGAGAAGTCTTGAACGGTAACAGCAGGGTAAACCAGGAACAGGGTCTGCAGCCAGGCCAGGGGTCAGATACCAAAAGACAGTCCGAGAGAGGTACAGGAACAAGCCGGGTCATACACAGAGGGCAGAAGATCTGAGAGTAGTCAGCCAAGCCGGGGTCAGAGCGAGGAGATAAACAGGAACACAGGTCAAGCCGAGCAGAGGTCAAGCAGGGGTCTTCAGAGTATACAAGGCACAGGAACACAGGAGCTGTTTGATAATCCAGCAAACTGCAAGTGTCAGTGGCAGGTTTAAATAGGCCGGGGGGGGTGTTCCCACAAGATCAGAGCCTGCTCACTAGACTCGCCTGCCACCATGACGGTTACTGGCGGAATTGCCCACAACACGGCCATGACATGAACTCTGGACCTTTTATCTGCTTCTTGTAAATGGGATAATGAGGGAATAACACACACCTGGCCATGGAACAGCTGAGCAGCCAATTGTCCCATAACTTTTGGTCCCTTAAAAAGTGTGAGGCACATATACAAACTGTTGTAATTCCTACACCGTTCACCTGATTTGGATGTAAATACCCTCAAATTAAAGCTGAAAGACTGCAGTTAAAGCGCATCTTGTTTGTTTCATTTCAAATCCATTGTGGTGGTGTATAGAGCTAAAAAAATTAGAATTGTGTAGATGTCCCAATATTTATGGACCTGACTGTAGGTCTTAAGGGCTTGTTCACACTATATATAATGACGGAAGTTTTTTTAAACAATACAAAGCAAATGCAAAAGTGAACAAAAGCGAACATCTCCTGTAAGTAGAGAAGGGCACATTACATAGTTATCAGAGGCAATTTTTATTCCTAAAGCGCACCCTATGACCAGGTAAAACATCACAATAATAAGAGCACCCATCATATAGCACGTGCAAGCAGTGTTCCTTTTGGCAGCAAATTTTGATTCAGTTTTAGTCCTAGTCTTTTGACTAAAATGGCATTTTAGTTTTAGTCCCATTTTAGTCGTTTGCAATTGTTTGAGTTTTAGTCGTATTTAGTCGACTAAATCTGCAGTACATTCTAGTCAATTAAAATATCCTACATTTTAGTCAACTAAAATTATTTTATTTAACTAAAATCTAATGGGTTTGGTTAAATTGTAATGCATTACTTAAGCATTTCTCTAGAATTTCCAAACGTATTATATACTCCTGGAGTAAAAAATACTAATATTTTATTATTTATGATATTAAAGTTTGAACAAACTCACAGATACAGATTTAGCCACTCTGGGTCGTCTGAAGAGGCCTGTAATGCTGCACAGTGCTCTGGACGGTGGGCTGAAGAGGCCTGTAAAGCATTGCTCAGTGCTCTGAATGGTGGTCTGAGGAGGCCTGTAAAGCTGCACAGTGCTCTTGATGGTCGTCTGAGGAGGCCTGTAATGCTGCAGAGTGCTCTGGAGAGTGGCCTGAGGAGTCCTGTAATGCTGCAGAGTGCTCTGGAGAGTGTAATGCTGCAGAGTGCTTTGGACGGTGGTCTGAGGAGGCCTGTAATGCTGCACAGTGCTCTTGACGGTGGTCTGAGGAGGCCTGTAATGCTGCAGAGTGCTCTGGAGAGTGGCCTGAGGAGGCCTGTAATGCTGCAGAGTGCTCTGGACGGTGGTCTGAGGAGGCCTGTAATGCTGCACAGTGCTCTGGACAGTGGTCTGAGGAGGCCTGTAATGCTGCACAGTGCTCTGGACAGTGGTCTGAGGAGGCCTGTAATGCTGCACAGTGCTCTGGACGGTGGTCTCTGACAGGACTGAGGGATGGCCTGTAATGCACAGTGCCCTGGATGCCGGTTGTCAGAGGAGGCTTGTAATGCACACACAGTGTTCACTGATCTGGACAGATGGTGGCCTGAGGGGAGGCCTCAGGCCTGTAATTGTAATGTACACAGTCACACTCACAGTGGGTGCGCACTGCTCTGGACGGTGGCTGTCGTATTGACTCGTGAGTCGGGACTCGATAATAGAACTCTCGTCAGGAGGACTCGGGAGGCCTGTAATGCACAATACTGCTCTGGACGGTCGTCTGAGGACTCGGAAACTGAGCCGCGGCTCTATATGTCTTACACATAAAGAGCACGCACCAGTGCCCCAGGGAACACTGGGGACACTGCTCGAGGGGGAGGGGCCAGGAGTGCCAGCGAGGGACCTGAAAAGAAGAGGATCGGGGCTGCTCTGTGCAAAACTATTGCACAGAGCTGGTAAGTATGACATGATTGTTATTTAAAAAACAAAAAAAAACAAAGCTTTAATATCACTTTGAGGCCCACTCCAAAATTCCACAGCCTAATTCAGTGTAGCGAACATTATTCTTGCTGTACAAATAAGCCCCTAAGGGTGAAACGCATCACAGGGGCAGTATTTAAGCATGGACCATTTCGTGTTTTGGCCGGAGATTAAAATTTGTTTCAGAGTGAATCATTGCCGTGTGGCTGTTTGCTTTTCTTGGATGTCTGAAGGCTGCTGGTTGGCGAGGGACCTAATCTCTAGGAGACTGAGGTAGTGTTTGGAATAATGGGATCTTTGTCTCCTAAACATTATTCTTGAGTTCCAAAAAATGGAGGCTGCACACCGGATGCTCTACTGTTCCTAAACATTTTATTGTTCCTTTGTCCTTATCATTTACCTCAGATGATGTTAACAAAGGTGTGGATCCCTGAAACATGTTTGTCAGCCCACTCAATCCACTGACTTTGGTCTCTTCCAACAGTCCAGAGGAGCATGACACGCTGACAGCAGTCTGTACCCCTAGAGGTCTGGCATTCCATCGGTCCCACATCTCACACTGCTGTTGAGTGGATCTCACTGAGCAAGGCAGAGGGCAGTGTGCACATGCTGACAGCTTCTTGATCATACCACTATACCACTATCCAGCTCAGCAGTCCGTGGTTTGTGCCTGCTGTTTACAGCTTCACTATTTCACCTCTGAAGTGCTTCCCAGAGACTGTCATGTAAGGCTTCCAGTGATGTTTTAATAAACTTTGACATTTCTTTTTTTTTACTTTGAGATTTTTATTGATCCAATGTCCTGTCTATTTGTATTCACCTTACACGTGGTGACTGCATTTTTTATCTTTTTTTTCAGGCTAAAGTGCTTGTAAACCTCAGACATGAAATATGAACAAAGCATATCTCTCTGTACGGTATGCTTGTCTCAATCCAGAGCACTAAGTGTCATTTCTGTCCACTGCCTCCTTTCTCTGCTATGAGCATGAGTCACTTCTGACAAGTTTTCCTGACACAAAGAGAAAAATAGTGACAGGGGAGAGACATCCAGTAGATTGACAGCCTCAGCTCTGTCCCCATGGGCTGTATGAAGGAGGGAGTGTTTCTAAACCTCCAATCAGCTCTCAAAGCTCTCCTCACTGATATAATATCAGCTCTCCACCCACTGGTTTTCAGAGCTGAGAGATCCTGTGTAAATTCTGCACTTTGGATGTAGGGGAAAGATAAACAGGTGGAAATGATGTAGGAGGTTTTCTTTAATCTCTGTATCATCTGATGCCAATCACTTCACTGGGTATATGTGGGATTTACTTCCACAACTAGAGAAAAATACCTATTGATCTTGCCAGATATCAAGTGCCCTTGAAACTTTCTGTGCACAGACTTGAAATCACAAACAATCACAGACAATGTTATCAGCCTTCACAGTTACTTATGTGAACTACAGAACATCTGCCTCCTATGTTATGGCGATGAGGGGGGTGACATTTGTAACCCAAATCAGGGGCAAAGTCTAGGGTGATAACTCTGCTTTTCCATCAATACAGCGAGTCACCTGTTATAGGAAGTATTTTATTGGCAGGATCCCCAGGTGAAAATAAAGCAAAAAAGATCCAGAAAAAATAAAATCTAATGCAGCCACCGGACATCAAAGGACTGGAAAGCTGACAATACAGTATATACTGTACAGCATCTCACAAAAGTGAGTACACCCCTCACATTTTTGTAAATATTTTATATCTTTTCATGTGACAACACCGAAGAAATGACACTTTGCTACAATGTAAAGTAGTGAGTGTACAGCTTGTATAACAGTGCAAATTTGCTGTCCCCTCAAACTAACTCAACACACATCCATTAATATCTAAACCGCTGGCAACAAAAGTGAGTACATCCCTACGTGAAAATGTCCAAATTGGAACCAAAGTGTCAATATTTTGTGTGGCCACCATTATTTTCCAGCACTGCCTTAACCCTCTTGGGCATGGAGTTCACCAGAGCTTCACAGGTTGCCACTGGATTCCTCTTCCACTCCTCCATGACGACATCACAGAGCTGGTGGATGTTAGAGACCTTGCGCTTCTCCACTTTCTGTTTGAGGATGCCCCACAGATGCTCAATAGGGTTTAGGTCTGGAGATATGTTGGCCAGTCCATCACCTTTACCCTCAGCTTCTTTAGCAGGTCAGTGGTTAGTGGTCAGCCTAAGCACTGACAGGCTGACCCCCCACCCCTTAAACCTCTGCAGCAATGCTGGCAGCACTCATGTCTATTTCCCAAAGACAACCTCTGGATATGACGCTGAGCATGTGCACTCAACTTCTTTGTTCGACCACGGCGAAGCCTGTTCTGAGTGGAACCTGTCCTGTTAAACCACTGTATGGTCTTTGCCACGTGCTGCAGCTCACTTTCAGGGTCTTGGCAATCTTCTTATAGCCTAGGCCATCTTTATGTAGAGCAACAATTATTTTTTTCAGATCCTTAGAAAGTTCTTTGTCATGTTCCAGTGATCAGTATGAGAGAGTGAGAGCGATAAAACCAAATTTACCACATCTGCTCCCCATTTACATCTGAGACCTTGTAACACTAACGAGTCATATTACACCGGGGAGGGAAAATGGCTTATTGGACACAATTTGGACATTTTCACTTAGGGGTGTACTCACTTTTGTTGCCAGCGGTTTAGAAATGAATGGCTGTATGTTGAGTTATTTTGAAGGGACAGCAAATTTACACTGTTATACAAGCTGTACACTCACTACTTTATATTGTAGCAAAGTGTCATTTCTTCAGTGTTGTCACATGAAAAGATATAATAAAATATTTACAAAAATGTGAGGGGGTGTACTCACTTTTGTGAGATACAGTATATACAGTGCTGTGAAAATGTATTTGCCCCGTCCTGATTTTTTTTTTTTTCTTTTTGCATATTTCTCACACTTAAATGATTCAGATCATCAAACAAATGTTATTATTTAACACAAAGATAACCAGAGTAAATTCAAGATGCAGTTTTTAAATTATTAGTTAATTTATTAAGGGAAAAAAACTGTTCAAACCTGCCTGGCCCTATGTGAAAAAGTAATTTCACCCTCCCATGCTGAATCATGAATGAACTGTGATTAACCACAACTTTTTGGAAAGCTGAGTTAGATTTCACTTGCCACACCCAGGCCAGATTACTGCCAGACCCGTTAAATCAAGAAATCACATACAGTGGGGATGGAAAGTATTCAGATCCCCTTAAATTTTTCACTCTTTGTTATATCGCAGCCATTTGCTAAAATCATTTACGTTCATTTTTTTCCTCATTAATGTACACACAGCACCCCATATTGACAGAAAAACACAGAATTGTTGACATTTTTGCAGATTTATTAAAAAAGAAAAACTGAAATATCACATGGTCCTAAGTATTCAGACCCTTTGCTGTGACACTCATATATTTAACTCAGGTGCTGTCCATTTCTTCTGATCATCCTTGAGATGGTTCTACACCTTCATTTGAGTCCAGCTGTGTTTGATTATACCGGTTTGCTTTGCTCAGTTGGCACCTGCCCTGGTGTGGTAGCCAGGCACTATAGAATTGTTTATAAGTCCTGGGGGCAACCAAGTACCAGTAGGCCTGCTTGCCTTATGGGAAAGGGGGCTGCTATAGGTGGAACACACAGTAGCCAGCTATAGTGTCTGACCACCTGCATTAGGGTAGACGTGACAATTCCAATGGGGTTTTTTTTTTATAAGCACATGATTAGAGCCCGAGGCTCTAATTGGCTTAAAAAAAGGGTGGGCTCGGGGCGTAGAGCACTGCTCCCCGAGCCCACCCAGTTGTGTGTCAATATCGAATTAATATTCGCTATTATATAATCAAAAATACGGGGATATTGGCACTGCTTATAATGAGTATAACATATATATCAGCCAACCGTGGTAATGGTAAATATATGACAATATATATGAATATGTTATTCTATTTGAGACAATAAAGGTGGAGAAATGTGAATATTTAGACACTATAATGAGTTCCTATTTTTAAGCAGATGATGTTTTGTCTGTACAGGACAAATTATGATGGAAGTGTGAATCCCTAAGCAGTATAATTACAGTGGGGACAGAAAGTATTCAGACCCCCTTACATTTTTCACTCTTTGTTGTATTGCAGCCATTTGATAAAATCATTTAAGTTAATTTTTTTTCCCTCATTAATGTACACACAGCACCCCATATTGACAGAAAAACACAGAATTGTTGACATTTGTGCAGATTTATTAAAAAAGAAAAACTGAAATATCACATGGTCCTAAGGATTCAGACCCTTTGCTGCGACACTCATATATTTAACTCACGTGCTGTCCATTTCTTCTGTTCATCCTTGAGATGGTTCTACACCTTCATTTGAGTCCAGCTGTGTTTGATTATACTGATTGGACTTAATTAGGAAAGCCACACACCTGTCTATATAAGACCTTACAGCTCACAGTGCATGTCAGAGCAAATCAGAATCATGAGGTCAAAGGAACTGCCTGAAAAGCTCAGAGACAGAACTGTGGCAAGGCATAGATCTGGCCAAGGTTACAAAAAAATGTCTGCTGCACTTAAGGTTCCTAAGAGCACAGTGGCCTCCATAATCCTTAAATGGAAGATGTTTGGGACGACCAGAACCCTTCCTAGAGCTGGCCATCTGGCCAAACTGAGCTATTGGGGGAGAAGAGCCTTGGTGAGAGAGGTAAAAAAGAACCCAAAGATCACTATGGCTGAGCTCCAGAGATGCAGTCGGGAGATGGGAGAGAGTTGTACAAAGTCAACCATCACTGCAGCCCTCCACCAGTCGGGGCTTTATGGCAGAGTGGCCCGACGGAAGCCTCTCCTCAGTGCAAGACACATGAAAGCCTGCATGGAGTTTGCTAAAAAACACCTGAAGGACTCCAAGATGGTGAGAAATAAAATTCTTTGGTCTGATGAGACCAAGATAGAACTTTTTGGCCTTAATTCTAAGCGGTATGTGTGGAGAAAACCAGGCATTGCTCATCACCTTTCCAATACAGTCCCAAGAGTGAAGCATGGTGGTGGCAGCATCATGCTGTGGGGGTGTTTTTCAGCTGCAGGGACAGGACGACTGGTTGTAATCGAGGGAAAGATGAATGCGGCCAAGTACAGGGATATCCTGGACGAAAACCTTCTCCAGAGTGCTCAGGACTTCAGACTGGGCCGAAGGTTTACCTTCCAACAAGACAATGACCCTAAGCACACAGCTAAAATAACAAAGGAGTGGCTTCACAACAACTCCGTGACTGTTCTTGAATGGCCCAGTCAGAGCCCTGACTTAAACCCAATTGAGCATCTCTGGAGAGACCTAAAAATGGCTGTCCACCAACGTTTACCATCCAGCCTGACAGAACTGGAGAGGATCTGCACGGAGGAATGGCAGAGGATCCCCAAATCCAGTTGCGAAAAACTTGTTGCATCTTTCCCAAAAAGACTCATGGCTGTATTAGATCAAAAGGGTGCTTCTACTAAATACTGAGCAAAGGGTCTGAATACTTAGGACCATGTGATATTTCAGTTTTTCTTTTTTAATAAATCTGCAAAAATGTCAACAATTCTGTGTTTTTCTGTCAATATGGGGTGCTGTGTACATTAATGAGGAAAAAAAATGAACTTAAATGATTTTAGCAAATGGCTGCAATATAACAAAGAGTGAAAAATTTAAGGGGGTCTGAATAGTTTCCATCCCCACTGTAAATAGAAGCTGTCTGACAAAGTGAAGCACGCTAACAGATAACAAAAAGCCTCACATAATGCCATAATCTAAAAAATTCAAGAACAGATTAGAAACAAAGTCATGTACATGTATTGGTCTAGGAGGGGTTTCAAAGCCATTTCTAAGGCTTTGGAAGTCTAGTGAACCACAGGGATTGCCATTATCCACAAATGGAGATAACTTGGAACAGTGGTGAACCTTCCCAGGAGTGGCCGGCCTACAAAAATTACTTCAAGAGCATGACGATGACTCATCCAGGAGATCATGAAAGAGCCCAGAATAACATCTACAGAACTGCAGGCCTCACTTGCCTCAGGTAAGATCAGTGTTCATGGTTCAACATTAAAAAAGAGACTGGGCAAAAATGGCATCCATGGGAGAGTTCCAAGGCCAAAGCCACTGCTGACCAAAAAGAACACAAAGGCTCATCTCACTTTTACCAAAAAAATCTTGATAATCTTAGACTTTTAGGCAAATATTTTGTGGACTGATGAGACAAAAATTTAACTTTTTGGAAGGTGTGCGTCTCATTACATCTGGCATAGAACTAATACAGCATTTCATAACAGGAACATCATACCAACAGTCAGACATGGTGGTGGGAGCGTGATGGTCTGGGGCTATATATGCGTGTTCTAAGGCTTAGATAGATTAGATACGGTACTTTAGGCAGGGATGAAAGATGATAATAGTGGCTAATTCACAAATCTCTACATTTATTATACTACCAAAAGTATATAGAAGCAAACATATTAAATGTATTAAGATTGTTTTATTAACTCAATTAAAAAATATCCAATTCTTTCCCTTTAAACAAAGCTTCTTTGGCAGCCTGGGAGAATTGCAGAATAGGAAAAGCACCTGCAGCATAATTTGATGCATTTAGTAAATGATGTGTATATTTTGCATTGTACTGATTATTATTGTTGGGCCATCTTATTACAGTGATGATGCTGTTTATGGCAGCCTGCAGCAGAGTTATGCATTTCAATGAGAGCAGGCTAGCAGAGCCGGTTAGCGTGCCAGGACGCAGTGCGCAGCTGCAGACTGTGTCCAGGAGCTCTCCATGGTGCTGTAGTTGGCTGAAGAGCAGAGCGCTGCAGGACAGGAAGGGTGGGGGGCAGTGATCACAGCAATGCTGCTTTACTTCTACAATGCAGCTTGTGTCCCTGATTCTTTGCTTGCAGTCTATCTTTATGGAATGACAGCTGCATGGATGCAATCTGTGAATCCCTCTAATTAGAGGGACACTCTTTATAAAGACAGTGTGATTTAATGTGCAATCAATGCTGTTCTGTAGAAAAGTTTCACTGACTCATCAGTTGATTTACACAGTCAATTCACTACGCGGACTGATGGGCCTGTCTTGTTAACCACTTGAACATAAAAGTCTACTGAAACAGAGGCATTTCAATCAATTAGAATTCATCTTTTATTAAAGCCCAAGTGAACTTTCAGTTTACATCAACTAAATACATTCCAGGTGTATCAGAACAATAGGGGTGAATGGTCATAGAAATGTCCAGTGGCGGATGGTGGTATATTTTTTGCAAGGGGGGGCGGCAAACAATCACCCCGGCCAGTCGGTAGGTCAGGACACAGGCACTCCCCGCCCCTGGTAGGTCACCAGTCCCGCACTTACCCCATCTCAGTTGGTGGCAGTGCTTCCTCCGGGCAGCAGGTGGCAGTTTCACCCTGTGTCTCCTTCTCCTGGGCTTCACGGCAGTTTCCCCCTCCTCCTCCTCGACGGCCAATAGGATCGCTTCTCCTCTCGGAAAATCAGGTGACGGTTCTCAGGACCTCACTTCCTGACTGGCCAGGGAGAGAATCAGGAAGACATTAGCGAATATTATATAAAACTAAAAATTCTGCGCTTAGGTATGAGTGAAGCTGCAGCCTCCCCAAATAAAGACTTCACTAGTGGTGTCCCAAGGAATATATAAATAAAAAAGATGGGGATATTGGCGCTGCTTATAATGAGTATAAAATATATATCAGCCATCCGTGGTAATGGTAAATATACGACAATATATATGAATATGTTAATCTATTTGAGACAATAAAGGAGGAGAAATGTGAATCTTTAGACACTATAATGAGTTCCTATTTTTAAGCAGATGATGTGTTGTCTGTGCAGGACAAATAATGATGAAACTGTGAATCCCTAAGCAGTACAATTATATCCTATTTGCAAGTATCCTATATACCAATAAAAACACTCTGTATCCACGTCAAAAATGGTGCATTATCACAAAGTGAATAGTGGCTGATAACCTAGTATTAATAAAAAGTGAACTCTTATGCCCCGTACACACGGTCGGATTTTCCGACGGAAAATGTGTGAAAGGACCTTGTTGTCGGAAATTCCGACCGTGTGTGGGCTCCATCACACATTTTCCTCGGATTTTCCGACACACAAAGTTTGAGAGCAGGCGATAAAATTTTCCGACAACAAAATCCGTTGTCGGAAATTCCGATCGTGTGTACACAAATCCGACGGACAAAGTGCCACGCATGCTCAGAATAAATAAAGAGATGAAAGCTATTGGCCACTGCCCCGTTTATAGTCCCGACGTACGTGTTTTACGTCACCTCGTTTAGAACGATCGGATTTTCTGACAACTTTGTGTGACCGTGTGTATGCAAGACAAGTTTGAGCCAACATCCGTCGGAAAAAATCCTAGGATTTTTTTGTCGGAATGTCCGAACAAAGTCCGACCGTGTGTACGGGGCATTAGTTTGCAAGTGAATCAAGTGACAAAAAAAATACTATATATAGAAGAAATATATATCAATGAAAATGCAAACATTAAATAAAAACTGTGAAGCAAATGGAATGCTTATTATCAAGTAAATCAAACTAAAAAGAAATTATATATATATATATATATATATATATATATATATATATATATATCAAATATATAGCAATAATAAATGTAAAGTCTATAAAAAACAATATATAATAATAATAAATAGTCTTTCAATATCCAGTGTTCATATTTCCATAAAAGTGACTTGTGCTGGTTTCCAGGTGATGCTACTTTATATAAAAAATAAAGTGACTTCTCGTGCATCAAATAAAGGGACTTCACGTGCGTCAAATAAAGTGACTTCTCGTGCTACCCCTTAGGTATATGCACTCACCAGAAGAGCATGTAGTAAACTGGGTTTCCAATCCGGATATCCCCGGGAACAGTAAGTAGTGAGAGTTTACCGTTCCCAGGGATATCTGGATTGGAGATCCAGTTTACTACATGCTCTTTACGGCTGCAGGGGTGGGGGCTTCTGGTGAGTGCATATATCTAAGGGGGAGCATGAGACGTCACTTTATATGACGCACGAAAATTCACTTTATTTTTTATATAAAGTAGCGTCACCTGGAAACCAGCACAAATCACTTTTATGGAAATATGAACACTGGATATTGAAAGACTTTGTATTATTATATATTGGTTTTAATGGACTTTACATTTATTATTGCTATCTATTTGATATATATATATATATATATATATATATATATATATATATATATATATATATATATATATATATATATATATATATATCATTTTTTTTTTTGTTTTATTTACTTGGTAATAAGCGATCCATTTGCTTCACAGTTTTTATTTAATGATTGCATATTTATTGATGTTATATATTTCTTCTATATATAATAATTTTTTGTCACTTGATTCACTTTCAAATTAGGAGCTCACTTTTTATTAACACTAGGTTATTAGCCAATATTCACTTTGTGATAATGCACCATTTTTGATGTGGATACAGTGTTTTTATTGGTATATAGGATACTTGCAAATAGGATATACAGTGGGGATGGAAAGTATTCAGACCCCCTTAAATTTTTCACTCTTCGTTAAATGATTTTAGCAAATGGCTGCAATATAAGTTCATTTTTGTTCCTCATTAATGTACACACAGCACCCCATATTGACAGAAAAACACAGAATTGTTGACATTTTTGCAGATTTATTAAAAAAGAAAAACTGAAATATCACATGATCCTAAGTATTTAGACCCTTCAGTATTTAGTAGAAGCACCCTTTTGATCTAATACAGCCATGAGTCTTTTTGGGAAAGATGCAACAAGTTTTTCACACCTGGATTTGGGGATCCTCTGCCATTCCTCCTTGCAGATCCTCTCCAGTTCTGTCAGGTTGGATGGTAAACGTTGGTGGACAGCTATTTTTAGGTCTCTCCACAGATGCTCATTTGGGTTTAAGTCAGGGCTCTGGCTGGGCCATTGAAGAACAGTCACGGAGTTGTTGTGAAGCCACTCCTTCGTTATTTTAGCTGTGTGCTTAGGGTCATTGTCTTGTTGGAAGGTAAACCTTCGGCCCAGTCTGAGGTCCTGAGCACTCTGGAGAAGGTTTTCGTCCAGGATATCCCTGTACGTGGCCACATTCATCTTTGCCTCGATTGCAACCAGTCGTCCTGTCCCTGCAGCTGAAAAACACCCCCACAGCATGATGCTGCCACCACCATGCTTCACTGTTGGGACTGTATTGGACAGGTGATGAGCAGTGCCTGGTTTTCTCCACACATACCGCTTAGAATTAAGGCCAAAAAGTTCTATCTTGGTCTCATCAGACCAGAGAATCTTATTTCTCACCATCTTGGAGTCCTTCAGGTGTTTTTAGCAAACTCCATGCGGGCTTTCTTGTGTCTTGCACTGAAGAGAGGCTTCCGTCGGGCCACTCTGCCATAAAGCCCCGACTGGTGGAGGGCTGCAGTGATGGTTGACTTTCTACAACTTTCTCTCATCTCCCGACTGCATCTCTGGAGCTAAGCCACAGTGATCTTTGGGTTCTTCTTTACCTCTATCACCAAGGCCGGACGGCCAGCTTTAGGAAGGGTTCTGGTCGTCCCAAACGTCTTCCATTTAAGGATTATGGAGGCCCCTGTGCTCTTAGGAACCTTAAGTGCAGCAGAAATTTTTTTGTAACCTTGGCCAGATCTATGCCTTGCCACAGTTCTGTCTCTGAGCTCTTCAGGAAGTTCCTTTGACCTCATGATTCTCATTTGCTCTGACATGCACTGTGAGCTGTAAGGTCTTATATAGACAGGTGTGTGGCTTTCCTAATCAAATCCAATCAGTATAGTCAAACACAGTTGGACTGAAATGAAGGTGTAGATCCATCTCAAGGATGATCAGAAGAAATGGACAGCACCTGAGTTAAATATATGAGTCTCACAGCAAAGGGTCTGAATACTTGAGTACCATGTGATATTTCTGTTTTTCTTTTTTAATAAATCTGCAAAAATGTCAACAATTCAGTGTTTTCTGTCAATATGGGGTGCTGTTTGTACATTAATGAGGAAAAAAAATGAACTTTAATGATTTTAGCAAATGGCTGCAATATAACAAAGAGTGAAAAATTGAAGGGGGTCTGAATACTTTCTGTCCCCACTGTAATTATACTGCTTAGAGATTCACACTTCCATCATTATTTGTCCAGACAAAACATCATCTGCTTAAAAATAGGAACTCATTATAGTGTCTAAATATTCACATTTCTCCTCCTTTATTGTCTCAAATAGAATAACATATTCATATATATTGTCATATATTTACCATTACCACGGTTGGCTGATATATATGTTATACTCATTATAAGCAGTGCCAATATCCCCGTATTTTTTATTATATAATAGCGAATATTAATTCGATATTGACACACAACTGGGTGGGCTCGGGGCGCAGCGCTCTACGCCCCGAGCCCACCCTTTTTTTAAGCCAATTAGAGCCTCGGGCTCTAATCATGTGCTTATAAAAAAAAAAACCCCATTGGAATTGTCACGTCTACCCTAATGCAAGTGGTCACACACTATAGCTGGCTACTGTGTGCTTCACCTATAGCAGCCCCCTTTCCCATAAGGCAAGCAGGCCTACTGGTACTTGGTTGCCCCCAGGACTTATAAACAATTCTATAGTGCCTGGCTACCACACCAGGGCAGGTGCCAACTGAGCAAAGCAAACAAGTACTTGCGGTTGGCAGACAGAGTGGTCCTATGACAGTCCAGGTAAAAAGGCAAGTTAAATTCAGGGAATAGTCCAATAATGGGCGGCACAGTAGTGTAGAGGGTAGCACTTTCGCCTAGCAGTAATTCTCCTGAATGCAGGATGGGGTGGACGTGATGTTATCAGCTGGAAATGATGCAAGACATGGGAGGCAATGCGGCCATCACTTCCTGCTGATGACATCATGTCCGCCCCATCGTGTGTTCCACTATCACCAGGAAGTAGGAGTAGAGTACACACTGGTGCTCTGCATCTACCTTTTTTTCTGTGAATTTTTTTTTCTAGCAGAGCCAATTAAGCACTTTCATGTCATTGAGCTGTGTTATTACTATTTAAAGCATGTGACTATTAGTGCTTATGGGTTGGGACTAAGCAAATAAATTCTCCAACATTCCTACATCTCTGCACTTTCTCCTTCTCCTCTCATCTTCCAAGATTCTTTTCGTCCCAAAAATTCTATCAAACCTCAAGATTTCCAGCTCCAATCTGTAACCAGTCTATATTGCCCTTAGAATGTGGGTGTGGAAATGCCTTTCATGTCATGAGAGACATCAAACACACGTCACTTTCTGTATAATCCTTATAAAAAATTGTAGTTCCCTATATTAACCATTTCAAAGGGGGCAGTATTGAATTAGAATTGACTTTATTCTAATACCTGAATAACCTTTTTGACTTTAGCTTAGCAGAAAACTATGAATTATCTATAGCTGACACTTATGTGTCAAATTTGGTAGACTTCTTAGCTAAAACTCAGATTTATGCCTTCTAAGTGAATTTAACCCACACATTTAACTGGTGTTCTACAGTGCTTTGCAAAAGTATTCACCCCCCTTAGCTTTTTACCTATTTTGTTACATTACAGCCTTTAGTTAAATGTTTTTTTAATCTGAATTATATGTCATGGATCAGAGCACAATAGTCTAAGTTGGTAAAGTAAAATTAGAAAAATATATACATAAAACAATTTTTCAGAAATAAAAAACGGATAATTGGCATGTGCGTATGTATTCACTCCCTTTGTTATGAAGCCCATAAAAAGCTCTGGTGCAACCAATTACCTTCAGAAGTCCCATAATTAGTGAAATGATGTCCATTTGTGTGCAATTTAAGTGTCACATGATCTGTCATTACATATACACACCTTTTTGAAAGGCCCCAGAGGCTGCAACACCTAAGTAAGAGACCCCACTAACCAAACACTGCCATGAAGACCAAGGAACTCTCCAAACAAGTAAGGGACAATGTTGTTGAGAAGTACAAGTCAGGGTTAGGTTATAAAAAAAATATCCAAATCTTTGATGATCCCTAGGAGCACTATCAAATCTACCATAACCAAATGGAAAGAACATGGCACAACAGCAAACCTGCCAAGAGATGGCCGCACACCAAAACTCACGGACTGGGAAAGGAGGGCATTATTTAGAGAGGCAGCACAGAGACCTAAGGTAACCCTGGAGGAGTTGCAGAGTTCCACTGCAGAAACTGGAGTATCTGTACATAGGACGACAATAAGCCGTACGCTCCATAGAGTTGGGCTTTATGGCAGAGTGGCCAGAAGAAAGCCATCACTTTGAGCAAAAAACAAAATGGCACATTTTGAGTTTGCGAAAAAGGCATGTGGGAGACTCCCAAAATGCATGGAGGAAGGTGCTCTGGTCTAACGAGACTAAAATTGAACTTTTTGGTAATCAAAGAAAACCCAATGTCTGGCGCAAACCCAACACATCACATCACCCAAAGAACACCATCCCCACAGTGAAACATGGTGGTGACAGCACCATGCTGTGGGGATGTTTTTCAGCAGTCGGGACTGAGAAACTGGTCAGAGTTGAGGGAAATATGGATGGTGCTAAATACAGGGATAGTCTTGAGCAAAACCTGTACCACTCTGTGTGTGATTTGAGGCCAGGATGGAGGTTCACCTCCTAGCAGGACAATGACCCCAAACACACTGCTAAAGCAACACTTGAGTAGTTTAAGGGGAAACATGTAAATGTGCTGGCATGGCCTAGTCAAAGCCCAGACCTCAATCCAATAGAAAATCTGTGGTCAGACTTAAAGATTGCTGTTCACAAGCGCAAACCATACAACTTGAACGAGCTAGAGCAGTTTTGGAAGGAGGAATGGGCAAAAATCACAGTGGTAAGATGTGGCAAGCTCATAGAGACTTATCCAAAGCGACTTGGAATGGTGATAGCCGCGAAAGATGGCTCTACAAAGTATTGACTTTAGGGGGGTGAAGAGTTATGCACATTGACTTTTTCTGTTCTTTTTTCCTATTTGTTGTTTGCTTTACAATAAAAAGTGCAGCAGGGATAGTTCAGAGTCACAGGGCAACAATCCATGCACCGTGAGTAGCAGGCCACAATCTGGTGCAGCAAGGACTTAAAGTGTTACTAAACCCAGGACCCTACATTCACTGGTCTCCCACAGTACACAGAACATGGAAATGCATTTAGTAAATGATAAATACCTTTTCATATCAGCAGTTAGAGCAGCCTTGTGACTTCTTTCAGTTTCTGCTTAAAGCTTGTAGGAGGAGTTTCCATACTGCACTGAGCTGTACTATCAGGATCAAGGACCCCTAACCTGTTGTCTGGGCAGTGCTGATTGGCCCTATGCTGATCACATGTACTCTCCCAAGAAAAAAAACCCCTATCAATACACACCAAATTGTGTGCAGCCTGACTCCAGTAGCTTTGTCTTATCCGGGCATGTTCTGGAGTCAGTGGAAGAAGAGGAGGATCTGTGCATACAGGATCAAACACCCTTTTTACACCATGCAGAGGTATAAGCCCTTAGGTTCCACAATGAGTATAACAAGCATGCTTTACTGCATATACAGACTGATTTTACTGTTGTGGGTTTAGTAACATTTTAATCCAGGGTCACAGGGCAACAAATACAGGGACTCAACAGCCAACAGTGACCTTAGCAGAGGAAGTCCAGGCAGGGTGGCAGGGAAATGAAGATCCAGAGGTCAGGGTTCCTTTACAAAGCCATCGCAGGTTCTCAGAGGACTGTGTGTCTTTGGCCTCAGCTTCAGGGCCACACAAACAGTTGTTGAAGAAAGAGCAGAGAATAAAGTCCATGGTCCAAAACGCCACACAGAACCAAAAATCCCAGCAGTGCAGAAAGCAAAGCAGTCTCAGCAGTTCTATGTATTTTCTAGTCTCCTTCTAAGGAGACTTGCTGCCATGAGCTCCTCTATCATTGAAGTAAGGTCCCTACAGTCCGACCCCCTTCATCGTTATCTATGGTACTTTGAATTCAGCCCCACACCTCCTGGTACCTAGGTGTCTGACTCAATCCTGAAGCAGGATACAATAATTTATGTGCTTCTTATTGAGGGCAGCCTCGTGTCCTACCCCCTGTGGGGACCAGTGGTGACTGGTGCTCAAATTTTAACTGGTAAACAGAGGAGCAGTTGGGCATTTTTCTTTCAGCTGCCCCTGATCTATCCTCTATGTTATCTTATCAGTACATGTACACAGGGTCATATAGTAGTATAGTATAGTATAGTATAGTATAGTATAGTATAGTATAGTATAGTATAGTAGTTTCTACGCAGTTGAGGTTGGAAGCATTTTTTAGAAAGCAAAAAATTGCGTTCAGGACAGATGTTCAGAGGCATTTGAAAACAACAATTGCCTGTAACAGCTTATAAACGCTCCTAAATGCAGTAAATCGCATTTAGCCACGTTTCGTTTATAGGTATTTTTAATGGAGATACATTTCTGACCATTTTCAATGCAAAAAACGCTTCTAAGAGCAAACGCAGCTAAATGTAAATGCAGCACAAACAACGTTTTTAACCGTCAGTTACTAGCTGTTAAGTTCCATCGTTCAGCAGAGGCATTAAAACCTCCTCTTTACATGAAGGATAATACGGAAGGTGTGTTACTGGCCAAATCGCCAGATAAAAAAGCCTAAAAAAGAAATATAATGCAGCCACCACATCTAATAATTGGTAAGCTGCAATATATTACATTTTTGGTTTTGGGTTTAATATCGGTTTAACTTGTTTATCACAGTATGGAAGTTCTGGTAATTCTGTATTTCTGGAAAATAAAATGTAATTTCTCTTTAATACAGGTTGTTGAATGAGGAATTTATGAATTCAGTTTGTAATGGATTGTTAGATTTTTATATTAGATACTTATAACTTCAGTATGGGAGATATACAATATTCTCCCATCAATCTTTTACTGTAGATGATTTCCTTTAGGAATATGGTGATTTGACAAAGCAAAATTTAGGTAAAATGATTATAGATCTTCATAAGTGTGAGCCATTATTACACCACAGGAGGTGTATTTTATATAAGGCCCAGAAGCACACATATGTTGTTGTCATGGCAACTATTAAGACACTTCCATTTATTAGTGTAGCTTATGGAAAATTAATCTGTAGGTTTAGTAAGGGCCTTAAGGATTGTTCAGCATGCCTTACTGCATTGTAAACAGAAACAAGGCACATGCCCAGTGAGTTCAATCCGAAAAATATCCCAAAATAGAAATTGATCCACAGGAAGGAAAAAAAGCCTGGGCTATGGGAAAAGAAAAACATTTATACTCACCTAGGTGGATGCAGCATTGATCTCATGCTGCATCTTTCCCCTGCCAGCTCTGCACAGAGAACTGAGCGATCAAATACAACAATCGCTCAGTTTTCCCCCTCTGCTCTGAGCAGAGAGCCATGACTGTCAGTCAGCAGGGTTACTTCACAATTTCAGAAAAGATGAAAAGGTGAACTAACACTGTACACCCTCCTCACCCCCTTTGGTCCTTGTTGTTCTTATCTCCATGGGTGATGAGCTGTCAGTGCCCATGCAGTTGGTGCAGCGGTCTGGGGATTTTAAATCCTCACTCTTCTTCCTCTTCTCTGTGCAGTGCTTTCAGGATGGACCAAAGCACTTTTAGGATGCTGGGGCTGACCTATCAGAGTCGTTCTGCTCCATCCTGGATGTGTTTCTATTTAACCCCTTAATAATCCCTAGTTTACCCTAAGTTTACCATAATTGGCCCTAATTTACTCCTTCTTTCCCTTCTCCCCTACAATGTACAATGTTCTTGATCAGTTTTACATTTTTTTTTAATTCTAATCATTAAGGTAAGTTGACACAGGCATTGGATATTAACTTTGCCTTTAACACACACTAATGCACCTAATACACATCAGGGATGCATTGCACGCATGTTCAAGTTTCGTCAAACAACATTACTTAAACACCCTCTGTGTTTTTTTTTTTTTTTTTTTTTTTTTTGCTATGAGCACTCTCAACACTTTGCAACTACATCTTAAACATGCCACAACAGCTATAGGTGCAATTATAGTGCAGCTACAATGCATTTAAGGTGCGCTACAGTAGAAGTCATTGGAGATGGTTTCCAAGTGTCCATGCCTGCAAAACTCTACAGGCATTGTTACTTTGCCTCACCATGATGCAAGGCAACTCAACTGCAAGCAAGTATACAGCTTTATCCACTCCCCATTTTATAGTCAATGGAGAGCTTGGCTAGGTGCTCACGGAACACAAAAATCCCTCAGAAACACTTGTTTTTGCCACCTGTGTCCTAAAGCGGTTGTATACCCGCACAAATGTTTTTTGTTTTTTGTTTTTTAAACCTGTAAGGCAAAAGGCATAATGAGCTAGTATGCAGACGGCTATGAAATGTGTTGGCTTCAGCTTTAAACATTTCCTCAGTAGAGCAATTACGCCTTAATCTTAAGTATTGCGAGTACGGGATACTATTGATAAGCGGTGGTAAGTGGGCACTATCAGCGTGCAATATTGTATTCCCAGCCATGGGTTTTCTATATAAAGTTGTTCCAATAGATCCATTTCGCTGTATGATTAGTGTAGTGTATAAAGTCAATTTGCTCATTACTGTACGACATTCTGTTTACCAGTCTTATGATTCACATTCCTCTTTCCTAAAACATAGCCAAGGGCCCTTTTCTTGCTATAGCTCTGCAGCTTCCGTCACCTTCAGCTTGCTCCATCACCACACAACTGATTCACTGTCCAATGAGCAAGGAGGAAAGACGAGAAGCTGCAAAACAGAGAACCTAGTGGACTCATCTTTCTGACTATGCAGTGTAGTTGAGTTGAGCAAATCACAAGAATAGCTTAATTGAATTACAAACATTTTGGCAGGTAAGATAATTTGCAGATACATTTTTCAGCAATGTATTTAGCTGTTTGCCTGGAGCAGCGTTTTACCAATTAAACAACATTATAATGTCATTTTCTCAGTTATTTTCAATAACTGCCTTATGTTTTTCTTTCCAGTGTTAATACAAAGTGATTTTTAATACCAATCCTCATAGCAAATTGTGCTCAAAATGGATTTCGATAACTAGCGTCGTACTGTAAAGAGGCAATTACCTTATGGTTTGGGATGATTGCTTTTTAATCTACTAACTTAATGACTTTACGCTGAGCATTCTGTTTAATAATTAATTATTAGTGTACTGTATATGCCATTTAATTAATGGCATTCAGTACATGTCATATCAATGAAGCTGAACATGAATACAAGCTATACCGAGTGTTTTTTTGATAAATATCCTACAAATTATGTAATAGGCATCTGTTATCTCAGCTGTAGATTTAATATGACACTTTATTTTACATTCTTTTTTTTATTTTCGGTCTGATAAGGTTTTTACCACTTTGCCTGATAATATCTTCATTTTCAGTCAGGATTCCATCTTCAGTCTTTCAATTACCCCCACATAGATTTGTCATCATATTATTTGTCGACTATAAAAACAAGCTGACCATGCTTTCCCCTTGGTAGCATAGCGTAGCTTGTTTCCTAATTCATTAAACATTTGAACAACTGACAGTTGCCAAAGCAATCTGTTCAGTGACCTTGAACATTTTTAAATAAGGTATAAGTAACATGGGCAATCTGAATTTTTTAAAGAAATGTAACATGGGCAATCAGAATTTTTTAAGAAATGTAACATGGGCAATCAGAATTTCTAAGAAATGTAAAAACGCAAACTCCAGGCAATTTTTTTTCAACATTAAAAAAGGGACTCTAGTTAGTACGCAAAAAGGAGTTTGGGATGCAATACTAGGCTTTAAAAGAGAAGTATGGCTAAAGCTTTTTTGGTCATACTTCGCTTCTAGGTTACAGGAGTGCACTTACTTTTTCCTATGACCCAGAGTCAAATGTTGCTGGTTGACCTCACAGAGTCGCTCCAGGCTCTGGAAGGATCCTGGCCAGTGTCCATTAAGGGCGCACAGGCACCGCCCTCTCTGTCATGCCACCCCCCTATATGTAAAATGGATAGATTCATGCATAGCATGAATCTATCTATGGCCGCTGTAGCCACCCCTTATTCGGGCGTCTGGCCCCTTTTCGGACGCCGGGCGCCTGAATTACAGCGGCGGGGGTGTTTTTTGAAGCACCTGATTAGAGCCATAGGCTCTAATAGGCTTCAAAAAAGGTGGACTCGGAGCGCAGAGCATTGCGCTCCGAGTCCACCCAAATGTGTTAGAAAAGCAAATTAATATTTGCTTTTCTAACACTGAACCGCCTCTCCGCCAATCAGGAAGCGGTGTCTAATACCCGACACCTGATTGGCTAAAGGCACAGGCATCCCTATTGGACGCCTAACAGAAGCGAAAGAAGAGACGCACGGGAACCATGGAGGATGCAGGAGCCATTGCCTGACCCGCTGCATGTCCCACAGCTCGCTGCTGTCACCCTCTGCCTGACCCGCTACCAGGATGGGGTAAGTGCAGGTCAGACGGCGAGCAGACGAGCGAGCGGGCGGGGGGGTCACAGTGGCTGCATATGATGGGCACAGAGGCTGCATATTATGGGCACAGAGGCTGCATATTATGGGCACAGAGGCTGCATATTATGGACACAGAGGCTGCATATTATGGACACAGAGGCTGCATATTATGGACACAGAGGCTGCATATGATGGGCACAGAGGCTGCATTCAGTTTTTTCAGTTTGTGCCCTTCAAAAAATTTTGAGCACCATCTGCCACTGATCCTGACAGTATTGTTGGGATCCCCTCAGCTGCCTGATTGACAGCTGGCTCCGGCTCTCAGTGTGCGGCTGAGGCCCGCTCCACTTGTCCCCTCTCTTGCCCTGCACACCAGTTAGTACTGGAGGAGAGGAGCAGAGAGTGGTTACTGACCACTACTCTCTACTCTGGGAAGACAGAGAACTGGGCAATCAGTGGTCAGTTCTCAGGTCTAGAGCTGTCAGGGGACAGCTGCATAATCACACCGATGCTGCAGCATGGAGGGGAGTATGGACAGTTGTTTTTTTTATAATCCTACATTTCTCCTTTAATTCAGAGTTGTCCACTGCATTACTTCTTTTACAACACAAGATGTTCTCAGTCTTATGGGTTAAATGATATCTAGTGTCAACTTTGGAGGCCAAAGACATACTAACCCTCTTGTATCAAATTGTATTCTGTACTGTCCCACTTTTAAGTGTAAAGCAATGCACAAACTGTTGTCACAGTCTTGTATGTTCATTGTAGCCACCCAGCCATTAACAGTGGTGACTCGGTTTTCCCCTAAACTCAGTGTTGCTGCTGTTTTTTACTGCTGCCAATAGGTGTCAATGGCACCTTTGGGAATAGACATGGGAGCTGCAGCAATGCTGGGTTATGAATATTTATGTATCCTGGCCAGCCACGTGGAGGTTTTTTGCCAGTGCATGCTGGGGAGGATATAAATATTCAGGGAGTAGACTGGTGAGGGGTCTCTTTTCCCCATGTTGCGGCCTGGGGAAATTTGTGTAGTAATATATGCTGGCTAGGCCAGAAGCATGTTTGGGCCTAGCACAGAATCCTGAAGCTATCCTGCCTGGACAAGGAGGACATAACACCAAAGGTGGAGAGATATGGGAAGATGTCCTGCTGAAGGGGGGATGAGTTTGACCCTCAAAGGTCTTTTGTACTCCCTTGGAGAAAGTACATGGATGCATCCACTGACTGGATGTGGAGCTCTGAAGACAGTGCTGCTGGTGCATGCCTAATGGTCCTTATTTTTGCAATACACTGTGGTCCACTTTCTCTTTATGCACTGTGACAGCAGCAGTGGTGTTAGAGTCTGGTAGACATGTTGCTCACTGTGAACCTGGAGCATTAACTCATCTTTGAAAAGACAGAAGGTGTCCCCTATAGCTTATAAAAGGAGGAAGAGGGGGGGGGGGGGGAGAAAAAGAAATCGGGAGAAAGTGGAAATCTCCCTCCTCAAATAAATGGGACTTTAAGGGAAAGAACTAAGTCTAGTAGGTGAGAATCAAATACACTTGATAAAATTAAACAATATTTATTGAAATACAGTAAAAGATAGTCAATACATATACAAACATATGATCATTCAGTAGTAAAATCCAGAATTCGTACGTGACTAGAGCCAACATGTTTCGCAAAAGAATTTTCGCTTCATCAGGGCTAGGCACGATGTGATTGATTCATTTAAACTGTGTAAATAATGAACAGTCTCAGATATATAGTGGTCATACATATCATCAGATCATAACAATGAAAAAAGGTGTCCCCTACTTCAACCATGGGTCCATCCTGGGGTAATGTCAGCCCACTTTGGCGATTGGGGGTTACTACATAGTCGCTACACAGTCGCTACTGTGAGCCTCAGAGGGCTGCTCAGGGCTGTAGAAGAGGATGAATACCCTGTGTGGTGGGAAGATGTCTGGAAAATGTGGCTATAAAAACAAATAAAGTTAAAGTGGTTGTAAACCCTTAGTTTTACCTTTTTATCGGCAGCCTTTCCTTCTCAACATCCATTCAAAGTTCAGAATTTATACAGCTTGTCTGAGCATTCAGAAAAAAAGGGGCGAAGAGCTGAAGTTACACTATGCAGAGTGAGGAGAGCTCTGAGAGCTAATTGAAGGGAAGGGACCCCAAACCCCCTCCCCCTTCACACAGCACACAGGAGCTGAGACTGTCAATCAGACGCTAGTTGCTGGAAGTGGACCCCTAAGGAGTAGAAGGGTGATTGGGAGCTAAGAGGAGAGGTAAGATGAGCTAAACCCAGAGCTGGGCTGGAAGTCACAAGTGGGAAAAATACTAACCCTTAACTTATAATAGAGCTACCCTTACTCCCAAAGGTGGTGTGTTTGCTGGTATTAATTTGTAATCCTTCCTTTTATATGTCAGCTGTAAGGTCCCCACAGAGGCTGACCTGTCTCCTGCCTGATTTTATGGCTTATACCTGATATTCTGAGGGGGGATAAAATCAATAATTAGCAAGCTCTTTAGTTTGCTCTAAAGGTGACAGTATACAAGCAAATAAAAAAAAGCAATCTTTGAAAAGTAAGGATAGACTATTATAACAATTCCAAAACTGAGATACAGATTATTGCAAATGCCAATGACTGGTTATTGGCTCATTGAGCTAAGTAGTCCAACTACAATTGGCCAAAGATGGGAATTTTGAAAGAAAATTCTTAGGAAAAGAATGTTCCCGTACTGTTTGGAAAATTGAAAGAGCAGGATGGAAAATCTTTCTTGAACAAATTCATTTCCAATGTCCCGTACACACGATCGGACATTCCGACAACAAAATCCATGGATTTTTTCTGACGTATGTTGGCTCAAACTTGTCTTGCATACACACGGTCCCACAAATCTTGTCGGAAAATCCAAACGTCAAGAACAAGGTGACGTACAAACACGTATGACGAGCCGAGAAAAAGGAAGTTAGCCAGTGCGGCTCTTCTGCTTGATTCCGAGCATGCGTGGAACTTTGTGCATCGGAATTGTGTACACACGATCGGAATTTATGACAACGGATTTTGTTGTCGGAAAATTTGAGATCCAGATCTCAAATTTTGTGTGACGGAAATTCCGAAAATGTCTGATGGAGCCTACACACGGTCGGAATTTCTGACAACAAGCTCCCATCGAACATCTTCCGTCGGAAAATCAGACCGTGTGTACGGGGCATAACAGTGAAATATGTAGTTTTCATTAAGTTCATGCATTCCAAAATTAAATGTTAAAAGCAAACTAAATCATTTGACATTCTGAGAATTTTCCTAAGACTTTTCATTTGAAATTCTATCCATCTATGGTCAGCTTAAAGGGGTTGTAAACCCTCAAAGTTTTTCACCTTAATGCACCTTTTGAGCTGCAGCTGCCCCCCCAGAGCCCCCCTTTTACTTACCTGAACCCGATCGTTCTAGCGATGGGGACAGGCAGAGCAGCTCCAGCCGCTGTCTCGGGTCCTCATTGGCTAGATTGATAGCAGCAGGTGCATTGGCTCCCACTGCTGTCAATCAATGCCAGCGACACGGAAGCTGGGGACGGGGCCAATTCCTGCTGTCTGTAACAATGGACACAACTACAGGACTCCGGAGCGCGCCCGCACGAGTGCCCCCATGGAATGCGGGTCTCCATGGTGGCACTCGAGAAGCAGGAGTGCTGCTGGGGGACCCCAGAAGAGGAGGATCATGGCCCTTCTGTGCAAAACCCTTACACAGAGGAGGTAAGTATGACATGTTTGTTATTTAAAAAAATAAAAAAAATAACCTTTACAATCACTTTAAGGCTGCAGCCAAAGCTTCTTTAACACAAGACAGATTCCATGCAGATCAAAAGGGGATCAGCTCACAGATCTCCTGCTGATCGGAGCAAAGTGGATGGATGACACATGTGTGTCCACTCGGTTTCTGCAGAGTGAACAAGGACAGAGCCTGCTCTGCTCTATGGGCAACCGGAAGTAAATAGACTTTGCTGTCCGTGTACACCCGACTACCCTCCAAACTGATCCGCCTAGACAGAAGAGGACAGAACTAGCAGACCAGTTCAGATCCAGAGAAAGGCAGGTGTAAACAAGTTCATTTATACCCGCCTGCTCATAGTGACGCATGGACCATTACATCAGGTCCGCCTGAAAAACTGACAGGCAGACCTGATCAGATGGCACATGTGAATGGGGCCAAAGAACTGGTATCACAAGGTTCTTCCTCATACTTTACAGCTTGGCTATGCTCTAGATGGCTGAGCTGTCAAAGTTCTTATCAGTTATCAACTTTCTAACAGTTCATAGGCATGTCATCCACCTGTTAGTTTCTGAGTTTGGCAGTAGTTTACCTGACCACTTAATGCCAACTTGTGGGAGGCAAAAAGACGACGTGTCTTCTTCTGTACCTACACCCAGAACTTTGTTTGTTTTGGGCAGCTCCATCAGTTTAAGTTTACCCTTGCACATTTAAAGCCTGTTTCTAAGCAAAATAAAATGTACCCTGCTGCCAACTATTTACCAACTTTTTTAAAAAGCACTCCGATGCCCTTTAATACTCACCTAACTCTACCTTCAGGTAACCCTCTGAGACACATTCTGAGAGTAAAGAGCAGTGATTCACGGCTGCAGCCCCTCATCTTGATGTCATTACTCTGCCACCTATGTCGCTAGGACACCGTAAGGACCCCTTTGATGGAGCAAGTAGGAGGTATCCACATTACCAGGCACTCTTTCGCTCTGCAATGAAGAAAAAGAAAGACATAGGACCCAGCAGATCATGTGACCACAAATTTTTGTAAGTATTTGGTACTTTTGGCCAGACCCAATCTTTAAACTCCACAAAAGCCTTACATACTTGAAGAACGTGTGCAATGTTTAATCCCCCTTCCCCACTTATCACCTTCACAGAATTACATGTGTGCTTTTAGTCATTCAAATTCTGATATAAAAAAGATATTTTAGTTAAACAAATGCAGTGCACAAAAGGCTAATGAAACTTAATGAGTTGATTCAGCATTGAGCTATTCATGTGAGTTAAAAGGTGTTTCCAGCACGTCTCTTGTAGTTTAAGTACTTGTCATGCAATGCAGTCTGGGCAGTTGGCTTTAAAAAGAAATCTAATAATTTGTGTCAGCCTGCTCTTCGGAAGAGGTAATTCTATCAAGTCTAGCAGGCGATGTACCTATTTGCTGCTGCTGTCTTTTTTGAAGATGCTTCGGAGAATTTCTAGGCATGAGCATAAATTCCGTTCCGATTCCTTTCTCAGTCTAAGATAAGCAATTTCTGTAAATAGATGAATGAGGAAAAAAATGCATTCCCTGCTTAAGTTTATCGCTCAAAAATAAAAATACGTGGAAGCTTCTTGAACTAGATCAATAACATGGATGTTTCTGTAGGATTCAGTTGAAAGCATGAAGATAGGAATGCCTCAGCACAATAAATGATGTGCCCCCCTCCCCCAGGGTTATTTCTGTCCCTCACCCCCCATTAGAAGAGAAGAATGATACTGGCCTACTACCCCCAGTGGACTGCATTCATTGGGGTTCTCCAGTCTCCTAACAGACAATTGTTAGAGTGTGCCAGAGAAAAATAAAAAAATAACTTTCCATACATCTTGGAAACATGTGCACATTCCCTATGTTCATTCCTTAAAAAATACTGAAAGTACAAAAAAATACTTGTTGATCTGCCAGAAGAACTCCAATGTGTTCCTAGTGTTGATGGGGGAATCAAGCAATTTAACCATGGATTGCAGGAAAGAAAATCACACCATCTATGAGTGGTTTAAGCCTTCTTTATAAGGGCTGTGTGCACCTGGAAATACATTCTGCTGGTCTTTAACAAGAACTGGACACTGGGTTGGAGACTTCTTTCTACCCAAGGCACTTCAAAGTCTCTGAGCTCCAGACCCTGATCCGGGAATTAAAAAAAACAAGGAGAGATGAAAAGCCACCTTTCTCTGCTCAGAGCTGACATTGTGCAGTCCCGCACTCGGCATGTGCGAACCCTGTGTCACTTTCTCCTACATTTTCACAGTGGCAAGGCCTCGCACTGTCACATTAAAGTACAAAAAGGCAAAGTAAAGTATAAAAAAATTATTCAGTCTCGGGTCGCAAAAAAATGAAATGTTTAATATGTCACTAAAGTTAAAAAAGCTAAAGTAAAGTTAAAAACTATTCACTAGAAAAAAATATTTAAATAGCCCACACTAAGGGAAAACTGGTCTAAATCAAGTAGCTGCTAACACAGTTTTGCTGCCTGCAAACACAAATACATTAAAACAAGGAAGTATAGCACTGATAGATGCAGATTACATCCAGGTAAATATTAAGTCCATTCTTTATCCACGTGAATTAAGAAATGCAATCCAAATGTGACCAAGAGAGAGATATCCTTCCACCGCACACAGTGACAATCAGTCTCTTTCTGGATGAAGTTGACCCCCTATTACAGGCAGTCAAACAGTGCAGATAATAACCCAGGTAAAGAAGCAATCTGATTGGTCAAATCATGACAGGTTTGGCTAGACCTCCTCCCAGCAGGAATCGCCTCACAAACTCTTCACATACGAACAGCTCAAGAGAAAAAGCACTCTCATTGTGTAGTATATCGTTAAACTGTTTATTAAAACGAAAATGTTCCACTCGCCTAGTTTCCTGGTTAAAATAGCGTGGTAATGAGAATGCATACGTTTCCAACCAAAACTATTCACTCTCAGGTCAATTAAGATGACATGCAACCACCCAATGAAGTTGGACGAGAAGTGGTTCAATGTAAAACTTCATAAGGGGTTCTTTACTGTTAGAGCGATAACGATGTGGAACTCATTTCCACAATCGTCGGTGTCAGTGGGAAGTGTGATCATTTTTAAATGGTCACCTTAGCAAATAGAATATACAGGGATATGGGAATTAGTAGAGACATAATCACACACACAATAGCTTGGGTTGATCTGGAGGAAACGGTATCTTTATTCAACATTACCAATTTTTGCATAGCTGGACTCATGTAACTATGTAAACATTGTCATACCTAAACTTCAGCTTAAAAAAAAAGAAGGAATCAAATAAAAGCATTATACTTTCACGTTAAATAAGTAGGTCTCATATTGAAGGAGATTTTATTTCCCAACCTCAGATTCATTGGGAAGCAGAGCTGTGTGCATCTCTTCAGTATCTTGAGGGTACAATAGGTGTCAGAAAGTGACAGTCTAGGTGAGATGTGAGCCTATATATAGCCAGGCCGTGATAAGGATTGACTGAAGAGTTCCCCCGAGATACGGCGCCCTGCCACTCAGCGATTTGCCACTTTCGCCAGTTCATTCCAACTTTGTCTGGTATTGTACTATGTTAACTCTTACCTGATTTTTGCAAACAGTACTCACATCACATGCAGTGAATAGAAGGAATTACAGAGCTATATTGGGCAGTTTGTGCAATTTAAAGTGTTTGTAAACCTAAAAAAAAGAAAACTTTGTGCTGGCTCTTTATGTTGTTGAAATGTGATGTATCATGTCATTAATAAATGTCTCTCTGTCGATGTTCTATTTTTCCTGTTTGATCCTGCCTGTGCACCTCCTCCTGAGAGTAAACTAACCACGCTAGCTAGATTGACGATCCATGATAGCGCGGTCAGTTTATGTCTTGTGTCACCACGCTGAAGATACAGGCGCCCTGTGCAAGCGCATCTTCCGCAGTCAGTCACAGTCGTGCCCCCTTCCTGCCACTGCACTCGCTTGGGGTAAGGAGGAAGAAGTGACATGTTCTGCCAGGCTGGATGGCGTTCCATTTTTTGGAAAACTCGGCAGCTATGTTATCCCCTGTTCCAACACTGGACACACCCACCGGAAAATCCGTGCATCGCAGTGGAAACTATAGTGATCACGTGAACTGCAATACTGAAGCCGGAAAAAGCTATAAGGGAAGTTTATTATTTAAAAGTGATCACACAGTTAATACATTCATCCTTTTCTCTGCAGAAAAATAATTTTATTATGAGTTAGATTTACAACTACTTTAATATGTACGATGTACTGCAAACATATAATAATGACCCTATTCATAAAAAGTCAAGAACTTCATGATGACTGCAAAGTGTTTGTAGTAGGAGCCTCATCCAATGTTCCTCATTAGCGGTTGAGGGCAGATTACCTTCCTTGTTCTGTGAGTCCTGTCCCAGTGCTTCACCATTGAGAGAATATGCTTCACCATTGTTTTTATATGTAAGAAACATTAGAAGTCTGGAGCCAGTCAACTGTACGTGAATCTGCACACCTGACAGCCCAGAAATTGTTCACATCCTGCTAGTAGAATAGTGTCAGCTGGAGAGGTGTAGTACCTGCAAAGTTTAGTATCTTTTTTACTTGTACACAACTTTGCGAGTTTGAGGCTGAAGTCTGGGACAAGCACATTTTGTCTAACTACAAGGGTCATGTATATTCTTATTTGAATCTTGGTGTGCTTTGTGTTTTTCCTCCAGATCTGTGTAGTAATCTAGTGTGAAACACTTCCTCTGTGAAGGAGCTTCCTCTAATAAAGACCAGTCACTGCTGCTGTCTCTCCTTGTGTAGGATGACTGGTCTCATATCCGCCCCTCCTGTAGATTTCTGCAGGCAGCCTATAGTGGATGGGGGCTGCCAGGTCCCTCCCACAGCTCTGCTCTCTGCACAGGACTATGTACAGCACAGTGATTATGTCACCACTACTTTTAAAAGGTAGTAACTGCCTTTAAATAGGCATTTGGTGCCCACAATGTGATTTTATGTTCCTTGTGCCCAATGAAGAATACATTTGAATGAAAGCTTTCATTATTCAATAGTAGAGGCTTACAGCGGTAGCTATTCAAAAATTCACTTTTGTGACTGGAAGGGGGGCAGCTTTAAAGTGGAACTTCACTCTCTCAATCAACACTGACTATTAATATTTCCTTATGCTGCTAACATCAGTAAATGGATTTTATAGTATAGTAAAACCTTGGATTGTGAGCATAATTTGTTCCAGAAACATGCTCGTAATCCAAAGCACTCGTATATCAAAGAAAATTTCCCCATAAGAAATAATGGAAACTCCACAACGATTTATTCATGAGTCCTTCAGTTCATAGTCCATATAAAAAGATTATAGCAATGTGATAGGTTGTCTAACCATGTCCATCCACAAATGGCAGCCTCCACAAGGGGATTAGAAGCAAAATCCAGCAGGAGCTACAAAGTATAAAAGAGAAGAGAGGCGCCTCTAATTGTAGCAATATTGTTACATTTAATGAAGGTACAACATTTAGCAACTCACATGGTTGATGATTAAAACAGGCACATATAAGTATGCAGGCATCTGGGGTAATGCTGTCCACATAGATCATCCTCACAGCTGTCAGTCTGCAATCGTGACCGGGAAGACTACCCTGCTGTAGAGCTATCTGAAAGCAAGGCTTGAAGCGCAGCATGGAAAGAATGGTCTATGTAGACAGCTTTAAACTGGATGCCTGCATACTTAGATGTGCCCAGGTAGCAATCTGACTCCAAGCGCAACCGAGTGACATAGCAGGTCCCGCCTTCTGGAGCTTGCAGCGCCTATGATGGACGCCCCACTGGTCCATTATAGGCGCTGCAGGCTCAAGAAGGTGGGAATTACAATCCGGCCATGTCACTATAAGAAGATCCCCACTCGGCGCTTGGGCAGGCGGCTCTCCTCCTCTGACTCTGGCTGCCTGCTGTCTGTGATGGGTGTACCGCACACTACGGCTGAGCTGCAGGGGGAGGTCACCTGAAGTCTGGTTAGGTAGGTCAGTGCGTGTCAGTGTGGGTCAGTGTATGTCAGGTAGGTCAGTGTGTGTCAGTGTGGGTCAGTGTATGTCAGGTAGGTCAGTGTGTGTCAGGTAGGTCAGTTCGTGTCAGGTAGTTCAGTGTGTGTCAGGTAGGTCAGTGTGTGTCAGGTAGGTCAGTTTGTGTCAGGTAGGTCAGTTTGTGTCAGTGCGTATCAGGTAGGTCAGTGCGTGTCAGGTAGGTCAGTGCGTGTCAGTGTAATGGTCAGCGTGGGTCAGGTAGGTCAGTGTAATGGTCAGGTAGGTCAGTGTGTGTCAGGTAGGTGAGTTTAGTGGTCCGCATTGATGGGCACTGGGCAGCAACCAGCAAGTGAGCTTACCCCCAGCCACACAACACCCTCCCCTCCTCCACACAACCCCACCGCCGCCCTCTGTGCTGGGCTTGGACTTCAGGCTGAAGCCCCCTGGTCTTTTTGCCACCTAGCAACACCCCAGGATGTGCCTCTTTTAATCATCAACCATGTGAGTTGCTAAATGTTGTACCTTCATTAAATGTAACCATATTTCTACACTTAAAGGCGCCTCTCTTCTCTTTTATACACCGTTGTGACATAAGGCTGCTTGAATATCAAGACATCGCTCATTTATCAAGTCAAAATAAAAATAAAAATTGCTTGCCTTGCAAAACACTCTCAGACCAAGTTACTCTCTATCCAAGGTTTTACTGTATATTATAAACTTATTTAAATTTTTTTTTTTTTTTTGCATTTTTTCAGTTACCTGGTTTCTAGGCCTAGGCAGATGATGTCATACATCCCAGGAGTCTTCAGGAGGGGAGGAGAGAAGGAGGGGTTTTCTCACCTAATCATACCTTGCTGCCTGCATGCCTGAGCCAAGGGTAAATGGACTCCAGGAAGTAAATGTTACATAATTCATCTGCCCTTACTCAAGATGGCCACAGCCAGAAAGACTAGGGAGTGTTTTTCAAATTGATTTCTCAACAAAATAAAGCATGAAGATATGGATTGGGGCGTTTGCTTTAAATATTAAAAACGAATGAAATAGCGTTTTTGGTTTATAGTGCTCAGATGTACTGTAGTTCCACTTTAAGTATTGCCCTTAAAGCGGAGTTCCACCCAAAAGTGGAAGCACCGCTTATCTGCTTCCTCCCCCCGCTCTGGTGCCATATTTGGCACCTTTTGAGGGGGAGCAGATACCGGTGAAGAAACAGGTACTCGCTCCCACTTCCGTGTAAGGGGGCCAAGGCAACCTATATCATTTATGGCCCCTCCTCCTTCTCCCCGCTTTCTTTTGGGAGATACACACAAGTCCCAGAAGACTGTGGGACCATTTAGAAAGCACAGCACGACTCGCGCATGCGCAGTAGGAAACAGGCTGTGAAGCCGCAAGACTTCACTTCCTGTTTCCCTTAGTAAGGATGTTGGCGCCTGCACCCTATGACCAATGAATAGGTCAGCTTTGGGTGTTGACATCGCGGGCTCCCTGGACAGGTAAGTGTCCTTATATTAAAAGTCAGCAGCTACAGTATTTGTAGCTGCTGACTTTTAAGATTTTTTTTTAACAGGCTGGAACTCCTCTTTAAAGTGACCGTGATGCTAAAACAAATATAAAATACTATAATAATACTTTCAGAATATACATATCCTTGGTCCACCACTGCATGCTGTAATTTCTTTATTCATTTACAAGGTCATCTTGACACTGGTTACAGTAGCTGCCAATAGACCCGCACTGCAGAGAAAATCAGCACACATAATGCACTTTATAGTGCTCTGTGTTAAATTAAGGTCTCTTTTTATCCAGTTTTAGTGTAAGACATAATGTGGCTGTGGCAGCGCACTGCAACAGAAAAGGCAGATGTGCAAATGCAGCATGCTAAGATTTGAGATGCTTCTTAAAGTTGAACTCCGGCCTTCCCTTCAATCTTGCACAGTTGTACAGGCTCCTTTCCTGTACTGAATTTGCTTACACTGTTTTAGCTGCACACTGTGAGCATATTTTTTTTTTTTTTATTAACACAGGGATGAATAGAAGAGGGAGAAACGAGGGAAAGAAAAATGTAGGCCGATTAAACTTCACCTTTAATTGCTTCTAATCTGCTTCTGACTTCCTGATGAGTTGTTTTAAACTGCTTTTGTTTTAATAAAATATAAACAGCAGGGGGGAAACCATTTCTAGCGCAAATAGAAGCTTGCGGTGGTCAGTTTTTAAAAAAGTGGATGGGGCCAGAAGTACAGCAGAGTGAAAAAGCATACCAAGGGAAGACTAAAGTAGATAAAATTCAAATGAGAAAATGAAAATGTTACAGTTTGAAGGTGGGAGGTGATACTAAGCTAAGCAGGGCAATAACTTCTCCGCAGGATGTGGAAACCTTGCAAAAAGATCCAAACAAATTAATGGCAAATGAGGTTCAATGTAGAAAAATGTAAAATAATGCATTTGGGTGGCCAAAATATGAATTCAATCTATACACTGGGGGGGGTACCTCTGGGGGAATCTAGGATGGAAAAGGACCTGGGGGTCCTAGTAGATGATAGGCTCAGCAATGGCATGCAATGCCAAGTTGCTGCTAACAAAGCAAACAGAATATTGGCATGCATTAAAAAGGGGATCAACTCCAGAGATAAAACGATAATTCTCCCGCTCTACAAGACTCCGGCCGCACCTAGAGTATGCTGTCCAGTTCTGGGCACCAGTCCTCAGGAGGGATGTACTGGAAATGGAGCGAGTACAAAGAAGGGTAACAAAGCTAATAAAGGGTCTGGAGGATCTTAGTTATGAGGAAAGGTTGCGAGCACTGAACTTATTCTCTCTGGAGAAGAGACGCTTGAGAGGGGATACAATTTCAATTTATAAATACCATACTGGTGACCCCACAATAGGGATAAAACTTTTTCGCAGAAGGGAGTTTAACAAGACTCATGGCCACTCATTAAAATTAGAAGAAAAGAGGTATAGCCTTAAACTACGTAGATGGTTCTTTACTATAAGAGCGGCAAGGATGTGGAATTCCTTTCCACAGGTGGTGGTCTCAGCGGGGGGCATCAATAGTTTCAAAAAATGATTAGATAAGCACCTGAACAACATACAGAGATATACAATGTAATACTGACATATAAACACACACATAGTTTGGACTTGATGGACTCTTCTTTGTTTTTTATTAAATGTTACTGTTTAACCCCCTTATTAGCCCTTAATTTACGCTTATCAGCCCTAGTTAATTCCTTATTCTCCTTAACCATTTAATTATTATTTTCCTGCTGATTTATTTTTGTTTACTTCTATTTTATAAACTATTAATAATTAAAAACGTTTTTTGTTCACTTTGTGCGTTATTATTTTTATACCTTTAACTTATATTTACACTTTTTACATTGAAAAAAGCACAAAAAAATAAAAAAAAATAAAACAGTTACGGTAAGTATCGGTAATTGGTATTGGCGATTGGCGTATTGGTATTGGCGAATATTTTTAAAAAAATATCAGTACAGTACGGTACTCGTATCAGTACTCGTAAATGGTATTGGTGCATCCCTACTTCAAGGAATAAACAAGTATAAAACAATATTGAAGAAAAAAAATTAAAATGTCGTCTCTAGTACATTGATAACCCAGATATTTGCCTTTTTTTCTTGGCTTGGTATACTTTCATGTCATATACCCACACTGTTTTATTTATTTTTTAAATCCCCGCCCCCTGTCAAAATCCTTCACTTGTCCCCGAGGACTACAATGCAGTGTATGTTATGGAACTTGCAAGAAGATAAACTCAGCAATCGTTGACTAGCGTGACCTTGTTTGTCTTACTGTCTCAGGCTCACCCTGGCAAGCCGAACAATCTGACAACTTGCTCTACAGATTTCTACTTGCTTCTCCTGTGCTGCTTCTTTGTTTGACAAGTAAGGACATGGGGCTAAGGATGGCTTATCGTTGAGATATCAGAGTGGTAGTTTATTTGTCTTCAATACGCTCTAAAGCCAACATTTCCATTATTGTCTTCTCCAGTTTCTTGCATTGCGAGAAAATATGTAAAGTATGAAAGGCGCAGTATCTTGATTTTAAAAATTACAGAGTGTGGCGAGATTCTAGGAAAACCTTTGTTATGGGACACTGTCAACAAGGCTATTCAGGGTATCAGTGCTTGTGTAAAGCTGTCCCCAGTCAATTTATATTCACCTCTACAGATCTGTTGGTGAGCTGGGAACTTAGTTCACCCTAGCCGTCAGGAAGCTGTTACATGATCGTATCCCCGCTGGCCATTAAGCTGTGGGGAGATTTACCGCTTCCCAGCTGCACCTAGCAGGGATGTTTGTGACATCATTGACCCCAATATGGCCACTTTTCATTGTCCTAATATTACCATGCGGCTATATTAGGTCAATAATATCAGGAGCATCGCCTCCCCTTTGTATACATGCAGCACCCGGCCAGGGGATCACCCACCCACAGCTCATTGGCCCAGCAATACAGCTAACTGTGTTCAAACCCAGTTTGGACCAAATCCAAGCTCTACCCTGTCCAGCACTCTCCTGTTGTTTCTTCTTCCATGACCAACACTGCAAAATACCTAATAGCAGAGCATGTGACCTCCTCCCACAATTCGATGTTCTGGTAAATGTACCTTCTGTAGAGAGGAGGACTGAAACATTTTGGCTTGGTGAGGAACTACAGCCACGTGGCCCCTTCATGGTGGATTCCCATGCACACAATATACCATGGTGTCATTGTGGCCATGCTGAATGGTTATTACCTAAAAGATATGGTTTACTGTGACATACATTTTTACATGACCAAGCATCAGCTTCCTTTGTAGCTTTAGTAAAGAGTCACAAACTTTACTCCTGCTATATGCTGTGATCCCAGGTCTGTACAGGAAGCAGATGGCCATGTGACATTGACTGCTGCTCCTGCTCTAATAGACGTGTGAATGGTGAAGTATTACCAGCCAGGGTCACCAGCATGTTGGAACTGACCCAGGTGGAAAAATGACTTTCTTCCCCCAAGTCCAGTTATTCCTTGCATCTATACTATATCCACCCCCCCTCCCACAATGCACTGCGAAGACGATGTTACTGTACGTCAATGCCTATTTCCGGGTTTAGGGCACGTGCACGCGCGCCCCCGCTTGGCACCCACTGTGATTGTACATCACAGAGCTCTGTGTTGTTTATCAGAGCTCTGGGGTGTGATTCAATCACACCCCAGAGCTCTGATAAACAACACAGAGCTCTGTACAGAGGGAGTGAACTGTCAGTTTCTCATTCCTGCAAAGCAGGGAGGAGAAACAGAGAGATCTAGTAGTAAAACAGCAAACTTTACACATATTACACCAAGTTAGGCACACATCTAACCCCTTGATGTCCCTAGATGTTAACCCCTTCCCAGCCAGTGTCATTAGTACAGAAACAGAGTATAGTATTATCACTGATCACTGCATTATTCTGTGTTACCCTACGTTCATGAGAGCAGGAGACCCTGTCCACACATAGTGCCAGTAAGCTGGGACATACTAAAACATTTAATGTGAAAATGGCTTAATGTAGCTCGACATGTAATAAAGTGCCTAAACCTCAATCAATTGCCCTGAAACTTTGCACAGCCTAAGTTTTTAACTTTCCAAACCTATCCTAGAAGTTTCATGCATTTTGATGTTCCACAAGGCAAACTAGGGACGTTAAGCTTGTTTTTTGGGGAGCTTAATGTGACTTAACGTACAAAAAAGAACTTAAATTTTATCCAATTTCCACCAAACTTCACACAATAGAAGGCTCTATCCATGCCAACATATTCTGAAAATTTCAGCTCATTTGGTAAATCATACCAAAAGTTATTCACATTAACCACTAAGCCACCGCCCACCGTCATATGACGGCTGGACAAGGCTTCTATTGTTCTGGGAGGACATCATATGACGTCCTCGCCCTCCCGAGCCACTAGGGTGCGCGCGCGCGCGCCCGCTGCGTCACTCGGGACCCGGTGCGCGTGCCCGGCGGCCGCGATGTCCGCCGGGCACCCGCGATTGCCGGGTAACAGAGCAGGAGCGTGGATCTGTGCATGTAAACACAGATCCATGTCCTGTCAGAGAGGAGAGGAGACCGATGGCGTGTCCCTTGTACATAGGGACAGCGATCGGTCACCTCCCCCAGTCAGTCCCCTCCCCCCACAGTTAGAATCACCTCCTTAGGTCATACATTAACCCCTCGAGCGCCCCCTAGTGTTAACCCCTTCCCTGCCAGTCACATTTACACAGTAATCAATGCAATTTTATAGCATTGATCGCTGTATAAATGTGAATGGTCCCAAAAATGTGTCAAAAGTGTCCGATGTGTCCGCCGCAATATCGTAGTCACAATAAAAATTGCAGATCGCCGCCATTACTAGTAAAAAATAAATAAATAATAAAAATACTATAAATCTATCCCGTATTTTGTAGACGCTATAACTTTTGCGCAAACCAATCAATATACGATTATCGCAATTTTTTTTTACCAAAAATATGTAGAAGAATACGTATCGGCCTAAACTGAGGAAAAAATTTGTTAAAAAAAAATTGGATATTTATTATAGCAAAAAGTAAAAAATATTGTGTTTTTTCAAAATTGTCCCTCTTCTTTTGTTTATAGCGCAATAAATAAAAACCGCAGAGGTGATCAAATACCACCAAAAGAAAGCTCTATTTGTGGGGAAAAAAATGATAAAAATTTCATTAAGGTGCAGTGTAACATGACCGCACAATTGTCATTCAAAGTGCGACAGCGCTGAAAACTGAAAAATGGCTTGGGCAGGAAGGGGGTGTAAGTGCCCTGTATTGAGGTGGTTAAGCTATATTTCACAATGCTAAAACATTTAATGTGAACAACTTAATGTAAAAAAGACCGTAATGTACCATAATGTGCTTAAACCTCAATCAATTGTCTTGAAACTTTGCACAGCCTAAGGTCTCAACTTCCCAAACCTATCCTATAAGTTTCATGCATTTTCTGTTTTCCACAAGGCAAACTAGGGACATTAAGCTTGTTTTTTGGGGAGCTTAATGTGGCTTAACGTACACAACAGAGCTTAGATTTTAACCAATTTTCCCCAAGCTTCACACAATAGAAGACTCGATCTATGCCAACATATTCTGAAAATTTCAGCTCATTTCGAAATCACACCAAAAGTTATTCACATTAAGCTAAATGCTTATTTACAATGCTAAAACATTTAATGTGAACAGCTTAATGAAAAAAGAGCTTAACGTACCATAATGTGCCTAAACCTCAATCAATTGTCTTGAAACTTTGCACAACCTAACTTCCCAAACTTATCCTAGAAGAGTCATGGATTTTGGTCTCCCGCAAAGAAAATGAGGGTGTTAAGCTTGTTTTTTGGGGAGCTTAATGGGGCTAACTTACAATAAAGTTCCTAAACCTTAATCAATTCCCTTGAAACTTTGCACAACCCAAGATTTCAGCTTCCCCAAACCTATCCTATCCGTGTTTCATGGATATTTGTTTTCCACAAAACAATTAAGCTTGTGTAGCCCCTATCACCTTTTGTGTAGAGGCCGCAGTGTGGGACAGCCAGTGGGGGAATATTATGCATGCGTGTGTGGCTCACCAGCCAACCACTAGGGTTTTCTTGGCCAGTGGCGCATGCTGGGGAAGTGCATATATACTTTGGAGAATTGCCATGTGCTCAGTCTTCGTACAGCCTACATCCAGGCTTGTCCTGGAAATGGGAATACTCAAGAGAAAGGTTTGACTAGGCCTCAAGCCTAGAAGAGGCCACACATGCTGATTGACTGTACCTGTTACTGGAAAGGACCTAAGGAGCAAGCCTGGTGTCTCTCCTTCTGAAGATCTTATGTCTATCCCTATTCAGCTGTTGCTCTAATACCCAGTGCCAGCCTGTGCTCCTATTGATTCTGCACTGTGGAATACTGAAAGGGACTGGTGAGTCTGGAGTTCTGTTCTAATCTTGTTTTGCCATGGATGTTCTCAGCCCTATACCTTCTCTGTCAGTTATTTAGTTCTCCAATAAAGCATTCAAACATGTACTTAAAATGACTGGCGCCAAACTTTTCTTTGATTTCTCTTTGATCGCACAGCCCTTCACTGGCCTAGGATCTTCCCAAGATCAAAATGTCAGCCCTTCCTGCCTTTGGGTGTCCATGCTATACCTCTGGGGGTCAGGGGGTGCTGTACTTGTTTTTTTGGGAGTTTAATGTGGCTTAATGTACAAAAAAGATCCAATTTCCCTAAAATTCACACAATAGAAGACTGTATGTATGTTAGCATATTCTAAAAATCTCAGGTTGTTTGGTAAAACAGACCAAAGATTATTCACTTTTAACTTTTTTATTATAGTCCTGAAACATTTAATTGGAATAGCTTAAAGGGTAAGTTCACCTTTACAAAAAATCTGTAAGGTGAACTTACACTGGACCCCCTCCCCATCCCCCTGGGTCCAGCTGACCTGGAGCCCCGCAATCACCCGCCATATCGGGTTGCCGCTTCACTGGTCAGGGGATTTGAAATCCCTGTGGCTTAATCTCCTAAACGTACCTCATAAATGTACATATAGGAGGCATTCTAATTGGTTTGCACTGTCACATGGATGGCATGGACCAATCAGGACCCGCCTAGCCTGTCTTGTCAGCGATGGAGAAGAGGAGAGAAAGCCGTGGGGATTTCAAATCCCTGGACCAGTAAAGCAGCGACCTGATGTGTTAAAGCGGGTGATCGTGGTACTCCAGGTTAGCGGGACTGGGGGGGGGGGGGGGGATGGGGAGGGGGTCCAGTGTAAGTTCACCTTACAGATTTTCTGTAAAGGTGAATTTAAACTTTAATGTAAAAGAACCTCTATGTGTAATAAAGTGTCTAAATCTCAATCAATTGCCTTGTAACTTTGCACAGAACTTTGCACAAGTTCTTTTGTGTACATTAAACCACCTGTACACATTCTATGCATTAAAGGGGTTGTAACCCCCTGTGTTTTTTTCACCTTAATGCATCCTATGCATTAAGGTGAAAAAACTTCTGTCAGTGACCGGCCCCCCAGCCCCCTGTTTTACTTACCTGAGCCCCATAATTCCCTCGGCGGAGACACACTTTCCCTCTCTGCACGGGGTCCCGGCTCTTGATTGGATAGATTGATAGCAGCACAGCCATTGGCTTCCACTGCTGTTAATCAAATCCTATGACACGGGCACTGGGGGGTGGGGCGTGGTCCGGCATTCGTGTCTATGGACGCAAATGCAGGACTCGGGAGTGCGCCCGCAAGGTAACCCCCCACCCCCCCACCCCGGGAGAACGCTTCTCCTAGGGGATTATCTGATGGGAGGAAGAGCCGCAAGAGCCGCTGAGGAACCCCAGAAGAGGATGATCGGGGCCATTCTGTGCAAAACGAGCTGCACAGTAGAGATAAGTATGACATGTTTGTTATTTTAAAAAAATAAAACACAAAGGTTTACAATCACTTTAAGGTAAAAAACCTCCTGTGATGCAGCAGCCCCCCAGAGCCCCCCTTTTCCTTACCTGAACCTGGTCTTTCCAGCGATGGGGATGGGCACACCAGCTCCAGCCAGTGTCTCAGGTCCTGATTGGATAGATTGTTAGCAGCGTAGCCATTGGCTCCCTCTGCTGTCAATCAAATCCAGTGACGTGGGAGCTGGGGACGGGGCCGAGTCCTGCTGTCTGTGTCAATGGATGCAGCAGCAGGACACGGGAGCACACCAGCATGAGTTCCCTCGAGGGAGAGAGGCTCTCCAACGGGTCACTTGAGAAGAGAAGGAGCCAGGAGCGCCGCTGAGGGACCCCAATAGAAGAGGATCGGGGCCACTCTGTGCAAAACCAACTGCACAGAGGAGGTAAGTATGACATGTTTGTTTTAAAAAAAAAGAACCTTTACATATCCTTTAAAGCGGAGTTTCGCCAAATTAATTTTTTTATAAAAGTCAGCAGCTACAAATACTGCAGCTGCTGACATTTAAAATATGGACACTTACCTGTCCAGGGCGCCCGCGATGTCCTCACCCGAAGCCGATCTGTCCCTCGGCTCTCGGGTGGAGGCACTGCCAACTTCGGTAAGATAATCAGGAAGTGAAGCCTTTACGGCTTCACAGCCTGGTTCCCTACTGCCCATGCGCGAGTCGCGCTGCGCTTCCTCACTGGTCCCGGCTGTCTTCTGGGACCTGTGTGTCTCCCAGAAGACAGTGGGGGGGGGGGGGCTGGACATGGCTTAGATTACCGCAAAGATTATACAGGTATCTGCTCCCCCTGAAAGGTGCCAAATGTGACACTGGAGTGTGGGGGGGGGGGGGAATGCGATCAATGGAAGTTCCAATTTTGGGTGGAACTCCGCTTTAAGCTAACTGTCACTCATTTCCCTTGTGGGAACCAAAATCCATAAAACTTTCAGGATAGGGTTGGGAAGATAAAAACTTGGTTGTGCAAATTTTCAAGGCCCCGGAAGGATTTGCCCCCTTAATGACCAGACCAATACGGCACTGCGTCAATGTAACTGACAATTGCGTGGTCGTGCAGTGTTGTACCCAAACAAAATTGATATCCTTTTTTTCCCACAAATAGATATTTCTTTTGGTGGTATTTGCTCATCGCTGCGGTTTTTATTCTTTGCGCTATAAACAAAAAAAGAGCGTCAATTTTGAAAAGAAAAAAATAAAATTTTTACTTTTTGCTATAATAAATATCCCAAAAAAATGCAAAAAAAACAAATTTCTTTGTCAGATTAGGCCAATATGTATTCTTCTACATGTTAAAAAAAAAATTGCAATAAGTGTATATTGATTGGTTTGCGCAAAACGTCTACAAAATAGGGAATAGATTTATGGCATTTTAAAGGAATTTTTATTTATTTATTTGTTTTTTACTAGTAATGGCGGCGATTTCAGATTTTTAGCTGAGCAGGGAGAGGGGGGAGAGGTGGGAGGTGTAGTGAGGAGAAGGAGAGAATGCCTGTTCACAACAGAATGCATCTGCGAATCAGATGCGTTCCCATATAAGATAATGTGCTTGTAATTCGCACCGCAATGCCCAGAAAACGCACACTTTTTTGGGCAATGCGTAGAGCGAATGCAACGCACATATGTGAACCAGCCTCATTCAAATGAAGGTATTTTAGAATGTCCTGCGAATTGGATGCGGTGTAACTAATTCGCATAGATGTGAACGGGGCCTTTTTCAGCGATCAATGCTATAAAAATGCACTGATTACTGTGTAAATGTCACTGGCAAGGAAGGGGTTAACATTAGGGGGCTATCAAGGGGTTAAATGTATTCCCTAGGTGTGTCTCTAACTGTGAGGGGATGGGACTGACTATAGGAGGAGCCAGATCGCTGTTCCTACATAGTAGGAACAGACGATCTGTGTCTCCTCCCCTGTCAGAACAGGGATTTGTGTGTTTACACACACAAATCCTCGTTCTGGCTCTCATGCCCGTGATCGCCGCCGGCCACCCGCATCGGGTCCCCTGCCATGCAGCGGGTGTGCACCTGCTATGGCTCTTAAAGCAGCTGCCGTATATATATATATATACGGCGATTCGCACAGGAGAGCCAACCTGCCGCCGTATATGTGTGTGAGCCGGTCGGGAAGTGGTTAAGGTTTAGGCACTGGGGAGCTACAGTTCATTGAGGGAACCATGAATGCCAACATGTACTGTAACATACTTAAGCAGAGCATGATCCCCTTCCTTCAGAGACTGGGCTGCAGGGCAGTATTCCAACATGGTAACGACCCCAAACACATCTCCAAGACAACCACTGCCTTGCTAAATAAGCTCAGGGTAAAGGTGATGGGCTGGCCAAGCATGTCTCCAGACCTAAACCCTATTGAGTATCTGTGGGGCATCCTCAAACAGAAGGTGGAGGAGCGCAAGGTCTCTAACATCCACCAGCTCATTGATGTCGTCATGATTGCGAGTGCTCCGTGCGCTGATCGCGAGTGCGGCGTGTCAGTCTGACACACCGCATCTCCAATCATGAAGTGCCAGTAAACGTAATTTCTCGGTTCGCGCTGACAGGGAGAGCCGATCGGCGGCTCTGTGCTGAGCTGGTGGGGGTCTGTGCTGATAATCAGCACATTTATTATCAGCACAGCCCCCTCAGATGTGCCACAACACCTTTCAAAATGTGCCCATAAGCTGTCAGTCAGTGCCCCATAAAAATACAGCTTACAGTGCCCATCAAAGTGCCAATCAGTGCCCAATCAGTGCTCATATCAGTGCTAATCAGTGCTCACCACTGTGCCGTTTTACGTCACTACTTTGAAGAGGAGTATCGTTGTTATGGCAGCAGCTAGCTGCCATAACCCCGGTATCCTCTTCAAGAGAGAGCAGTCCGCTTTCAGATATAAGTGGTCTCTGCGGCGGATTCGCCACAAGATCACTTTTATTGGCGGCGGAAGAGGGCCCCCCTCCTGCCATGCTCCGGTGCCCTCCGACGCTTACCGGAGTCATCGTAGGGGCGGAGGCGATCGGGTCCTGTGTCCTGTTAAGCATGGAAATGAGTGAGGGGAAGATGGTCCCCACCCGTCTCCATATCATTGCAGGGAGGAAGCGACGTCAAAACGTCACTTCCGCCCATAGCTCTTAAAGGGACTTTTTTTTTTATTATTATTGCATTTACTATGAGGTCTGAGGTCTTTTTGACCCCAGATCTCATATTTAGGAGGTCCTGTCATGCTTTTTTTCTATTACAAGGGATGTTTACATTCCTTGTAAATAGAAATAAAAGTGACACTATTTTTGTTAAAGAACAGGGTAAAAATAAAAAATAAAAGTTAAAATGAAGAAGAAAATTTTTTTTTTTAAATGCGCCCCGTCCCGCCGAGCTCACGTGCAGAAGCGAACGCATATGTGAGTAGCGCCTGCATATGCATCGCCATGATCGTTAGAGCGAGAGCAATAATTCTAGCCCTAGACTTTCTCTGCAACTGAAAACATACAACCTGTAGAATTTTTTAAACGTTGCCTATGGAGATTTTTAAGGGTAAAAGTTTGTCGCCATTCCACGAGCGGGCGTAATTTTGAAGCGTGACATGCTGGGTATCAATTTACTCGGCATAAATTATCTTTCACAATATAAAAAAATGGGCTAACTTTACTGTTGTCTTATTTTTTAATTAAAAAAGTGTATTTTAAACATTAAAAACCCATACCTCTATAGCCTCTGAACGCCGTCCCCTGGCTCACATATTCAACAACCCTGACTTTGGTCGCGGTCTGGATATAAAATCCTTTAAGTAGTGGCTGAACAAGAGGCTGTATCAGATCGGACACTTCTTTACTGCAACAGGCCCAATAACTACAAAATTATGTGAGCAACAACTGGATATCCCGAGGAGGGAGAAATACAGATTTCACCAAATACAACACTATCTACACAAAATATGGAAAGGGAAACCCATCCCACCTAGGTTCACTCCCTATGAGTTATGGTCAGGACAGGCCACGGATCAGAGGGGTGGAATCTCTGTAATATACCAATCTCTAGCCCAGCAGGCAGACAAAACTCCTTACATGTCAGCATGGGAAACTGATCTCCAAATTCAATGGGATCTCGACGAATGGCAGACTTTTCCAGAGCCTATAAGGGGATAAAGAATATTTCCTTAATAGAATCTAATCTCAAAGTGATGACCTCACACCTTCTAAATTAGCCCTCATGTATCCTTCAGCAAACCCCCAGTGCTTCAGGGAATGTGAAATGAATGGCTCCATGGCCCATATATGGTGGGAATGCCCCAAAAATCCTAAATGGAATCGCAAAGTTATTCACTTTATTCTCCTGGGCGCTAAGCTGACAATTGCCAAGTCTTGGAAACAGCCAGGGGTATCTTTTTCAGCTGCCAAGAGTAAAATATCATGGCTGATGTCCCAAGAAAAATTGACCACTATTTTGCTAGACTCCAAAGCACAGTTTGAATCCACCTGGGAACACAGGGATACCCGGGATGCAAGCATAACAAGTAAGCTTCACCAATGTCCCTACAGCCGACTACCTGCTGGATGGCTCCTAGTCCTTTCCCTTCCGCCTCCCCCCTCTCTTCTCCCTCTCTTTACCTCTTTTTCTATTTTCTTGTTTAATTTATATTTTTCTTACTTGTCTGACCTACCTCGCTTAGTTATGATGTAGACTTATACTACGCCCTACGTATAAGAGGAATACAAGTGCCTCTGGGCTCTCAAGTAGAAGAGCCCCCCCCTAGAGGCTATGAGGCTGGATGCTCATGCCATCTCAACACAAGCAGTACTTATTACCCACCATTGCGAGTGGCTGCAATCCGGATGTCCCAGAGTGGCTGTTCCGGCACAGTATGATCCCTTTAGGGGTATTAGGAGAGCTCCCTGGGACGTCTGGAACCAGACATTGCAGGGCATGTATATCGAGAGACATCGTCTAACCCGCCTCAGAATTCTCACACTGAACGATATTTATTTGTTTTTCATAGATGTAAGTGAGTTTGCCCGGTCTGTGCCTATAGGAGGTATTTGTTGTTACGCTGCATTGTACCTTTCTTCTGAAAATAATAAAAACATTGAAAGAAAAAAAAAAAGTGCGCTTGTAAGACCGCTGCGCAAATAAGGTGTGACATAAAGTATTGCAACGACCGCCATTTTATTCTCTAGGGTGTTAGAAAAAAATATATAATGTTTGGAGTTCTAAGTAATTTTCTAGCAAAAAAAACCCTGTTTTTAACTTGTAAACACCAAATCTCAGAAAAAGGCTTGGTCCTTAAGTGGTTAATAAGTAAGTGGTGTCTCCTAGTTACCCTTTGATTGGTGAGATCTGTAGTTGCGGACTGGTCAGGCAGCATTCAGAGAGAGATTTGGCCTGGGATATTGATTTTGTTAAGAACCTGTTTATGTGAAATAGTTATATACAACAAGACTCTGGGTAATTGAAGAAGACATTGTGAAATTGAAAGTGGATGAGCATCTATATACAGTTACAAGCATGATTTATTGGATTCAAACCTGAATTTTCACTTGATAGTTTATATGGTCAAAACAAATTAGGTAAAGAAATCAATATTTTATGACTTTCAAATGCAGACACACTCCTACTACTGGGATTTAAAGATATGTGATATTAGCCCTGTATATTATATGCTATTGTGACAATTTGCCATTTTTGATGTATGATATGAATACTACAATAAGACAGGCCATACATGATTCATTTTTTGGATGGGGAATCGGCTAATTTTTTTTTTTATTCAACTCGCTGGTTGAAAAACAAAATGAGCTGATTCCCAATCTACACTTTCGATGTGGATGCGGGAATCCTTCTTGCTGAGCTAATGTATATTCTGTAAACGGAGAGCCCTCCCCGCCAGCAGAATACAATGATTCGTGTTGCTGGCTTTAGCCGGTGGCACTGATCACTCAGGAAATGCCGATATATTAACTTATGTACAACCAGCTAGCTCCTACATGGATCAAAATTCCGCCAGTCCCTGCTGAATCAGCCAAATTTTGATCCATGTATGACCAGTTTAGCGCTTTATGGTCCCTCTACCTATTTATGATTTTAACCACTTCCCGCCCGTCATATAGCAATATGATGTCGGCAAAGTGGTTCTGTTATCCTGACGGGACATCATATGACGTGATGAGCATAACAAGCCGGCGCGCAGCGCGGCGACCTATGGTACGTTGTGTCAGTCTGTCACACCGCATCTCCGTTCTGGGTAAAGAACCTTTGACGGAGGCTCTTTACCATGTGATCCACTGTGTCCAATCACAGCTGATCATGGTGTAAACAGGAAAAGCCGTGTATCGGCTTTTCCTCACTCGCGTCTGACAGACGCGAGTAGAGGAAAGCCATTCGGTGGCTCTCCTGACGGGGGGGTCTGCGCTGATTGATTATCAGCGCAGCCCCCCCTCCGTGGATGCCCACCCAGGACCACCAGGGATGCCCACCACTGATGACCACCAGGTATGCCACCCATGGCCACCAGGGATGCCTATCAGTGCCCACAAATAATGCCAATCAGTGCCAACATATGATGCCAATCAGTGCCAATCAGCAATGCCTGCCACTGATGGGCACCTCCTTATCAGTGGTGCCCATCAGTGCCATCTATCAGTATCCATCAGTGCCACCCATCAGTGTCCATCAGTGCCACCTATCAGTGCCCATCCATGCCCATCAGTGCCACCTATCAGTGCTCAGTGCTGCCTATCAGTGCCCATCAGTGTCGCCTATCAGTACCCATCAGTGTCGCCTATCAGTGCCCATCAGTGCCATCTATGAGTGCTCATCTGCGCCGACTATGAGTGCTCATCAGTGCTGCATATCAGTGCCACCTATCAGTGCCCATCAGTGCCGCCCATCAGTGTCGCATATCAGTGCCACCTCATTGGTGCCACCTCATCAGTGCCCATCAGTGCTGCTTTATCAATGCCTGTCAGTGCAGCCTCATCAGTGCCCATCAGTGAAGGAAAAAACATATTATTTACAAAATTTTATAACAGAAACAAAGAAAAACTATTTTTTTTCTAAATTTTAGGTCTTTTTTTATTTGTTTAGCAAAAAATAAAAATCCCAGAGATGATCAAATACCACCAAAGGAAAGCTCTATTTGTGGGAACAAAATTATAAAAATGTTGTTTGGGTACAGTGTAGCATGACCGCGCAATTGTCATCTACAGTAAACAGCGATAGTGCTGAAAGCTGAAAATTGGTCTGATCAGGAAGGGGGGAAATGCCTGGTATTGAAGTGGTTAATATAAAAAAGTCATTAAAAAATCATGAAAATAGGTTAGAAGAAACATGTATTCTAACCATTTTCATGATTATGTTTTTTTGCTACATTAGCTAGTTCTGTATATTTTGTATAATAAAAAAAATATTTAATATCTATATGTTTTCAAACTACCCTTAGTGTGTTCCTTTCTCCTTAGAGTTTGCAAAATTGGATACTCAGATGTTTAGTACCTAGTGGCTTCTACCGTCCCTAACTCCTACAATTCCAGATACGTGTGAAACGGGACTTTATCCTGCAAAAATGTGGGTGGCGAATATGCTTTATTCTATATATAAATGATCTGACATGCATGTGATTAACAATTGGAATTAACACATCCACCAAAGTTCCAAGGGTTTAGCAAATCCATAAAAAAAAAGTTGTAAACCTCATTTATCACCGAGAACCCTACTGAAGTCAATTTTTTACGGGCACTTGTGGACCCCTCTGAGGTTGTTGGACACACAGCCATTAATGTCTAAAACGCTGGCAACAAAAGTGAGTACATCCCTAAGTGAAAATGTCCAAATTGGGAACAAAGTGTCAATATTTTTTGTGGCCACCATTATTTTCCAGCACTGCCTTAACCACTAGCTGCCCGCCCACTGTCATGACGGTGGGACGAGGCAGCTCTCATTCTGGGCGGACGTCATATGACGTGACCGCCTTCCCGAGCCACTAGGGCGTGTCACTGGGGACCCGATGCGCGCGCCCGGCGGCCGTGAAGTCCGCCGGGTACCCGTGATTGCCCAACAACCGAGCAGGACTGTGGATCTGTGTGTGTAAACACACAGATCCACGTCCTGTCAGAGGAGAGGAGACCGATGTGTGTCCCTTGTACATAGGGACACCGATCGGTCACCTCCCCCAGTCAGTCCCCTCCCCCCACAGTTAGAATCACCTCCCTAGGACACACATTAACACCTCGATCACCCCCTAGTGTTAACCCCTTCCCTGCCAGTCACATTTACACAGTAATCAGTGCATTTTTATAGCACAGATCGCTGTATAAATGTGAATGGTCCCAAAAATGTGTCAAAAGTGTCCGATATGTCCGCCTCAATATCGCAGTCACAATAAAAATCGCAGATCGCCGCCATGACTAGTAAAAAAATAAAAATGCTATAAATCTATCCCCTATTTTGTAGACGCTATAACTTTTGCGCAAACCAATCAATATACGCTTATTGTGATTTTTTTTACCAAAAATATGTAGAAGAATACATATCGGCCTAAACTGAGCAAAAAATTTGTTTCTAAAAAAAAAAAAAAATTGGATATTTATTATAGCAAAAAGTAAAAAATATTGTGTTTTTTCAAACTTGTCCCTCTTTTTTTGTTTATAGCGCAATAAATAAAAACCGTAGAGGTGATCAAATACCACCAAAAGAAACCTCTATTTGTGGGGAAAAAATTATAAAAATTTCCTTAGGGTGCAGTGTAGCATGACTACGCAATTGTTATTCAAAGTGTGACAGCGCTGAAAGCTGAAAAATGGCTTGGGCAGGAAGGGGGTAAAAGTGCCCTGTATTGAGGTGGTTAAAGGGGTTGTAAAGGTTTGTGTTTTTTCACCTTAATGCATCCCATGCATTAAGGTGAAAAAACACCTGGCAGTGACCGGCCCCCCACCGTTTTACTTACCTCAACCCCTTCATTCAGTCAGCGGGGACATACTGTCTCTCTCTCCACGGGCTCCCGGCTCTTGATTGGATAGATTGATAGCAGCGTAGCCATTGGCTCCTGTTGCTGTCAATCAAATCCAATGACGCGGGCACCAGGGGGCAGGGCCAAGTCTGGCAGAGACAGTGCTTAGCAGCAAGGAAAGGTTCCTAAGGAGCAGGGAAAGTGCCTTCTCCATGTAGGAAGCCTCCCGTTTTGGTGTGGACCAGCCAGGCTGCATTCCTGCTCCACGCTACAGAATCTGTCAGCATCCTTCCAGGATCTCGATCCTCTGCTACTGTTTGTAAGTGGCTCTGGTCAGCTGTGCCTTTCCGCCGGGCCTGTTTGTACCTTGTTGAAACTCACAGTATTATGTTTTTATCCTCCTGGGCCTGTGAGTGTATTCCTTGCTGCCAGAGCAGCACGCTGTACCCTACCCGCACATTTTTATAAATAAACCAGAAGAAAAAAACGAAATAAAAAAGACCTCTTAAAATGACCACCCCCCAAAAAATCTATCTGCAAGTGTGTGGGGAGAGGGAAGGGGTAACAGCTAGAAAGCAATACCACTTGTTAATGTAACAGTAGTTCTAATAAATGGTTATGTGAATAAACCTGAGAATACAGGAGGCATGCACAGGACAATGTAGCCCACTACTGCAATTCACAGCATTGAACATATATCAAACTAGAACAAAATAGAGTGGGACTTTGCATGTACCTTGCAGGGTCTAATGAAAACATGAACCACAGAAGTTTTTATAAAAAAATATAAACAAATCTTTATTCTATACATACACATAATTGATTTAAAAAAGTTGCAAAAAACTGTTTAAAAACAGTGTTAAAGTAAGGTTATCCAGGGTATGATCCTGACTGGAAAATCCGGGTAAATGGCCCACAGCATTGAACTGCTAGGCTCTGCTAGGCTCTTCCTATACAGACATACACTATATTACCAAAAGTATTGTGCCTTTACACGCACATGAACTTTAATGGCATCCCAGTCTTAGTCCATAGAGTTCAATATTGAATTGGCCCAATCTTTGCAGCTATAACAGCATCAAATCTACTGGGAAGGCTGTCCACAAGGTTTAGGAGTGTGTCTATGGGAATATCTGACCATTCTTCCAGAAGCGCATTTGTGAGGTCAGGCACTGATGAGGACGAAAAGGCCTGGCTCGCAGTCTCCGCTCTAATGCATAACAAAGGTGTTCTGTCGGGTTGAGGTCAGGACAGTCAAGTACCTCCACCCCAAACTCGCTCATACATGTCCTTATGGACCTTGCTTTGTGCACTGGTGCACAGTCATGTTGGGACAGGAAGGGGCCATCACCAAACTGTTCCCACAAAGTTGGGAGCATTAAATTGTCCAAAATGTCTTGGTATGCTGTCGTCTTAAGAGTTCCCTTCATTGGAACTAAGGGGCCAAGCCCAACCCCCGAAAAACAACTCCACACCATAATCCCTTCTCCACCAAATTATTTGGACCAGTGCACAAAGCAAGGCATGAGTGATTCAGGGCAAAAAAAAAATGTTTAGTTCTGCTTCAGCACTGTTAACACCTCCGGATGTTCTTTGTAAGATAGCAGATCTTAATTTTTTTAACTTCAGGTCTACTTTAATGTTAAAATGTCAGACACAACACAGAGTAAAAGCGAGAAGGATTTTAAGCAAGTCACCAGAATTTTACAGCAAAGGTATTCTGGAAAATGTAAACCAGGGGTTATGGAAAATCAGGGCTGCAGTCGAAGTTTAATTAAGAAGTGGAAGTAAAAACAGAAGCAATTAAATGAGTCCAGAGCAAAATGGATTATGTTAGCATGTATAAGTCTGCTATTGCTGTCATGGCAATGGTATTGATAATTCAACCAATTTGTAACAATCTTGAGGCCAATTGTAGATCCAGTTTTTATTTTTTACTAACCTTGCCACCAAAGCCCATATGTTTCGTTATTCACTTTCCAGCAGCCAGCAGATGCAATCCATCATTAGGAAATAGATTAGAGCTGCCTGGGAGCTTTCATATAAACATATATAGCTGGAAATCTATTGAATGGAAATTGATTGCCATGGCTGTTAGCCTTTAGCTTTGTCCACAATTGGGGAGATAGTATTGCCTAAGAATTGATTAGCTGTGCCTGAGAGACTCTTGAAAAAGTGTATAGTGAAGCAGATTCACATTATCTGTAAAAGAAACTGCTATATATTAAGACAGAATAGCAATGCTTGGTCGAGTGACCCTGGCAGCAACCAACAACCAACCTTGGGTATGAAATACTAGGGAGCTGAGCGACTCAGTACACACGTCCACGTTTTGTGAGAAATGTTTTATGCCACATTTGCCCAAAACATAGCAGGTAACATTTATGGCCTGTGACATTGACAGTCTATAGCAGGGTTCCTCAACCAGGGTTCCATGGAACTCTAGGTTTCCTCCACAGGTTGCTAGCGGTTCCTTGAACAATGAACAATTTCTATCTCTCTGATAAGTTCCCACTGACACCATTGATCTTTTTAGCTATCTGTAAGGAAAGAATTCTTCCCAATGACCACAAGTGTAAAGAGCATTCTTCCAACTGACCATCACACTAATGTATCATGAGTTCTAGATATAGTAATTTTTAGCAGGGTTCCCTGAGATTGGAACATTATTTCAAGGGTTCCTCTGTGTTGAAAAGGTTGAGAAAGGCTGCTCTATAGCATAGCTCCCAACTGTCCTTTATTTCAAGGGACTGTCCCTGATGTGGAACAAAGTCCCTCTGTCCCTTATTCCTCCTAATTTGTCCGTCATTTAGGTCTGATCTATATAGTTGTATATACAATGCACTATTTATCTTTCAAAGAGTGTTTCCCAGTGCTAAACCTTTCATCCAGTTTCTAAATTGCTGCATTTGTAAATTTCAAAAGCCAGCATAAAAGAATAGTAGTGGTAAAAAAAAGCACTTGTGGGTTTACCTAATCATTTTTTTTGTATAATTCTCCTTTAATGGGACGTAGCAGGGTGTGTGTCCTCTGCCTATATACTTTTGCTAATAGGTGTCCCTCTTTCCCATCTCAAAAAGTTGGGTGGTATGCTATGGAAATGCAAAAAAAAGGAAGGAGGTCAGCTGCACCTGTCAATGAATTCGGAACTATCTCAGAAGCACCTCAAACTGATGCCATCAACATAAGTCCAAAGATCGTTGGCACAGGCTGCCTGAAAACCCTCAAGGAAACTAAACTTAAATATTATAACCTGTAATTGTCCCCATATAGTATATTAATAAGTAATGACAACCATCTCCGAGGTGCCAAAACTTTCGTTATTTCATGGTGTTGGTAGCAACTGTTTGATAGAGGGTTGCAATAATCTCTTTGGTATTTTTTGCAATTAAGAACTGGTAAATGTTTGAATGATCAAAAGCTTGAAGGAGGTTAAGATTGCTTAAAAATTGCTGTACATATCAAGCATACAAAAGGAAAAATGGATCTGATTGAAAGTGGTTTGGTCAGTGCTTTTAACAACAGTAAAGCCTCTCCAACGACAAGCTCTTTTCTCCGCAACAACTCCTACAAGTAAGCAAAGAAGAGGCACAATGGGGGAATGGCACTCTCCAATTTTAAAGCCCAAATTTAGGCAAAGCTTTTGTTTAGCATACAGTAGGGACGGGATATGTGTACAGTGTGTACCCGGCTTACTCAAAGTGTTACCCCCCTCACTGCTGAATGTGCCACCTTTGTTCATTGGTGATCACTGGGAGCAGTGTTACTATAATGTAGCCACACTAACATATACAATAAATTTAGTCTGCATGCCTTAAGCCAGCCAGTGCCAAATCACAGTCTGTGTGTGCTCAGACTTCTCTCAAGTTCAGCCTGGCTGTCAGTTCTCCCTGCTAGCAGTAGGTGGCACTATCACCTCTGACATTAGTGTGTGAGCTTGGGTTATGAATAGTCATATTTTTTCTGAGCCAACCGCTAAGTGTCTCTTTGACTGTGGAGCATCATGGGAAAGGGTATGACAATTTGTTGTGAGCTATAACTTGAACTTGAAGATCTAGCCTTTTCTTGCACCTTTTGTTTACATGTAAAAATCAGTATTTTTTGCTAGAAAAGATCTTAGAACTCGCAAACATTATATATTTATTTTTAAAACAGAGGACCTAGAGAATAAATTGGTGGGTTTTGCAATTTTTTTGTCACACATTTGCGCAGCAGTTTTTTAAACACAAATTTTTGGGGGAAGAAATACACTTTTTAAAATTTTAGTTAAAGAAAACACAATACATAGCCCAATTTTTTGGTAAAATATAAAAGATGATCTTACGTCAAATAAATAGATACCAAACATGTCACGCTTAAACCACTTCTCCTCTGGAAGATTTTACCTACTTCCTTTTTTATTTCATTTTATTTATTATTATTTCCTTTCCTTTTAGGCCATTTTTATGGGATATGACACTGCATCGCTGTAGTGTGACGCTGTACCCAAATAAAATGAAAGCCCTTTTTTCCCCACAAATAGAGCTTTCTTTTGGTGGTATTTGATCACCTCTGCGCTTTCTATTTTTTGCACTATAAACAAAAAAAGGCTGACAATTTAGAAAAAAAAAACAATATTTTTTTACTTACTACTATAATACATATCCAAAAATAAATGGAAAAAATGAATTTCTTTATCAATTTAGGCCAATATGTATTCTTCTACATATTTTTGGTAGAAAAAAATCCCAACAAGCGTATATTGATCGGTTTGCGCAAAAGTTATAGCATCTACAAACTACGGGATAGATTTAGGGACTTTTATTTATTTTTTATTTTTTTTACTGGTAATGGCGCCGATCTGCTATTTTTAGCGGGACTGCAACATTGCGGTGGACAAATCTGACACTTTTTGGGGACCAGTGACACCAATACAGTGATCAGTGCTATAAAAATACACTGATTGCTGTATAAATGGCACTAGCAAGGAAGAGGTTAACACCAGGGGCGATCAAAGGGTTAAATGTTCCCTAGGAAGGTGATTATTAACTATGTGGGGCAGTGTCACACTGAAGGAAAAAAGAGATCTGTTATTCAGCTTAGCTAAATCACAAGATCTCTCTTTCCCTTCCTGACAGATCCGCCGTTTACACAGGCAGCCGGCTGATCCGTCTTTCCTTAGAACGATTGGCGGGTTGCAGCAGCCATCGCAGCCACTGGACCCGCTGATCGGCTCCTGCTGTGTCCAATCACAGGTACAGGTACGTGATTTTGTGCACCCGGGCTGCCCTGCTGCAGTAAATGTACGTGGGGCTGTCCGGAAGCGGTTAAAATTGCCCATGGCCGTGCGACCGTGCGACCGTGACAAACAACATACATTTTACTATCTGTAGGTGATGCTTTAAAAGCCTTTACAGGCTACCACTTTAGATTTACAGAGGAGGTCTGGTGCTAGAATTACTGCCCATTTTCAAATGTTTGCGGTGATATCTCACGTGTGGGTTCATCACTGTTTGTGTGCGTGCGACACCAACGTGTGTGTCTGCCTTTGCCCGCAAGCACAGGGGGACAGGGGCACTTATTTTTTTTTTTTTAATTGTTAATTCATTTTTATTTTTACACTGCCACTTTATTTTTATTTTTTTAATTTGATCACTTTTATTGCTGTCACAAGGAATGTGAATATCCTTGTGACAGCAACAGGCATGTCACAGGTACTCTTAATGGAGAGCTCTGGGGTCTATAAGACCACAAATTCCTCCTCTGCACTTAAAAGCATTTGATCACACCAAGATCAGTGAGATCAAATGCTTTTGCTGTTTTGAAAATGGCACCGTTTACATATAAGTAACCTGGAAGAGATGTGATGTCAGTGCTTCCGGGTTACTATATCATAGAGCCCAGCAAAGCCGATCGATTAGGACTCCCAGTGGGACAGGAGATCCCGATCAAGCCGGAGGGGGGGGCGTCCCCACTGCTTCTTGTAAAAGCAATCCAGCAGCTAGTTAGCCACTGGCATTGCTTATATAAGTGAGCCGGCTTTAACAAACGGAACTTGTATGATGCCTGCATCATCCCGGTATAACTACTTGAAGTTAAGCAGCGTATGCACACGTCACTGGTCGGCAAGTAGGTAGCAAGCTGTCTTTCCCCTGGACTGCGATATGGGGAGAGGGAATGTGAATTGAGCTGCTTTTTCAGGTCTCTCTGCCTAAAGAGGCCTGTGTGTGACTGGATTTGGAACAGTCTCTGTCTGGACACAGGATGTCCCAGTTGGTTCTGGTTGACTCGCTTGCAGAAGAAGAAGCATATGGTGGAGTCCCAGTTGGTGCTGGTTGACTCTCCTGGAGAAATGCGGTTGCTGCTGGTGATGTCTATTGAAAAATTGGATTGCTGGTTTAGACCAACCTTTCTCAGCTGCTTTAACATGGAGAAACCCGTTAAATAAATGTGTGGCATCAAGGAACCCCTGGTAATAAATATTATATCTACAGGTCACTATACATTAGTGTGATGTGAAGAATGCTCCTTGCATTTGTGGGCATTGGGAAGAATCACCCTTACAGATAGCTAAAAATATCATTGGTGTCAGTGATTACTCATCTGAGAAGCAGAAATTGCTTATTGTTTAAGGAACCCCTAGCAACCTCTGGAGAAACCTTAGGGTTCCATATAAACTTAGTTGATAAACCTTGATCTATACTTAAAGGTCCTTTCCTGTGCAGTGATGTGTGAAGTACCGAAGTACCTACTTTAACTTGGAGCAGCTGTAACCCTTACCCTCCTTCTAATGGACTGTGAGTAATAAACCTCTTTTTCATCTAAAGTGACTGGCACCCAATTCTTTACAGAACCCTCCCAATATTCACCATTGGATCCAGCTATGAGGTGAAATGTCGGCCCACCATGTCTCTGGGAGTACTGCCATGCCTCCAAGGGTCATGGATTGGCAGAGAAATGATCAGCAGCAGAAGGGGAGAACTTTCAAATGTAAACACTGGTGACTGGTCATTACAGCAATCACAAGGCACAGAGCCACTTTGATTGGCTCTGTGCATTTCGCCTGTGAGCTGTCTAATGATAAGCACAGGCACAAATAGTAAAAAAAGTGCCACTTTTCAACCGTGTTCCAGAAATACATGTCTACTTCTTCACCATTTTTTTTTTTGTCTATATTGTGGTATTTAGGTGGTGAAAGCATGAATATAGGGAACAAAGAACAAATCATATAGTTAGCAGTTGGAGGAGAGCTTCTGGCTGTTTGAAAGCTCCATCACAGTGTAGCAGTAAAATACAAGTGTTTCATCGCTATCATTCATTGTCCAAGTGATTGCAGTGTAAAAGGTCAGGAGATAAAAGCTTCCTATAGCAATAAGATAAACAATGTGCCATTGTTGCTATTCATCAAGCTGTAATGTACCCAGTCAGGACACAAACTGCTCTTGACATTTCACCGTAATGACCTGTCCTGCTAATGTGAAACAGGAATTGGCTAGTGGGCTTATTTAAAAGAGAACTTCAGCCAAAGATAAAATCACCAGTAGATTTTTAGTACATTATAGGTTACGTCCACTTGTTTTTTTGTTTTGTTTGTAAATGCCAGAAGTCAAGGTATTAACTACTTGTCAACTGCAATACGTATATATATGGCGGCACTTTGAAGTGTTAAAAGGGGATGGTGCCTGCAGCTACAGGCATCATCCTGGTATTATTTTTTTAGCCGGGCATTCTCTATTATGTAAAAGCCATCCTAGCGGCTAATTCGCTGCTGGATTGCTTTTACAGGCAGTGGGTGGGGTTGTTCCCCCTCACATCGCCCTCCGGTGCCTCTCTAAGCTTTCCCGTCCCACCAAGAGCTTGGCAGTAAAGCCGGCGGATGGATGCAGCTGCTGTTCAGCCATCAAGAAAGTTGTCTGGCAAGGGATTAAGAAAAACCCCGTTGATTTGAAATCAATGTTTTCACTATAAGAAAAGCATTGTACAAGCGGCATAGATTTCACAAAACTACTAATTTGTTCAGATCTGGCCAGCTCAGTAAATTCTACCCAAAAGCTGACCTTTTGATGCTAAAATAAAAGTCCCCAAGAACCCCTAAATCTTATTGGAGGGTGTTCAGGTAATTCTTGTGGCATTTATTAACGTACACACGGTCGGACTTTTTGACCGGACTGGTCCGACGGACTTTCCGACGGACTTTTGACAGACTTCCGCCAGACTTTTTTTTACGAACGGACTTGCCTACACACGACCGGACCACGGACGGCCTTGCCTACACACGACCGGACTTTCCGGCGGACCTATTTCCAAATGAACAGACTTGCCCATACACGAACAAGTCCGTTCATTTTGAACGTGACTCGGGTACGACGGGACTAGAAAAGGAAGTCAATCTTGCCGCTTTTATTGGCGAGATTGACACCTTGCGAGCCCTGTCGTGGGGCATACCAGGCCCTTAGGTCTGGTCTGGATTTTAAGGGGAACCCCCTACGCTGAAAAAACGGTGTGGGGTCCCCCCAAAATCCATACCAGACCCCTATCCGAGCACTCAACCCTGCCGGTCAGGAAAGGGGGTGGGGACCAGCGAGCGTCCCCCCCTCCTGAACCGTACCAGGCCGCATTCCCTCAACATAGGGGGTGGGTGCTTTGGGGGAGGGGGCGCGCCCTGTGAGCCCCCCACCCCAAAGCACCTTGTCCCCATGTTGATGAGGACAAGGGCCTCTTCCCGACAACCCTGGCCGTTGGTTGTCGGGGTCTGCGGGCGGGGGGCTTATCGGAATCCGGAAGCCCCCTTTAATAAGGGGGCCCCCAGATCCCGGCCCCTCACCCTATGTGAATGAGTATGGGGTACATCGTACCCCTACCCATTCACCTAGGGAAAAAGTGTCAATAAAAAAAACACACTAGACAGGTTTTTAAAGTAATTTATTAGACAGCTCCAGGGGTCTTCTTCCGACTTCGGGGGTCTCTCCGGCCTCTTCTCCAGATGTCCGGTTCTTCTCTGGTCTCTCTGGCCTCATCTCCCGATGTCCGGTTCTTCTCTGCTCTCTCTGGCATCTTCTCCCGATGTCTGGTTCTTCTCCACTCTCTCCGGCCTCTTCTCCCGATGTTCGGTTCTTCTCCCGGTGTTCAGCCTCTTCTCCCGGTGTTCGGCCTCTTCTCCGGTTCTTCTGCCGGGCTCCTCCGCTGTCTTCTGCTCTTTTGCCCGCTCTTTTGCTAGTGCTGGCTCGGACTTCTGCATCGTCTTCTTTCCTCTTCTCTTCTTCCGATGTTGACACGACGCTCTCTCCCGCTGTAATGGTGTGTGAGCGGTGCACAATGACTTATATAGGCGGTGACCCCGCCCTTATGACGTCACAGTCCCGGGGCATACTGGGACTGTGAGGTCATAAGGGGGCGTGGTCACCGGGTGATGTTGACCAAGCCCCCTCATGATGTCACAGTCCCAGCATGCCCAGGGACTGTGATGTTATACGGGGGCGGGGTCACCGCCTATATAAGTCATCTCGGAGAGCTGAAAAGAACCGGTACGATGTACCCCATACTCATTCACATAGGGTGGGGGGCTGGGATCTGGGGGCCCCCTTATTAAAGGGGGCTCATGGATTCCAGTAAGCCCCCTGCCCACAGACCCCGACAACCAACGGCCACGGAGGCCCTTGTCCTCATCAACATGGGGACAAGGTGCTGTGGGGTGGGGGGCCCACAGGGCACCTCCCTTCCCCAAAGCACCCACCCCCCCATGTTGAGGGAATGCGGCCTGGTATGGTTCAGGAGGGGGGGTGCTCGCTCATCCCCACCCCCTTTCCTGACCGGCCGGGCTGCGTGCTCGGATAGGGGTCTGGTATGGATTTTTGGGGGACCCCATGCTGTTTTTTCGGCGTAGGGGGTTCCCCTTAAAATCCAGACCAGACCTAAGGGACATCGTCGCCTCCCCCTCGCGCTCGCCGCAATAAGAAAATTTGTTTTTCCTATTGCAGCGAGCGCAAGATGCAGTACCCTGCCTTTGCGTCGTATCTGGTCCCTCGGACCAGCATACAGACGACCGGGCTTTCTGTTAGTAACTGAGTCCAGTGGAGTTACGACGTAAAGATTTGAAGCAGGCTTCAAATCTAAAGTCTGTCAGATTTCCGACCGAAACGGTCCGACGGAAGTCCGATGCAGACCACATACGGTCGGATTGGCCGCCGGATTCGGTCCGTTGGACCAGTCCGGACGAAAAGTCCGCCCGTGTGTACACGGCATTAGAGTCAAAGTGCATACATCTACAATCAGAAAGAGATCGCACCAATTCAACCTGCAAGATAGGTTTAAGAAAAAGCCTTTACTGTCCAAAAAGAACACCTGAGCAAGATTACAGTTTCCCATTAAACATATAGGCAAAGAACTGGTCTTCAGCCGTGCTAAAGAAATGATCAACCAAAGAGAGTTTCTTAGGCACAAAAACAGTAAACATGAATGTGTGCTACAAACTGAAGAACCTCATACAAATTGTGAAGCATGGTGGTAGAAATGTTATATTTGGGGGTGCTCTTGAAAATCTGGTGTTCTCTGAAAGCAGCACACCTGATTGTTCCTGCTTTACAGAGAATTTGAGGAACCTGATTTCAAGTCAAATTCAGGTACTTACACTGGATAAATTTAACTTTTGCATGGAGCTGACATATTCTCCCTGTGCCTGCATGAGTTTCCTCCGGGTACTCCAGTTTTCTCCTGCACTCCAAGGACATGCTGGTAGGTTAATTGGTTACTGTCTTAATTGGCACTAGTATGTGTATGTACAGTATGAATGTGAGGGACTGATGTGAATCAGATCGGATGAAAGTCGGATGTAAATGGACAGGCATTTTGTGTACATAGAGGAAAGCGGGCTGTGTGTGTCTTCATAAGCGGAGGGGACAAAGACCTGTTATCCACCTGCTCAGCAGGGATCAGCTGGCAGAGTCTGACAGTGTGAAGGAGCTCTACATGTCATTGCCTATTATTATTAAAAGGGATGTTTACGTTCTTTGAGATAACAATAAAAGTGCTCGACACATTTTTGAAGGGATAGTGTGTAGCACCCTGGTAGTAGGCAGGGTTGCTAACAAATTTAGCTTGCTGGGTGGTAACTAGCCTGGCTGATTGATAGGGGATTCACTGTTTTTTCTCTAACTCTGGATTTGATGCACCTCTCTCTTTTGCATATTGCATTCAGACTAGGAGTGGATGGGTTGTCTCAGCCAATTGGCAGGGTTTTCTTTAGTGCTTTGGCCTGCTGGGAGAGCCTATTTATTTGGGAGTCAGGTGATCGCTGTTCTGTGCCAACCAGACGGCTGTCTGGGTGGACATGTGTCACAAGGCTCCAGGTTGCTAGGCCAGAAGCCCGAGGCCTATCCCCGGAGCACCTGGCTGCTAGGCTGTCTGAGGCCTATCCAGGTTTGAGAGAAGCAGCACAGGGTTGGGGCTTTAGGCCAGAAGCCCAACCAAGTTGCAGAGTATCCACCGGACAGGAAACTGAATCGTTGCCAGCGGTGAGGGAGAAGCAGTTGTCACATGGGAAGTAACAGAGCAGCCTTATCCACTAGCCGGGGACGGTAAAGAAGTGGGAAAGCTTCAGCAGAGTGCCAAGCCAGGGACCCAGCAGGTTAGCAGGGGTGACGCTTGAGGAGAATACAGTGGGTTAGCTGTGGAAGAGCTCAGGGTATCCAGTGATGTCTGAGATCTTGAAGTCTAGTGAGAGACCAGGAGCTCAGTGACTGAAGATCTATAACGGGTTACTGTGAGTTACGTGTATGGATCTCTACTGACTGTTCAAAGTTCAGATGCCATAGGAGACAACAGTTCTACTGCATCCAGCTTAAAGGCCCTCTACCTGTATAGCTGTCTGCCTATTTTTGTCTTGGAGTCTGCCAATTGCTATTGCATCTGTCTAAGGGTGTCCTGGCCCTAAACCCTCTCTCCCTCAGTTCTTGTTAGGAGACATTAAATCTCTTTTGTTCGCATCCAAAAAGTGACTGGCACCCATGTTTTCAACTTGCTTTACACCCACCATGCCTAGTAACCCATACTGTGAGGAAGGATGTCAGTTCTCCCTGACTTTGGAGGTCACAATTAGGTCTTTGTAGGTCAGGGATGCCACTACAAGTGTCAAAATAAACAAAGTAATAAAATAAATAATAATAATAAAAAAATAATTAAAGCACCTCCCTGTTCTCACACTCAAAGGCAAACGCATACGTTGGTCGCGCACACATATATATAAACAGTGTTTGCACCACACATGTGAGATATTGTCACAAACGTTCTTATATTAATATATTTAAGCACCAGACCTCTTGTGTAACTCCAAACTGGTAACCTGTAAAGGCTTTTAAAAGAGAAGTATGGGATTTTTTTTTTCACATATTGATACTTACCTAGGTGGATGCAGCATCGGTGCAGTAAGAACCGAGCCATCAAACATCGCCGATGGCTCGTTTCTCTCAGCTGTCAGTCAGCAGCTCTCCTGCTCTGTTCCTACACACTCACTTAAGTGCTGAGCTGTGGAGGGGTGGGGAGCGTCCGTCTTAGTGCTCGCTGAGAGGCTGAGACGGCCATCAGTCTAGGCACCTGGCAAATCCAGACTTCCAGAGTTGGGATGACGCAGTGCCTGGACTGATCTGTGTGACCTCAGCAGAGAACGGAATTCAGACCACTCACTGCTGGAAATGGGTCACAGGAGTGCAAAACGAATTGCACTCCTGTGACCGGTAGGAGAAGCCCAGCCAAACAAGCTCAGGCTGGAATTCTCCTTTAAAGTGTTGCCTATGGAGATTTTTAAGTACCATAGTTGGTCTCTATTCCATGAGAGTGCGCAATTTTAAAGCATGACATGTTAGGTATGTATTTACTTGCAGTAACATCATCTTTTACTAAATAATTGGATATTATATTGTGCTTTTTTGCATTCAAATTTGATAAGGTGTATTTTTTTTTTTAATTGCATCAGAAAAACTGCTGCGCAAAAAGTGTGTGATATAAACAATTGCAACACCCACCATTTTATTCTCTAGGGCCTCTGCTTAAAAAACATAATGTATAAAGAAAAAGTGCAGTGCTAAATATGAATTAAAAAAGTTGCTATGGACAACTTAAAAGAATGTGCAAAAACTTATGACCAGGAAAATACAGTGCTAAATGAAGAAAGTTGCTACGAGCAACTTACTAAAAGATGTGCAAAACTTATGACCAAAAAATAGTGAACAACACTCCTATGAGTACCATAAAAGCAATATGCTTGCATTTAACAAACAAAGTTTCATAAAATTGCATACATTAAAGTGCAAAAAATGTCCCTAAAGTGACTGAGTGATCTTCATATAAAAGACGTGACTTGATGTGAGTACTTGACCTCGTAAGACCCGTCACCGCTAATAAGATTGAAGGCTTACCGAATCGCCCCCCCCCCTTACTCATGGAGGTCAAGAAGAGCAGATTGGATCACAGATCCCCACCATGGAACTCCGGATCTTCTGGGCTTACAAGACTTCCTGGGTCTCCCGGGTGTCTTTCGTTAGTAGCCTCTGTGTCCCATATGGTCCGTCACGGCCAGTATCTCAAGTGTTCACAGATAGTGCAAACATGTAAAAGGATATAATGATCCAAATAGTGTATTACCAAATTATTTAATAAAGTATTGGTTACAATACCATTTGAGAGCTTCCACAAGTCTCTATTAGCTTAAAATGGGTTAAAAGCAATGAATTGCTAGCGAAAAAAATAAAAAGGCTGTATACAGGCATCTAAAATGTGATTGCGCATGCGCAGAGCATGTGGGCGTGGCTACCCGACGACTGTTTCGTCCAAAAGTGACGTCATCAGGTGTATGCCCACACACTAATACTGACGCTTTAAATAAGCTGCTGGCAGAACAAAGAAGCGCTGCTATAGGTTCAACCTTGATATGCACAGATAATGTCGATTGGATACAGAGAAATGATAGATTCCAAACAATTACAGCTGAAGGCATTATACTTAATGTAATAGCTTTAGACAGGATATGACCGTATTGCATAAACTAAAGCATAGATAATCCTTCAAATCCACTTACATCGCCATCTTGTGGACAAAAAGAACAACTACAATAATACATTTAAAATAAAGTCTATCCGGAAATTTAGAAAAAGCCTGCTTCTATGTGTTACCAGCTCAACAATACACAATTGGTGTCATTGCAAAAACAAAGAAAAACACACAGATAGTGTACAACATTCCCTAGAACCCCAAAAATAAACAAAGAGGATCATAACACAATCCCATATGCAATCCCCATTGATCAAATACGGCGTGATCCATCTTTATATTTTTTTACACAGAAAGAGGGAACCCCTAACTCAGTAAATTGTATGAGGGGACATCAACTGTTATTAATGAAACAATTGATGTCCCACTCAACGTTCAAGCCCCCAGGTACATGGGACCCCAAACGGAAAATCCAATTGGTCTCTGACCTTGAGATGTTACATTTTCCATTACTGCCTCTCCAGTGGGGTACTTATTTCTCTAAAGCCATAAAGGTAGTTCCCCTGGGGTCTCGTCCATGTTTTAAATCGTAGTGCCTTGAAACATTATGTTTATCGAAGCCTTTTTTGATGTTGGCTATATGTTCACTCAGCCTAATATGTAGCATACGTGTAGTACGACCAAAATATTCAAGGCCACAAGGACCCTGGAGAAGGTAAACTACGCATTTAGTGGTACACGTACTGTAATAAATGTTTTTATGGGGTATATAATCCATGTACCTGAAGAGGTGAATTCTGTTAACCTTCTACCCCGGTAGGTGTTGATCTTACAAGCCTGGCATTTACCACAGGGATAATATCCCTTTAGATCTCCAAAGAAGGTTGGTCTCTCAGGGGAGATCAGGGACATTTGGTGCTATGATGTTCCTCAGATTTGGTGCTCCCCTAAAAATGTCAGATCAGATCGATCAGACAGTAGGGGGCCCAGTATCCGATCATTTTTGATACTTGACCAGTGCTTCCTAATGATCCTTTTGATCGCCCAGTGTTGACTGGAAAAGGTTGTAAGGAAAGCCAGACCATAGTCACTTGTGTTGGTCTCCCGAGCCACCCTGTCCCTTAAGAGCTCCTGTCAATCCTTGTTGTTAATTTCCAATATAAGTGAATCCATAGCTGAACTATCATATCCCTTTGTTAGAAACCTTCTTTTTAAGACTGAGGCCTCCCTAAAGAATTCATCTGAGTTGGTGCAGTTCCTCTTTAATCACAAAAACTGACCCTTAGGTACCGCCATCAACCATGACTGGTGATGGCAGGAATCCAAGGGGGTAAAACCATTAAGGTCAGTCTTTTTGAAAAAGGGGAAGTAATTATCCTCCCCTGAAATATAGATATCCTAAGATCCAAAAAATGGATCTCTGTGTGGCTAATCTCATGGGTGAGGGTGATTCCCCTATTGTTATTATTCAAATCAGATAAGAAAGTTTGCACTGATTCAACATCCCCATCCCAGATGAACAAAATGTCATCTATGAATCTTTTCCAGATTATAAGTTCTGAACGTTTATTCTGTAAAATCACATCCTCCACCCATTTTGCCATGAAGAGGTTGGCCATGTTTGGAGCAAATTTGGCTCACATGGCCACCCACTTCGTTTGCAAAAAATAGGTACCATTATGCCAGAAATAGTTATGGGTCGTTGCAAAATTCAACAACTCCAAAACGTAATTACCCTGGGTCGTTGAAATAGTAGGGTCTTGACGCAAAAAGTATTGTACAGCTTCATATCCCAATCTGCCGTCACCAATAGGTAAGTGGACTGCCAATCAATATCTCTCAAAATATTAATGACATGCTTAGTGTCTTTTTTAAATGAAGGAGTACCCATCACCAGTGGCTGTAGATAAAAGTCTATACATTTCCCTACCCGCGAAGTGGTAGAGTCTATGCCACTTATGATGGGCCGACCGGGAGGATTGGAGAGGGTTTTATGAATCTTGGAGAGTGAATAGATAATTGGTAACCGAGGGGCCAGAGTACCTTTCTCTTTTCTATTCAAAATCCCCATGTCGAAGCCCTTTTTTATAAGCTCTCTTAATTCAATTTTGAACCTGTTTGTGGGGTCAATAAGTAGGGGAGAATATGTATTTGTATCAGCCAAAATTCTGACCATCTCCTGCATATAGTTTTCCTTATTCAGGATTACTATTGCTCCCCCCTTGTCCGCTGGGCGGATCACAATGTCCTTCCTCTCACATAGGGACTGTAACCCCTTCTTTACATCCTGTTGAGCCTGTACAGGCCTCAGCTTTAGGACATTGTGATCCACCCAACGGACAAGGGAGGAGCAATATGAAGATCACTTTAAGGACTTAAATATGTTTGGTCACTATATTTCTTTATAATTTTTTTTTTGCACATTAATGTATGCAATGTTATGATACTTTGTTTGTTAAATGCAAGCATATTACTTTTATGGTACTCATAGGAGTGTTGCCCACAATTTTTTGGTCATACGTTTTGCACATCTTTTAGTAAGTTGCTCGTAGCAACTTTCTTCATTTAGCACTGTATTTTCCTGGTCATAAGTTTTTGCACATTCTTTTAAGATGCCCATAGCAACTTTTTTTATTCATATTTAGTGCTGCACTTTTTTTTTATACATTTGTTTTATACCTAGTATCTGGGTTATAGTGTTCAGCTGCTGCATGCTAATTTTTACCAAGCGCGGATATTATATCATTTAAAAAATTTTTTTTTTTTAAATATAATGTTGGGAGTTCTAAGTGCTTTTCTAGCAAACAATACTGATTTTAAAATGTAAACAAGTAGTGTCAAATTTGGCCTGGTCTTAAAGTGGAAAACTCCCGCGCCTTCACTTTTTAGATGCTGTGTGATTATTGAGAGTGGATGGACCTACTTTTGACTCAGATCACGGTGCAAATGTAAATACAGCATAGGCCTGAACTCCAGAGATTAAAACAAGAAAAGAAAAAGTAGACATGGATAAGCACGAATTGTAAAGACGATCAAATAATGTAAAATAACGAACCCTGTTATTTTCTCTGCACGTGTAATTGTGAACTAGCAAAAAGTGGACCACTTAATGGTTTACTATTAATAAAGAAGTCCACCAAAACAGGAACATCACTATTTGTGTAATATCAATTCCTATATGGTAGAACTTTACTTCTTTATTAGACCAACACCATCAACGAGGCAGGGATTCTCACGCAAAATTCTCCTTCAGCATTTAAGGAGATACTGTCACTAACTTAGAAAACTACAGGTAAAAGCGGAGAAACGTCAAGTATTTTAGACACCTACTCGTAGTGTTTTTCCTTTCCATAAATGATTTTTCACTCAAATGCAATGCGCCTCTGAACTTGATCGAAAATCGGACTACTCCAAGAAGAGTCAATTCCCTCGCATAGCCCCCTTTCTCCTTGCACATCACAACCCTCTCTTCTTCTGGGACTGTCTAATTGCTCTGTGTGCTGGCCCAGCTCCTCCACCCATCTCTTCACCTTCCTACATAACCTTTTCTGTAGAAGCCAGGGAAGGCACAGCACAGTCTTAATTGCAACCCCAATAGTTAGACTATCCTAAGTCTAACTATTGATCATTTTCTTAAGACTGTTTTTTTCTATGTTATTACCAAATGGTTTTGGCTCAGAAATGATCATTAAATTACTCTAATTCTAATGTAATGCTAATCCTGTAGTAATGGTGCTATAAGCTACAATGAACTGTAATATTTCCAGCTGAGGAGTAAAAGCTGTTAACTAGCTGACTGCATTTTAAGTACTATAATCAGATTAGTAAAAACTCAATTTCCTCTATTGGGTAATACAGAAAGCTTGGCAAATATTTTCTCAACGCACAGTTTTGTACTTTGAGGAAAACAAGTGGGACAGAGTCACAAATTGATGGCATTATTAAGCATGCGATTGTTCACCGTCAACTGCTGGTCTTTTACAATTAAAGCTGGACTACAGGCAAATATAAATTAAAAAAAAGAAGTGTTCATAAAATGTATTTATTTTATTTATTACTGGTACTTGTATAGCGCCATCAATTCACACAGCGCCTTATGTATATATAATATATTCACATCAGTCCCTACCCTCTAGGAGTTTACAATAAGCTCCTTAACTCACATTCATACTGTACATAGAGTGGGGCAAAAAAAGTATTTATTCAGCCACTAATTGTGCAAGTTCTCCCACTTAAAAAGGAGTGGCTTCGTAAGAAGCATTTCAAGGTCCTTGAGTGGCCTAGCCAGTCTCCAGATCTCAACCCCATAGAAAACCTTTGGAGGGAGTTGAAAGTCCATGTTACCCAGCGACAGCCTCAAAACATCACTGCTCTAGAGGAGATCTGCATGGAGGAATGGGCCAACATACCAGCAACAGTGTGTCACAACCTTGTGAAGACTTACAGAAAACGTTTGACCTCTGTCATTGCCAACAAAGGATATATAATAAAGTATTGAGATGAACTTTTGATATTGACCAAATACTTATTTTCCACCATAATTTGCAAATAAATTCTTTCAAAAATCAGACAATGTGATTTTCTGGATTTGTTTCCACATTTTTTCTCTCATAGTTGAGGTATACCTATGATGACAATTACAGGCCTCTCTCATCTTTTTAAGTGGGAGAACTTGCACAATTGGCTGACTAAATACTTTTTTGCCCCACTGTACTAGGGGGCCAATTTAGACAGAGGCAAATTAACCTACCAGCATATCTTTGGAGTATGGGAGGAAACTGGAGTACCCGGAGGAAACCCACACTAGGCACAGGGAGAATATGTAAACTCCATGCAAAATTCTTAAAGAGGAGCTCCAGGCTCCCCCAAAACAAATACTGTAGCTGCTGACTTTTATTATAAGGACACATATCTGTCCAGGGATACAGCAATGTTGTCACCTGAGCCCAGGGCCGCTGGTAGAAATCATGCCTACCTAACGGGGCCCCCTTCAGCTCCACCCTCAACCCCCGTCCCTGGCCCCCCCCCTTGAAAAAATAATCGCTTGTAAATCGGATCAGCGGACAGATCCCTCACTGAACATGCAGATTCCACTCTGTGTGAAAGAAAACTTTATAACAGACAGCAACCCAGGCAGGTTAAGATCATCAGCATTATAATAACACACATGCAGCAAGTGCTCTATCATGTTTGGCACTGTCACAGTGTGTCCTAGGACACGGCTGTTGAGTGCCCTTGTTAACTTATTACTAATAAGTTAACAAAATCAGCACCTAACAGCCATGTCACGTGACACACTGTGCCAGACAACCTGCTGACTGCTGCCTGTGTATTATAGAAGTTGACATAGTTATGTGCAGACTGCATAGTGCAGTGTATATCTTTCACCCATCTACAGGGGTGCTGCAGCAGCCACAATGAATTGTGGCTTCCCCTCTCCTCCTTGACGTCAGCTGCCTTGCTGCCGTCTCACAGCCTCTCGCTCTCCATCTCTGGGGCCAACTACTCCTGAGTAGAGGAAGATCACTCAGCCGGTATCTCAAGTAAGAGAAACAGGAAGTGAAGCCTACTGCGCATGCCTGTGTTGCGTTGTGCCTTGTGAATGGTGCCGTAGTCTTCTGGGACCTGTGGTGTGTCCCAGAATACTGCAGAAGATGGAAGGGGGGGGAGCAAACTTTTAGCTCAGATCACCGTGATGATCTGAGCCGGAGTTGGGAGAGGGTACCTGTCAAAACCTCCCCTAAAAAAATGCCAAATGTGGCAGTAGAGGGGCGAGGGAGCAAACACGCAGAAGTTCCCCTTTTGGGTGGAGCTCTGCTTTAAATTCAATTAAAGTACCTGAATTTGACTTGAAATCAGATTCCTAAGATTGTCTGTAAAGCAGGATCAATCAGATGCTGCATTCAGAACACACCAGGTTCTGAAGAGCAACCCCAAAATAAAACATTTCTACCATCATGCTTCACAATTTGTATGAGGTTTTTTAGTTTGTAGCACATATGCATGTATACTGTTATTGTGCCTAAACAACTCTCTTTGATTGATCAGTATTCAGTACGGCTGAAGGCCAGGTCTTTGCCTATATTTTCAATAACATACTGTAATCTTGCTCTGGTGTTCTTTTTGGACAGCAAAGGCATTTTCTTAACAAACCTTTCTTGCGGGTTGAATTGGTGACATCTCTTTCTGATTGTAGATGCACTCTAACTGCTACAAGAATTACCTGAACACCCTGCAGTAAGATTTTGGGGTTCTTGGGGGCTTCATTTTAGCATCAGAAGTTCAGCTTTTGGGTTTAATTTGTTGATCTGGCCAGATCTGAACAAATTAGTGAAATCTATACCACTTGTAGAATGTTTTTCTTACAGTGTAAACATTGATTCCAAATCAACTTCTTAAAATGGTAGTAAAGTCAGTTACTTATAAAAAATTGGTGACAGGCAGGGTTTTTAACAAAAGAGGCCCAAGAAGTCTCTTCTGTCATAAATCTCCCCCCTGCTTGTCAGCAAGTAATGTGATCTAAGCCGCACATGCGCAGCTCTGACCACATTTTTGGCCGGCTCTGTGTGCTGTTGTGATGTGACTCCCGTGCGCATGCGTGGGAGTGGCGTTGCCCCGGCACAGCCAGTCGAGCATCTGAAGATGGAAGCTGCTGGAGACAAGGGAGAGCGGTGAGTAGGGTTGCTACCTCATCCCTTTAAACCCAAACACATATGAATTACACAGGTTCTGAGGCTAATTTAGTGCAGAGAAGACACCAAGTGAGTTTAATTACCACCTTAATCAGCCACAGAACCTATGTAATTAATATGTGTTCGAGTTTAAAGGAATGAGGTGGCAACCCTAGCGGTGGTAAGGCAGTGCTGGAGGACTGTGTTTGTAGGTAAGTCTGTCATAATGTACTAGTATACAGTGCAATGTACGCCTAAGACTACCGGGGGACCTGTTTTTCTTTTTTTCTTTAGACTTTACTACCGCTTTAATCCCTTGCCAGACAACTTTCTTGATGGCTGCACAGCAGCTGCATCCATTCAACTGCACCTGCTGCGCGGATATTCTAACAGCCGATGTCAGCAGCTGTCAGATCACAATGGCTTGTTGTCGGAGGAATTTGACCATCCACGCTGTGTTAGCATGGATGGAGGAATTTGTTAGGTATTTTTTGTTCAGCCTGTCTATATAACAGTCTATGACCAGCTTTAGAGAGCTCTATTGATCTTGGCATGATGATACTACACATGTCAATAGTACAGAGGACACCAGACCCTAGATATTAGAAGTTTAAATAAGACAGGTTCCACCTGCCTATTCCATAAGATCCCTTTCACATGAGTACAATCAGGCAGCCGTGACGCTAACAAATATTAGGCATGTCATGGTTGGTAGGCAATACCGCCTGCCACCTTGCCCCATGGGGGTAAAGGGGCCATGCCTCAAATGTGTCTAGTGGACATAGTCGCAGTGCGATGTAAAGGGAGTTCAGTAAGAAATGCCTCTTTAAACAGGCATGTGGAATGCAGCATATCCTCTCTGATTAAATGCCAACTGCTGGCCAGCCACTGCGGACAACTCAATCCATGGCAGATTGCAAGTCAGCAGGTAGGCCCATGTGTAAGAGGTCTAAGGAGATTCTTGTAATGGACATCTAACATAATTTCTTGGAATGAAGTGGTGGAAATTGTAGAGGTGCCCTTATTTTTTTCATATGACAAATCATTTTTTTTTTTTATTTGGTTCATGTAAACAAATTCACCTAGTCATCTATATGTGTCACTTGTTCTAGTATATCACCTGCATCTGTAGACACTATTTGAATCAAAATTTAATGTTGAAAAACTCAATATTTCCGTGGAGCATACTTATATTTTACATTACTGTATGTAGTATTTATTTATTGATTTATTACAACAATTTATAAAAGATTCACAATTTACACTGCCCTTTGCACATTGTGCATTCACATCCCAGCCATTAAAGCGGAAGTAAACTGCACAATTTTTTTTTTTTTAAACCCTGCAAGTTAAAGGCATAATGTGCTAGTATGCATCGCATACTAGCACATTATGAAATACTTACCTTAGAATGAAGCCCTCCTGCAGCGCGCTATCACCGCTGAGAGGGCTTACTTCTCCATCCGCTCTTCCTTCCAGCTTCTTGAACAGCTGCCCTTTGATTTACCGCACTGCGATGATGTCACGGACGAGCGTGGGAGTCACAGACCGCTGCACTTGGCTCTGAAGGGATGGCACAGAGCCCTCCTGCGGCACGCTGAGAGGACTTACATCTTCATCTGGTCTTCCCTCCGGGTTCGTGGGCAGCCGCCGTTTGATTTGCCGTGCCGCAATGATGTCGCGCATTTTTTCATTTTGTTCCCACAAATAGAGCTTTCTTTTGGTGGTATTTGATCACCTCTTGGGATTTTATTTTTTGCTAAATAAATAAAAATAAAAAAAGACCGAAGATTTTGAACAAAAATAACTTTTTCTTCGTTTCTGTTATAAATTTTGTAAATAAGTAAGTTTTCTCCTTCACTGATGGGCACTGATGAGGCTGCATTGATGGGCACTGGTAAGGCGGCACTGAAGGGCACTGATGAGGTGGCACAGATGAGGTGGCACTGATGGACACTGATGATGGGCACTAATATGCAGCACTGATAGGTGGCACTGATATGCAGCACTAATGGGCACTCATAGGTGGCACTGATGGCCACCGATAGGCGACACTAATGGGCACTGAAAGATTGCACTGATGGGTACTTATGGGTGGCACTGATAGGCGGCACTGATGGACACTGATGGGTGGCACTGATGGATACTGATAGATGGCACTGATGGGCATCGCTTAGAAGGAGGCACTGGCAGGCTTTACTGATGAGCACTGATTGGCATTATTTGTGGGCACTGATTGGCATCCCTGGTGGACTAGAGTGGCATACCTGGTGGTCATCAATGGTGGTCCTGGTGGCATCCCTGGTGGTTCTGGGTGGGCGTCCTCGGGGGGGGGGGGGGAGGCTGCGCTGACAATCAATTAGCGCAGACCCCCCGTCAGGAGAGCCGCTGAACGGCTCTCCTCTACTCACATCTGTCAGATGGGCACTACCATTGCTATATTGCGGGCAGGAAGTGGTTAAGGAGAATACAATTTAAAGGGTAAGTTCACCTTTACAGGAATTCTGTAAGGTGAACTTACACTGGACACCCCCCCCCCCCCCCCAGCTGTCAGGCACTGGGACGCCGCTTCACCAGTGTGGGGATTTGAAATCCTCCTGGCTTTTTCTAAGCTCCTCCAGCGCTGACAGGACGGGCTAGACGTATTCTGATTGGTCAGCGCTGTCCATGTGGCGATGCGGACCGATTACAATGCCTCCTTGCACGCTGAGAGATCTGGATAGGAGATTTCAAATCCCTGGACCGTTGAAGCAGGGTCCCGATGTTTGACAGCGGGGGATCGCGGGATACTGGTACAGCAGGACCGGGGGGATAGGGATGGGTTCCAGTGTAAGTTCTCCTTACAGATTTTCTGTAAAGATGAACTTACTACTTAAGGAGGGACAGTGGAGCCTTGGAAATCCGGCATTTTTGTAGACTGAGTGATGTCAGCCCTGCCCAGTTGTCTTTTGCCTAACTATTTAATCTTTCCACTCCACTCATCTCTACAATATAGCAAATGATTGTTCTGTGATCCAAGATAAAAAAAAATGGGGGACTAATTAAACTCCTTGAGATAACACAGTAAATGAGCACAGGACAGCTCTGATTTGCTGACATGATCAAGATTTTTTTTTGTTGACATTTTTGGATTCATCTGCAAAAACAGATATATCTATATTCAGGCAGTTGTACAGAAGTTGATCGGTAAATCGATTTCTATACAACCACCCTACCATACATGTGTGTTCAGTCTCTGCTGAAATGGCCGATGTTCGATCCATGTATGGCTGGCCTATGGCAATACAGATTTGATGCACATGTGTTGCCGCACACCACAATGCACAGTAGGTCATTACTATGTGTCATGGTGCACTGCATGAGAAAAAGATGCCTCATGTCCATTTTTGGGCAGCTTATTCAAAATGAATCAGCTACTACAATGTGTGTTAATGCAATGCACAGGATCGGAAGACAGGATCAGTCTAGATCAGGGATCTCAAACTGGTGCCCTCCAGCTGTTGCACAAGTCCCATGAGGCAGTTGCGGCTGGTGGTATATTCCTGCAAGGGTGGCAAACAAGGCACCCACAGCCAAACACCCCCCCCCCCCCTCACACGCCTGCGCAGTCGGGTCACCTACAATCAACCACCCTTCCGGCTGGACGGTCTGGGACTTACCCCATCTATGGCACGGGCGATGGGCGGCAGCTTTCTCTTGCTTTCTGCATCACGGCTCCTCCTCCCTCCTTCTCCTAGGCCAATTGGAACGCTTACCCTATCAGCCAATCAGTAAATGGGTCTCACGACCCGCTTCCTGATTGGCCGGAAGGAGAATCAGTGTGACAATTTTCATTCACTACTGTCACACAACTGGGAGCCCACCCTTTTTTGAAGCCTATTAGAGCCTCTGGCTCTAATCACGTGCTTAAAAAAAAAAACCCTGATTGGAATCCATGCGTGCGGCGCCCACATGTAGACTAGGTGGCCGGATGCATTGGACGGGGGAGCAGCGCCCCTGCGCCCCGTATGGCCCCCACTGATTGCAAGGCTAACAGAAGCATGACTTCCACAGGCAAAT